>NC_092311.1:56922229-57283063 GCF_036785885.1 Coffea arabica | reverse complement strand
AATGCAAAAACAAGAGAAAAAGGACATGGGAGGAAGAGAGACTAAAACAGACCACTTTCCGAGGAAGAATATGTTCTGTTTGCTGGAGAGGAAAAAGTAAGAGAGAGAGAGAGACGAGAGTTTAGATATAGAAAAAATTCAAAGATATGGGAGGGAAAGAGTGAGTTTGTTTGAACAACAAGAATTTGGAATAAAAATTTCAGATTTTGTTTTGCTTGCATCATACACACAATTTTCAATCAACTTTTTATCTCATATACATCACATCACAAAAAGTGCTACAGTAACTGCATCAAATAAATCATCCAAATAAATTCTTATCCAAACAAACTCAGTATGTTTTGTTTGCTAGGGAAGAACAAGTTGGAAAGAAAAACGAGTTTAGGTTTAGGAAAAATTCAAAGGTTATAATTAAGAACAATCATTCAAGATTATTTGTAGATGTTAGCCAGCACGTTTAAATTCAAAAGTTGAGAGTCGATTACATAATTGGCAAAGATAGGTGTTAAAAATACATAAATTGTTACTTGTTTAATGAATTTAATAAGAAAAATATGAATGTGACAGCTGCTATGACTTTAAAAGTTACACATCAATTTTAAACTATTAATTTTCCCTACTCTATCGCTATATGTTTCGTTATCTTTACATTTCAAGTATTTTTGAATACATAATCTCTTATTTACTATCCAACTCAACCCTCTTTCCAATTAACTATACTCATTTATTACTCTTACTATACACCAAAAAAAAATAAAAATGATGCAAGATCATTTAGATGATAACCTTTCTTCACACAAAGATATGGTCGTTACGATGATACAAACGACAAATCTTATAGACATCCCATGGACACGGACCAATTAGGCATGGTGCTCCATAGTGGTCCAGCATTTCAGGTGCTGAAGTTTTCTATGCCCCCAAGAAACGCTGATCTCTCAAATCTTTTTAGTGGGAGTAGCATATTAGGGGCTTAATTACGTGACACGCGGAAGCTAAGTTCAAATAAGACATGTTTATTATCAAAAAAAAAAAAAAAAAAAAGACGTGCTTAAAATTTTAGGTGAATCGTTTTGTGAAGGGTGCTCCCTTTTTTTCTTTGATGTGGTCCTTAAGATAAGACTTAGGAGGAATGAGGTTGGCTTCCGTATAACATAATTAGTCACCACGACTTAATCGCGAGCACGACCGACGCTCCAATTTAATCGAAAAGCCAGCGATCACATTTAATTTATGCCGCCCCCCCCCCGGTGGCGGAGGGCTCTAAATAGGCCCGCAGAACCAGCACCAATTGCGTTCCGGTTTTTGGAAACAGCACCACTTCAAATCCATTGCGAGGTGTTTGATCAAAATGGTGAAACATCTGCTCTCTCCCGGGCACGACATTGCAATTCTTGACAATTAAATAAGGTTGTTAGGAGAAATCAGGGATTAATGAAGTGCATTATTGTTGAAATCCTGAAGATTAGCAATTATAGAGGTTAAAAATACTAACAAATCATCTGCTCTCTTCTCTATCATTCGAAAGATGAATAATTGAGATTCCCTTGTGGAGGTGCCCAGCAATCATGAAGCAATTATTAGCTGGAAAACCGAAGAAGCCATCGTTCCCTAGAGGCTAGAGCAATGCCCATGCTGGACGTAGCAGTCAATTTGCTCCTCTCCCGGCCGGCAAACAGACTATAAGCCCAGACCACACACGTAAACTCACTGCAAGTTTATACTCCCTCCGTCCCACTTTGATAGTCATGTTTTCCTTCTTCATCTGTTCCAAATTATAGTCCACTTTTCAATTGAAAAATGTAGTTGTATTTTAATTTTCTTAAATACCCTTATACAATGTAAATTGTTGTTATTATAAACCTACCACATTTAAGGAGAGTTGACTCTTTTTTTTACCATCAATTCAAGTTCTCATAAAATTGTACTCTATTTAATGTGAGAATATTTTAGAAAAATAGCAATCTAAATTTACTTTTCTAACAAAGTTAACTACTTTTTCTTAGACTGTGTAAAAAAAAAAAAGAAACAGGACTATCAAAGTGGGACGGAGGGAGTAATAGGGAATAATTTCATAAACCTCCTCCGAAATTTCTGACAATATCCTGAACTTTCAAGTATCTCACCTGCCTTCTCTATTTCGAACTTTTTTGTAGCATTTTAACCCATCTCACAGAAAGTAACATTAAAAAAATAGTTTAGAAGAGAGGAAAAAATTTCAATAATATTTTGACAATACTTTTTTTTTTTTTGCAAAAATATTTTGACAATAACAATAAGAAACGAGGGTATAATAATCCACTAGAATGTCCAATATTGAGTCCCATCCAGTTAATAGGGAAGTAAGCAATATTTTTAAAAATTCAAGACAGCTCTGTCTATGATATTATCATAAACTTCATGAAAACTATCACTCATAATAATATATTCTTGGATGGCGAATGCTATCATTATTTTAATCCGATGAACAACAAACGGACAATGATTCCGTTTAGGAGTTGGCAGAACGCAGACCCTTTCAAGGATAAAAGAGTATCTAAGTCGGACACATTGATTATTCGAGAAAATATATGAATATATGCCCCAGATCACCAGCTTGCTAGTGCGAAGTCAATAAGGGAATCCGAGAGACAACACATTTGACGGAACATGGATGAATCAGAGCTGGCATTTCGCTGCTTTTATACACTATCAGAGTTCTTAATGTAGACCTAAACCCCTTGCATTTGGCACGCCATCGATTCATGTAACAACCCTTCCCCACACTTTGATTATCATTCGCATTGACTATTAATAAAATGAAGGAAGAAAGCTAGGAGGAAAAGAAACAATTTTTTCGTCAACTTGTTGAGGCTTCGCCGCCATTATTCTAGTAATAAACATCAAATACAGAAATAAAATAGTTCTAGTGCAGTACGTTTGATCGATGGTGGAGGAGGAAAGGGCCAAAAGGACGAATCCAAAAACATATTTTATTGTATTGCTTTCTGGCTTATTTTTCACGTACTCAGCCCGGCGGATTTGTGCTTGTTTCATTCTAGTTATTCCCCTCGCCGGTTAAAAGCAGAAGTTAGTGGCCCTGATCTATATCAAGTCAAGTCATTGGTGGCCGGCCGGCGAAACAAATTACTACAATTCTTTGTGGGCTTACGTCCTATATATGGCGGGTTTTATTCATATTTGCACGGTGCATCGTGTTTCTTGACGTAGTGCATGATTACCCAAATATGCTGGCAAGGGATCGAAATCTTTTATGCTATATCCAATATTTGCGTAAAAATATGACTATGGTCACCTTTCAATAGCTTTCACCAATTCAATGCAATTGACAATTATGTTAACCAATAAACTACTATAAAAGCGTTAATTTAACAGACTGGACTAGATTAGAGACTGCTCTGCATGGTCAGCTTGCATGCAATCTCATGTCATAGTTCTTTCTATTGCATTTTTATGCAGCCAGCGTTTCCAGGTTGCGACTAACGTTAAAATGCCTAGCAATTCATGCAAAGATGTCACGTCTATATATGTACTTGGTAACGCATTTCCATTGTGTTTTTCTATCTTTTTGTAATACTCTGCCTTTTATACTGTTCGTTCGTTTAGCTATGAAGTGCCTAAAAATCGCATGGTTTCATCATAACTTTGGCAAATTATCTTTCTCTATTCATTCATATCATATGCAACTTCTATCAAAAAAATATATATATATCAGGATGCAACTTAGATATTTGGCGCAATTGGGTTGCTTCGTATTTCCTACACAGTCACGTTGTTATATTGGGCAATTGGTACAAATTTCTTTTCTTAAAAAAAAAAAAAAAAAAAAAAAACTTGGGAGGATTTCATACCATGACTCTAGCGCAAGTATAGTACGGTCCATTTGTAAACAATCGGCTACTTACTCTCATCTTTTTTTTAACTATAAAAGTAAAGGGTTTTCTAGACGGGTGACTAATGTGCACTTAACACGCATAAAATATTATGTGAATGTACGCATTCACATAAAATCGCATCCAACTTATTATCTGTGAATGTACGCATTAATAATTATTGTTTTTTCATGTATTTATATACTTTTTCTAATTAGATTTTTTTAAAATGCAACACCTAAACTACTTCTTAAACAGACCCTAAAAAGTAGATAGTTTGTTAGGGGACGCTTAATAGGCAGGCGTGTTCAAATAAAGGGGCAAAAAATTTGGATAAATCCATCCAGTAAACCTGGGGGTTCAAATTCTACCATATCTTCAATGCTTGAGTTTTGGGCCACTGCGTCCGTATAGATGGAGTCTATTCTTCAAGTATTTGTCCAACAAGGCAATAATAAACCTTTCAAAGAGGAAAAGGGGAAAAAATTTTAAGTGGAAGAATTAGTAAGTCGGAACGGAGGAGCCCAATGGCCCGTAACTACGGAAAGTCACCCGAAACTGCATCGGAGTTTTGTGCGCCGTGTTTCAGGCGACGTGGCGTTCCCAGCAAGCTTGTCATGGGCAGAAGAGGTCTGTTGGTTGGGGGAATTAGCTTAGAATAGAGCAGTTTTGGCTGTGTGTAGTGTACACCCGGTGGCAATATATTGATTGGTGTTTGCTTCCGTTCTCGTCCGTTGATCTTGAAATCAATTTTCTTAATGTCCCCTTGTCATGAACCCCTGATGTGATCGGGCACGGTTGCGGCTACGATTGCAAGCGATATGAGGAGTGCCGCAAGTTAAGGACCAGCTGATCATGTCCCCCCCCCATGCCCCATTAATTGCATGATTAAAACAAATGGATTAAGGAGTAGTTGGAGGTTCATTATTTTAATCATCTGTTGAATCAAAACTCAAAAGGTAAAAAGACATTTCTGTACGGTCCAACTAGCGCCCGTTCACATCACATTTCCCTCTCGGAGCAGTTAAGTTTCCCTGCCTCCGCCAGCGTCATGCACTTATTTTCTCATAATAAAGAAACACACACACACACACACAGTGCAGGCTGGTTCATTTCAACTGTTGTTAGCTGCAATTTGCCAATTTCCCCAACTTTTATGGCTAACATTTGGATTTGGTTGACGCACAGATCTGATGACTGTTGCCCTTATGTTCTATCGCTATAACTTGATGTTGCAAACAATTCTATAGCTAGCTTAGTACCAAAGCCTCTCCCGGGTTGCAATAATCTTTTTAGACAAAAGTGAGATGATGTCTACTCTACTTATAAAAAGGCTTTTTGGCCCGAAAAATTCAGTCGTAAACCCGACGAATTTTAGTCTTTGAATGAAGAACTTAATATCATGCTGATTCATCATCTTGTGTTACGCTTGAGGACAACTTTTTTTTTTTTCCTTTTTTTTTTTTTTTGGTTCACACTAGTCTATCTACCTAATGAGTTTTACTGCAGCTGCACGGGAGCAAGACTGAGAGTAAGAGAAAGTACACAAAAACAAAAGTAGACACTTCATTCCGTATCTATCAGCTTAGGTTACAGAGCCCAATTCCCAGAAGACTTCTTCCTGTATTCTGCCTCTGCCAAGAACGAGCCGCCAAGCTCCTCAGGATTCAGGAAGATAGGAACTACTTGGCCTACGTTCAGTCTACTCTACTCTGTCTTTTTAATCACCCACTTTCTATATTCTATATTCCATGGCATATTAGCTAAGAAGAAGAGAGGGGGGGCCGATGAGAGTTGAGAAGCACACTAACACTCGCCATCTCTCATGCCATTTCAACAAGGTTTGATCAATCAACCATTCTTCTTCGGCACCAATAATTATCCAGCAGAAATGCTAAAACTACTGAACCAAAAGCTGAAGCGCCTCTGCCTCAGACTCAGATGGCCTATTCGCCGCCGTTCAAAGCACAAGGTTGTCGTCAAAAAATTCGGAAAATCCAACTCCAGGGGTCACCATGACCACAAGGATGCCTTGAATGTTACCTCTTCCTCCGCTGTGATCCATCCCAGCAGCGAATTAAATGGCTCAAAATCCGAAAAGCCCATCCGGATAGCAACATTTAATGCTGCCCTCTTCTCCATGGCACCCGCAGTTCCCAAGACCCAAAAGTCGTCAAGTTTCGATTTTGATAATGAAGATACTAGTATAAGCCAAGGCATTATGTCCACGCCGGGAATGGATTATGCTTTCAGAGCAAAGTCAATGAACGGTCGTCCACCGAAAAGTATCCTCAAGCAATCTCCCTTGCACTCAAGTTCCATGAGGGAACCCGACAGTCTCACCAAGCAACAGAAGTTTGCCAGATCAAAGTTGCGAGTTTCCATTAACTTGCCGGATAACGAGATTTCTTTAAGGCGAAGTGGGCATCTAAGCTTTCGTCGCGATGAAAAGGAGGAGGAATATTTAGGAAACAGTAGCATTAGCCGGGTTCTCAAAGGAAAGGCTCCTCTGAGGTCAACTATGAGCATGCCTTCGAGTCCCATTGCCAACGGTCAAAACCATAGAAATACCAGGGCAATTGTCGAAGTTTTGAGAGAGTTGAATGCGGATATACTGGCTTTGCAAGATGTTAAAGCAGAGGAGGAGAGAGGGATGCAGCCATTGTCGGATTTGGCCGCTGCTTTGGGGATGACTTATGTGTTTGCCGAGAGTTGGGCTCCTGAGTACGGTAATGCCATTTTGTCCCGGTATCCAATCAAGAGGTGGAAGGCTCAAAAGATTTTTGATGATGCTGATTTCAGGTTTGAATTAATCTCCTTCGTTCAATTTTCCTTCTGTCTCTCTCGTTAATACTGCTTAATTACTCCTGATTCTTGTGATATTTCTTTCCATCTTACCGCTACCAGGCTTGATATAATTTCTTCGTCCGATTACTGTTTATTGTATCCACTAACACTAGCTAAGTTCTCCAGATTAATTCTTGAAATATATGCTTTGTATCATTAATACAACGAGCTCAAAATTGATCATTGACCAATTTTTCGTCCAAGAGCCACAGTAAGTACGATGAAAAATTTACTTAGAAGCTTCAAATAAAGAACGTTAATATACATTAGAGGTCAAAACCATTTCATAAATTTGCTCATTAGATAACTAATAGGTATGTTTTTGTTTTTAGTCAACTCTGCTGTTCATGGCAGCCAAGTACAAAGTGGACGAGCTGTCTCCGTTAGTTTATTGTTTAGTGTTTAGGCAACGACGTCAGGGTGGTTGATTTGGGCCAGAATGCTTTCGTTAACATACATACAATCTGGAACAACAGCTGTAGTATGTCTGTAGCAGGTGACCTTCAGGACTCCCCATTATTGAATAATTGATGATCAGTGAATCATGGGAGTGGGATTTTAAAATATTTTGCAGTCACCCATGAAGTTTCCTCATCGGCTTATTTTTACAACTGGGTAGTGCCATTTGCTTTCCATAATGTCGAGTATGTCATCGCCTTTTTAAATATCACTTTTCTATGTTGCATCTCCCGTGGATGCGTCTAATAGTTGTGCACCATGAAGAGTAAGAGAAAACATTAGTCTCAATTGATAAGGAGGATCAACTTCTTGGCATCGCTGCTGTTGATATAAGAACTGATGTATGGATAGTAGATTTTTTAGGATAATATTTTTTTAAAAAAAGATGCCGTAACGCTTTTTTTGATATGATATATGGACTAATGTTTGGATAGTAAATTTTTTAGGATAACATTTTTTCTTGAAAAAATATTGTAACACTTTTTTATATAATATATGTAAGATAAATAGATAGTCAGAAAAATATGTTGATGATATAAACAAATAAATTTTTGCAAATAAGGAACTATCCGAAACAAACCCGTAAGAATTCATGTAAATTATCTGTGGTCGCAGAAATACATGGTGACAATAATGGAAGTGAATCCATTAGAAGGGACTACCACTAAGAATTTGGCATTAGAAGGCTACCACTATCTTTAACGATTTTAGAACTTCAGACCATAGTTGAACTGGAGGCTACATTGTTTGTGGGTACTTTGAGCCCAGAACAATACTTAGTTCATATTCTGAATAATTAAACTCATGTTGACATTGGATGCAGAAACGTTCTTAAGGCCACAATTGATGTTCCTCACATAGGAGAATTGAACTTCTACTGCACCCACCTTGATCATTTAGATGAAAACTGGCGCATGAAGCAGATCAATGCGATCATCCAATCCACTGACGCGCCTCACATCTTGGCTGGCGGCCTGAATTCACTTGATGAATCAGATTACTCCCCAGAAAGATGGACGGACATTGTAAAGGTAAACTTCCCTGCTTTATTTACCGGTTATTTTCACTTCACATGCAGCTTAGATATTTCATAATGAATGCAATTATCTAGAAATCAGCAATTGACGAAGAATATAAATGCAGTACTACGAAGAGATGGGAAAGCCGACTCCCAAGGTTGAAGTGATGAAATATCTCAAGGGTAAACAATACACAGATGCTAAGCATTTTGCTGGAGAATGCGAGTCTGTCGTCATGATTGCCAAAGGACAAAGTACGAATTAGAAAGAAAGAAAGGAAAAAAAAAAAAAAACATTTTCGACATTTTCCTTGCTAAATCAAATTGATATGCCTCCATCTATCGTGCCTAAATTGACCATCTATCGTCTCCTGTGCATGCATCAATGTATTCAGGTGTGCAGGGGACTTGCAAATATGGAACTCGGGTAGATTACATACTATCTTCACCAAGTTGTCCATATAAGTTTGTTCCTGGATCATACTCGGTCTTCTCCTCGAAGGGAACTTCCGATCATCACATAGTGAAGGTTGATGTGATAAAAGTAGCAGATAGCAGCACGTCTCAACAATTTGTTCACGGGAAAAAGCGGCAGCCGAGACAGCGAGTTGTCAGGATAACACATTCATCTTCAGCCAAGGGTGTTTGGAAGGCTTAGAAATGATTGGTGAAGCGTCAGATATGTGCTGCTGATTAATTGGAATAGTTATTTTCTGTCTTGGATTATTCCTCCCAGCTCAAGGCTCAAGCAGTAGATGAGGGAAGAAGATTTAAGATTCACCTCCGACTCCGTCTTCCTCGGTTTGTGCAAATGAGTATCCATGTCTAATTTACAGATACAGAAAACATCAACCGTGTAAATTCGTCCTCTCTCGAAGTCTTGGGAAAGAAAACTATATTGTTCTTCGCAATAGATACCTCTGTAGGACATGGAAATGTTAGGTTCAGATTAAATGCTATTGATTTTTCTCCTACAATTGATCTTGTTTCTAACCTTTTGTTTATAGTCACACTTTTTTTTTTTTAATCAATCATCAACTCTTACACTGCTACTCCAACTATTCTATACTTTTGTTTCTAGTCACTTTTTTTTAATTTTTTTTGTTTTTTTGTCAATCATCAACTCTTACACTGCTACTCTGATTCCGGCAGGTGCAAAGGCCCTCTTACATATGGTCAAGGCTGCACTATATACTTCATCTGGTGCCCGACTCACCTAAAGCGGGTTGATTGATAGTCACATTATTATTTGGTTCCCAATTCATTTAAACGTTCTTCCTCAAATTTGTTATGTTTCTCTTTTGTTTCTGCCCCTCCATCTCTGCATCCAGAATTGCCTTGCATCTATGTATCCAGAATCGCAATATGGAGGGCTATTTGGACTTGGATCTGTGCTCAGTGAAATTGGGACGTATTTAACCATCGAGTTTGGCTCAGTGCCACCACTCAAGCCTGTAAGGCTTGATGGGATGGGAGGTCAAAAGTTTAAACCTTATCTCTTACTATCTGTCACTATACGTGGCCTGCCACTTCAAATAGTTTCAAACGAATACGTAGTCCATGCCACTTTAATGCACTCATTTGAGGTGGTAATGGTTTAGTCCGCATCGATTTTTTCTTGAATCTCTTAAGGCCCCTCTTCCTATAGCATAAAATAAACGTAGATCTATCATGTTTGAAAAAAAAAAAAAAAATTGGGACGTATTTGGTTCTTTCGGATTATGAAGCTACCCCTTAATTCCAAGAACAAGGTCCTAGAAACCACATTGCTTCTGCACTAATATTCGTATCCAACCCTACAAGCAAAGGAAAGCTAATGGACACCAAACTACCAAAGCCTTGGGCAAATTATCAAGTTAACCCAAAAGCGCCACGGGCGGTCTTCCGTTGCTTCATGGTTTTTCGTTTTTTGGTTCAACGTTTGTCATTTTTACTCCGTTTGAGTCTAGACTCCGTCTCCTTTAATACTAACCGCTGTTCGGATTTCTTTCTCTATTTTCTTCTGAAATTTATCTTCCTTCTCTTTTTCTTTTTTTCTCTGAACAATTTAACTTCCTTTTTCCATTTCAAATTTACCACTAGTAAAGTATCTTTATACAGCATGAGAATTTAAAGAAGAAGAAGAATAGGCTTATTGAGGCTTAATTCAATTGAAGATATAGTACATTAAGGAGGCCCTTAACCACATTTGGTAATTACTACGCACACTCTCGAGCCCTTCCTCCCTCCTAATTCTCAAAATCCTGCCATGTCTAAATTTGCCACTAAGGAGGACGCCGGCGAAAGTTCTGGCGAACAGAACAGAGGGATCACCGGCGAAGGACGATTCGCGACTGGGACTGAGAGCCCAGGGTTTGAGAGCTTCAACGAGAGAATTGTATCTAGTGATACACGAGAGGAGGAGGAGGGAGGGAGACACCAATCGCCGACGGCTGAGATGGGGTGGCGGAGAAAGATGCTGGGGAAATCGACTTGGTTGGATACGAGTGATTTCCCGCCACTGCTGTCAATTTTGAACAAGAACGGACGGCCCAGATTCGATTTCATTAAAACGAGGGACAATGGACGGCTACAGATGACGATTGTGCCAAGCGAACGTCGCGAAGTGGTAGCATTTCAGACTCCTCCCATGCGCATGAACAAGCGTCTGCAAATGCTGCTAATCAAGACCGACGACGATCAAGATCAAGATCAAGATCAAGATCATGAGGATCAATAACATCATGATCACCTCACCACCATGATGACATGATCACCACCAGAAAGAAGAGGAAAGATTACAATCCAATGTTGGCGATGGCACACACCTGCTTCAGATGATCAAAAGTGATATGATGTTGCACCGTACTTACTACTGCTACGTAGTAGTTACCCCCTAGAAAAATTTTAATTGACGATTCAAGTTTAGGTGAAGTTACCCCGCATCTGGGAGATGAAACCATTTTTTGATACTTTTGATTTGACGCATCCATTCCAGCTTCGGATGCATGATCAGAACATCACGGTCAGTAGTTTAGAAAAAATAATGGGATTTTAGTAAGAATCAGGAATGCAAAGAACTGCAGAAAAGCGTTGGGAGATGAAGGCTATTGGAGAAATCAAGAATAATCAAGAATTCATTCCCGTCAAGCCGCCAACTTTAATTCTTGAATTTTGCTTGACGTGCAAAGAAAGGGAAAATTAGGAGCTGGAATATTGCATGCTTTTGTTCTTGTCCGTAGATCGAACGTGTTGTATTAGTTAATTCTTTTTTTTGCTCTGAAATTTCATTTCATGAACTCCATCAATCATGTCCATGGGTAACCAGCTAGCGTGAATGTCTTGAAAAAGGAAGATTTGTAACGTGCGATTGAAGTTCGAGGCTCTCTATATGCATGTATGTATGCATGTCTTCAAAACTCAAAACCAGTTAGTCAGCAAAGTGAATGACTAGCTGCTTACATTAATTACCAAGCAAAATAGTACACTTTACCATCTTTGATCAGTTTGTAATTCTTGTCCAATTTCCACATGTCTATACTCTAGTCTTGTAGCTTGCATCGATAAATCAGAAAACTAAAGGCATGCAATAATCTTCGAATAAATGAAATTACTTTACTTAAATGAAGGTTAATTTGATACTTCTAGTTTAATTACGGTTAATTTGCATTCTTGTTTGGCGTTGTCTTCTTCACTTTTAAAACAAATTGACCATTTGCTAAATTCGCATGAACATTTTTTTCTAAGTTAACGAAAGATTTTAAATTCAAAACCTCCTACTTGATTATATAATTTCTCTCCGCTTACCACCTAATCCAACCCTTCCATGGCTACGTGCGTGGCACGCCATATGGTTGGATTGAGCACTATTTGTTTACTATTTGGGAGATTGAAGGGAAAGGGGGCTTAGCAGTGAAGTTCTGGCATTGCATGCAGGAGATCTGTTTCTTGGCAAAGTCACAGGCAGGCATTTGGGATTTTATGCCTACGTGGCTATTTATTTAGTATTATTTTGCAGTCCCCTTAGAACAGAGAGAATTAGCACACACATAAGTAGTATCAGTTAAATAACACGCATGCCTCTGCTTCAAATGATATGAACCAAAAGTAACAATTCAGAGACGTTCACCTTCTAAATTATTTAGTATTTTTTTCCCTCTAATCTCTTTTTTGTTTTTGTTTTTGGATCTTTTCATTGACACCAAAACTAATACTACTACCCGATTTGGACTCAAGCCCGGAACAGCAGCTTCTCTCTTGGCTTACAATTCCAGATTCCAGCAGTACTGCAAAATTTCGGAGGCACCTTCATATTTTCCACTAGTACTATTAACGCAAGTTCATATGGATTTTATAGATTCTATTTTGCTTTCTTTTCACTAATTTTTTTTTCATCGTGTCGATCTGCCCACAGGCTATCTCCTTCCAGGCCCCTAGAGCCCAGGCAAACAAAGTTCTAGGGCTCAATTACGCAGGCAATGTTGCAGATGCTAAAGGTGGAAAGGAGGTCATGGCCGCCTCTACCTGTTCTTTCCACGGTAAGCGTTCAAATTTTTGTCGCTTTCTCTCGACCGCCGTTAGTCCAAAAGAAGTTACTTGTAGGCTCAGATGGTTACCAGCAAATGTTCCGTCACCTCCTTTGCGCGCTTAGGGAATGCTACGTTTTTCATGGATTCGAGCACCATTTGCTGCTCTCCTCATCAGTGTATTTGCCCTTTCGAAACCAATTATTTATGGCAGCATCTCCAGAATGTCCATATTTTAAAAATTACAGATCTTGCTTGCAATGAGTGAATAAGATATTCTGGTTCTTTCGGGGCCCAACTTGGTTTATCCAAAAGTGTCCGTTCAAATTACCTTTTTTTTTTAAAAAAAAAAAAAAGAATTGGAGTGGTGTTCGAAGACTTGACCGAAACCGAGATGACTCGGCCGAGTCATCTAGGCTGAGACGAGACCATGACGAAACGATACCGAGATACGTGACTCGCCGAAACGTCACCGTGAAGGGTTGAACCGGCCGAGTCTTACCGAGTCAATTCGAATTTTTATTATTTTTACTAATTATTTTTGTTCATCATATTTTTTACAATTTTTAGAAATATTTCACAAATTCGCGTCTCGTCGAGACCGCAACCGATACGCCGACGTGGAACAGTCCAAGCCGCGACCGCCACTTTTGAACCATGATTATAACCAAACTATGGTAAGTAGCAAGGCAGCACTATGGACAACTGAAACTTAAAACAGGGGGATTGTTTCGATGCCCTCTGGGTGATATGGTAAAAGTTGTTGGTTTTTATATCTCATTACCGCGGATTCAGTTACTAATGAGAGCTCCTAAATCTTCTGATGAAGCCATATCTGAAAGGGATCTGCTGTCTGGTGTCTGCAGTAAAAAATTTTCAACTGGTGGCAACAGATGCTACGGCAACACAAGTTATAAGAGTTTGGGAGTTTTTTTTTAGACGATCAATTGGAGCCCAGGCAGAACAAGGGCGCCGTGGGAGTAATGGAGATTGGAAATCCGAGCAGCTATTTGGCGATATCAGGAGGTGTTGCTGTTTTCTCCAGACCCGTCTAGGAGTCTTATACCAGTTGATGAAGGTAAAAAGCTGGCAGCTTTCAGTTTGCTTCAAGTAGCAGTGGAAAATGGGTCCACAGCAGGTCAATATAAGCCACCAAAAATTATAAGAAGCCATCAGATTGCTGAGTCCTAGGAAATCGTCTGTTATTGTCACTGTTACAACCTTTAGTGCTTTGAGCTTTTACCCATCTTGCATGGGATTCTATTTACAAGTTTCAAGCCTCTGTTGGATGTGAGCTTTATCATTTGTGATCAACATCGTTAAATTCCTATTCTAGTCATCTTTTGGTTTATAAATTACCATTTTTTTTAATGTCCTGGTTAATAGATGTAAAATGTACTTCATGGTAAAATTACCAGCAGTTGCAGAGATTGGTCGGGTAAACATCTTGACCATACATTAGAACATCCACAAGCAAAAGAGGAAACACAATTAAATGCTTCTTCTCCTCTATGGCGTTGTCATCCTTCAAAATTCAAATTGGTAACTTGCACATGGTATTTGTAGAATGGAGAATACGTACGGATGCAAGCTTCTTGCCATTACTTGTGGAATAGTTATGCATGTTGATCTAAAAGTCCAATATTATGAAGCTATGTTTACTTGTTCTTTTCTGTCATTGACCTTGCCACAGTAGTTTATGCTCTGTATTCTCTTTTGTGAAACATATGCATGATATGCCAGTAGACATTGGAACTCAAATCAGAGGATGTGTTTAATAACACAATTGAACATTTTAAATTGAAAATTCATAATTTATGAAAATTATATCAAGGTGTCCTCCTGAGCTTCTGAACCCTTCTGCAGTGCTGTTGAATTATAAAAGTCCCATATAGAGACAAGTAGGAAGCATGCTTCTTCAATCTCGTGTCAATGTGAGGCATTAATTGCAGACTGTATTTGTTCCAACGATCTACCTTTGGTTTCAGGTACTACTATGGTCACGAACAAGATTCCAAGTGCATTGATTGCAGCGTAAAGAATAAAGGTTCCTATACACACATTCATGAACTTAAGTACATTTCTTGTAATGGAAACCAACCTCGATGCAGTAAACTGTTCCTAATGGCATATGAAGACATTGGCCAGAGCAAGTTGTCAATCTTTCTGTTGCCTCTGGTAAGTGCACGAGTGCCAACTAAAGTGACAGTAAGTATGCACAGTATGCAGATCTTTGCAAAAGAATCTGGAGTGACTCTTTCTGTAGGATAAATTATTTAACCTAAAATCTGTCCAGCCATTTTTATGGCATTTTGCACGATTTTTTGGGTCTTATCAGGAAGAACATTATATATTTGCTTACCAGGGGAGCTCCAAGTCATCAGATAATTGAAGGTGTAGGAACACAACCAGGCACCAAACCAATTCACTAGTGTTGCCAAGCTTCCAGCCACTCCTTTAATATTTATAGGGAATATCTTTAACACATACGACAAAAGACAATTCTCAATTAGAGGTCTCCACTAGAAATGTAGAATGTAGATGATGATGAACAGTATAGAAACAATTACCTCTGACATCACAACCCATGGCACTGCACCCATACCTGCTGAAAAGGACCCTATGTAGACCTGAACTTTTCAAGATATTGTAACACCAGTTACGTTGTATATAGGATTTCCTTTTTCAAGGTTTTTCCATGTTTCGTAGGTGCAAGGGGATAAGGAGACAAGTTGGAGTAGCATAGCCTGGGGAGTGGATTTATGGTATTTTGGAAGATTAGGATTGAGGAGATTGTAATATTACCAGTACTCCAGTTACAGCAAGTACTGGGACTGTCTTCAATGCTAGTTCATGAACCTGTCAAGAACACGACTCTAGCATCAAAATCTTTTGAACTTGAAAAAAAGCGTTAAAATTACTTGGATGATGCTGGGACAAGTGTTCACCTTAAGGTAGAATGAGATCCCTGTTAATAAACAGCCTATTACTAGTCCTGCTCCAGAAACCTAGAATTCCAGGTTTAGTCTTTCATTGACCAAATACGACTGTATTCCATAACATAGTTACAGATTAAGGCATTTCGTATGGATAGTTACCAATAAAAGAGGTTTTCTTCCAGCTCTGTCAACTAAGGTTGCCCCTAATCCTGTGATCACGACCTGGAAAATAAAACGCAACAAAAAATCAATAGGAAAACAAACAAACTTCTTATGAAAATGATATTCTTAGTTTTTTTTTTTTCTCTGTAGAACACATGAGTAGAGATAGAACCTGAAGAATAGCATATGTAATTGTTCCAACATCAGGATTGAATCCTAGGGAATTACAAATGAGAAGACAAGCAATATAAATTTCAATTTGAAGGTTAGGCATTCAAAACTAAACTCTAGAAAGTGAAGGAAATGGTTGTTGTTGTGGATAGTCCCATTATTGCGTGCCCATGACATGTCTTCTCTTTCTTGATATGCATACCCATGTGTATCATGACAGATACCAAAAGCTCAAACAAAATTCTTGTGAAAGAAGCAATTTAAACATGTCATCTATGACGAATAAAGTACTAACAAATACTTAGAAACTATAACATGTCATGACAATGCATTTACTAATTCTTGAGACATTTCTCCTTCCCTTGCATGAATTGGTTCATCTTGGGTAAATGTGTCAGTTGTTGTGTAGACAGAGAGAAAGGGAAAGAAGAGGGTGGGGTATTTTTTTGGGGCAAGGGTTTGGTTTGGGTGGGGGGGGGGGGACATTTTACCTGCTGTCTCAAAAATACTGCTGGTGTAAAAGCAGACTCCATTGATCCCGCCAAGTTGTTGAACAACCATGAGGCCAACTCCTATCTGCCCACAAAGTCAATTATGCAAATTACTCTAGAAAAAGTGGAGTTTCAATTTCTGATTATTGGAGTTGATGAAAAGATATCCAAAGTAGATATCAAAAAAAAACATAATTATACACTAAATCCATTGTATGATTTCAATAAAAAACCGTGGGGGAAACAAAGAGAGAGAACAACTTCATATAGGAGACAAGGAAAGATGTATTTACAGTGACTGAGCGTAAGTATCTTCTCTGAAAAAGATCTACTATTTTAGCTTTTGGGAGCCGCTCAAGAGTTTCTATATAGTCCTGTCAAAGAAATTGCATAAAAACTTATCATTATCTGCTGTCTCGGTGCACCTCTCAATGAAATAATCAAGAGCTGAGAAAAACACAAACTTGGATTTCAACAGCCTCTTCAGATATGTCAGCTTTGCTGCCACGAAGTTTTTGTAATGCTACTTCAAACTCTCTTCGGCGTCCCCCCTTTGCCTGTAGACATGTTTAAGTATCAGCTTCACTGATTTTCTATGCTAACCCTTTTATCAAATTGCAGAAAGTATTAAATTTCAAGACTTGTTCCTTACTAGCCATCTGGGAGACTCTGGAATCATGAAGAGGCCCAGAAGCAGAACGGCACATGGTATAAGTCCTGCAAGCACATGATTGGTGAGTTCCTTTAATGACCATCATCATCTTAAGGTCCTCAATTTGTTTCGACTTCTAGTTAGCAGACGCTTGCTTTAGGGCCCAGTATAATGGTAAGTGGATTTTACCCAGTATCAAGACTTACCTACTAAAGCCAAAGTCCTCCATGCTAGCAAGGTCCCTATTATGAAGGACACAGATACTCCAGCAACAATCATGAACTGTAGGATCAGAGGGAAACAAAGGCATGATGTCAGATCTTTAAAGGCCAAATTCTTTTGCTTTTGTTGTTACCCATGAAACCTAGTTTACTTCCATACAGGTCATGTTTATGTGTTGATTGCTTTTTACCTGGTTTATTGTGGTCAAAGCACCCCGCAAATCTTTGGGTGCAATTTCAGCTATAAAGACAGGTACCTGATCATCAGGAACATTCACGTCAAGCTAAAAGAAATTTATCTGAGGCGCTTAGTGATTCGCAGGATTACCTACCACGTAAGAAAAGACTCCCATTCCATATCCTGTTGCCATTCTTCCAATGTCCAGAGGCACAGCCCCCTGTAACAATGCACTCATATATCAGTTACAGTTTTCTATGCCCATGATGTTTTTGTAAACATCTTTTAGACAAGTCAAATTCTCTCCAATTCCTAGGAGAAGAAAATATTAAGTGGTTATTGTAGATTTACCTTAGAAAAATAAATGGCTAGCCAGCCTGCCACACAGAAACCGCTTGCCAGTCTCATCGCCTGCTCCCATTTGAATTGAACTGATGATCAATATACACTACCAGATCTAGAAGCAATAAAGTTGGGAAAATTATTTGATAGCAGCTGGTTCAGGTTTGTACTATCTAGCTTACCCCTTTCCTACCAACGAAATCAGCAATTGGACCGCTTGTAATAGCTCCAATCATTGCCCCGAAAGTCAATATTGAACCGAACAGTGAGTACTGCATACAATCACCAGTAAGAAAGTTCTGAATTTTTTGTTCTTGTTTTCATGCTAAAACTTAATATCAAAAGTTAAAGTGTTTTTCAGGCTTTACTTGCAATGAAGTACAGTAAGTTATTCGAGTCAAAGTCATTTACTTCATCACTTTAAACCAGGTTGCATTGTAACAAGCTGCAGAAAATCTCTTAAGACTCCTCTTAACCACAATTCGACATGGTTAACCCTGTTGAGACATTTTGAAATCTCAAAATCTTTGAAGCAATGTCTCCACTTACCAGTTTTTAGGGTGTCTTCATTAATGCTAATTTAATTAATTGATGCTACATTCATCTCCTTGGATAACTACTTGATGAAAAGCCTATAATTGCTAGTATTATTGTTTTCTTCCTTGATATCTAGTGAAATAACCCCTTTAATCTGTAAAACTTAAGAGGTCAGAACAGAGGCCTGGTAAAAGACATGATCACTTTGGGTGCACAAGAATTAGGACCTGTGGTGATTGCCCTTGAGAGTCTATGTCCTTATTGTGGGATTTGTGAGTAATTCATGTGCACTAGACAGAACTGCATCTGCGTATCAAGTGTGTTGTCAGGGAACAAACCTCTGATATTGAAAGATTGAGATCCTCCCTTATGGCAGATTGCGTAGGTGATGAATAGCCTGCCTGAAAAGTTAATGAACACACACACACACAGAGTTATTGGAAGTAGACGTAATACATGTGCAGAAGAATCCATCCATCTTTTTACAAGGAAGACTGAAGACAATGGAAGTCAATCACTTACACAGCACCCGAACTCATAAGCACCACAAACTGCAACGAAGGTACTGAGGTAAACCATCCATCTATCCTCCTTGGTACTCTTTACAGTCTTCTCTTCATCACCATAGCAGCCATCTTCCTTGTCCGTCAAAATGAGCGGCGATCTGAACTCTTCCTCTGCTCTGTTCTCCATATCCTGCTCGGTGATGTTTGTGTTTCCCCAACCTCCTCCTCAACCGAACTTGATTTACTTCCAAATCGGAAAAGCTAAATTACTTCCAAGAGGATGACCATGCATATAATATACTCAGTTCCTTACAGAAGTAGTACTCCAGTATTTTGTTCATTTGAAGATATCTAAAATTGCATTCTTTCCTCATTAGCTAGCCTTTCCTGACTCGCGGTGTGCTAGCTGTAGATGCGTGCTAGTAGTAATAGGCCTTGTTTGGAAAGCAATTTTTCCGTGAACACATTTTTTAATTATTATTTTATCCCATATATATCAAATCGCTATAGTAATTTTTCTAAAAAAAAATTCAGAAAAATACAATCCAAACAAAGCTTGTATTTTTTACTACTAAAAAGAAACGTGTGGAAGAAGAACAGAAGCAAAGAAGCTCCGACTAAGATGTCTTGGTCCTCAGAACATGACAAGCAGCAAGTTGGCACCTTATTTAATACTTAGTTGCTAGTTATTGCCATTAAAAAAAAAAAAAAGAGTTAAAATCGTTGCTAGTCTGAGACGCATCCAATATTAGTCCGAAGGTTTCAGGTTGGGTGATCAAAACTGCTTTGTCCTCTTACGCAGTTGAACAGCTGGAGAATTTGGCCTTTTTTTTGCAGCAGTTGTTCTGGTGGCCTGATGCCTTTTATAGTATCATTTGCATGTGATACTTTTTGTGCTGATGTATCACACATCTGTCATTCGGATCCGTATCAATAATGAATTTTAGTTAAGACACGAGCAAGAAGTTTTCAGGGCGATCAAAGCTCGGAGTCAAATGAGAAAGCAACAAAATAAAACAGGTTCTCTCTTCCGCGCAGATTAACCGCCTCTTGTTTATTTTAACAAAATAGCAAAGACAAGGAAAATTTAACATCTTATCAGTTGTAATCATAAAAGACTATCCGCGGAAATGCAGACCTTCTCCTGCGTGAGTGCCCGGGTGATAAACTAATTTATTTATTTATTTTTTTGAATGAAATTGTATACAGATCATGGAGCTGGAGGAGGGAAGGGAGTTGTTACGGAAAACTCACGGTTTTGACAGAAACAGGAATTGGCTTAATGTGGTGAAGCGGCGATCGGTGCAGCAAATATCCACAAGAGAGAAGACGATGAATCGAATCAAATCACAATCATGGGTGGGCGAAAGGATAAGAATGTAGTACTGGTACTACTGTAAATAGGAGCATCTTTTCGTCTAAGCAATGTAAAATAGCGCCTTCAATATTAACTGGCAGATGCGGCAGCCGGCATTGCACCGTTGTACATTAAATACACCAACTTCTTGTATTTTTGTGACTGCAGGGGGAAGCAAACCGAAGCGCAGATGCAATCAACGGCAAATCTGGGAGGTGCCCAAGAAGAGGACGGCTTTCGTATTTTTTTCACTTTTGTCCTCCCCAGATATCCCCCCTCTAATCAATGGCATTTGTTACCCAAGAAGAATGATGTCCTTTATTGCCACAAAACAAAGACACCAACTTCGGTAGCGTGGCAACTGGCCAACTCCTTTTGTTTTTTGTTTTTTTTTTTTTTTGGCGAACCAACCGGCCAACTTCGCCTGTTGTTTTTTTAAGGGTTAAAAACAAAAAATTCTCCGTGGTATATCTAATATACAAAAAAACTTTTCGTGATTTTAAAACATATAAATCGACATATCATATTTTGAACTAAATTATAAGCTAACAGAATTCGTTAAATTTAATGGAATCCGATAAACTTAACGAAAATTTTAACGGAATCCGATAAATTTAACGGAATTCGATAAGTTTAACAGTAGAGACCGTCATTTTCGTTAAATGTAACGAATTCTGTTAGTTTACAATTTAGTTCAAAACATGAGATGTCGTTTTGTGTGTTTTGAAATCACAGGGGCTTTTCTGTGTATAAAATATACTACAGGGGACTTTTTATTTTTAACCCCTTTTTTATAATTTTATATAAACTAACCCTCTCAAAATAATCCAAACTTTTTAATATACACACCCCAAAAAATTCAAAAACACATAAGTCTTTTATTTCTTTCCCTTTTTTTTTTTCACCTCAACCCACCACCGCCGACGGGGTGCATTGCCAATGCATGCCAACCTCTTTTTTTTTCCTCCTTCTCTCCCTTCTCCTCCTCTCCGTCTCCCCTCCACTCCTCTCATTTCTCTTCCTTCCCCCACCTCCTTTCCCCTCTTCCTTCCTTTTTGGTCACGTGACCAAAGAAGAAGTGGGAGAAAAAAGAAGAGAAAAAGGGGGAAGAGGAGAAAGAGGGAGGATGAAATAGGCCAAAAAAAGGAGGGATGAGGTGGTGGTGGCAATTGACGGTGGATAGAGAGGGAGGTAAAAAGAAGGAAGAAGAAAGTAAAAAGAAAAGGAAAAATAAATTTTTTTCTTAAAAACCCTCAAGCCTACAAAAAAAATTACAATTTTTACAATAAATTATAATAAAATTTTATACAAACACCCAAAATATTCCCCATCCAAATGGATTTATTTTCTCAAACAAGCCCACCACACTGCAACTTTAACGAGTCCTTCAACTCAAAAGTACAGAATGCTTTTTCTTTTTTCTTTTTTTTTATAAATACACACATACTCTCTCTCTCTCTCTCTCTCTCTCTTTCTGGGGCAGTGGTAACTGGTAAGTGTGCGGCCGTATTTTCTACTCCAAATCTGAGAAACCACAAGCCAAGCCACACAATGTACTCTTCTATTTCATCCCACAAACTACGCGTACAAATATTGCAGTTTACGCTACAATGCAACTCCAGAGAAGTTTTCCTCTAATTATTACCGCCATAGGAATATAGGATACACAAGTTAAAGCCGTTAACTTAAAGTCTTTTCTTTTCTTCGACCTAATTAAATTTTCTTTTCTTTTTTTGGAGTACCAAGTGTAACTAGAGTTAGGAGAAATAAGGCACAGGGAATTCGAACTCCATCACCTTAATCCTAGTGATAAGGTGTTTCTTAGTGATAATTGAGGTAAGAAAAACTCAACGAAAGAACAAAAAGCTTCACTTTCAAGTAGCTTTGTCAAGATGAATCAAAACATATTTTGAGAAAGATAATAGACTACCTAAATTCAATGGTTGATTCTTGATCAATATGATATAGTCAAAATAGATAAATGTAGGCCTCGCAATTCTATTGATATTATATTTAATATGGAATTAGTGAATTTCATAATTTTATTTAGAGCATTTTTATTGGTCAAAAGATGATTTGTTAGTAGTAGCTGCGTTCCTGGCCCTTAATGACGAGCGTTTTTTTTTTTTTTTTTTCAATTGTCATGATTACACCTGCATTTACTATTCATCATGGGAGCGCTTTTAACATATGGATCTAAGAAAATTCATGTTAAATAACAACTTAATGATAGATAAGATTTGAACATTTGATCTCTCATCCCATAAAGGTATGTGGTGGCCAATTATTTTAGAGCTAGTTAGTTACAATGACGAGCATTAGCATTGGCAATTATTAGCAAGCATGTAAATGATGGCTAATTCCTTAAAATCTATGTAAAAAAAAAAAAAAACAATCCGTCAAATGCACATCTGACAAGAGAGGTTTCCCATTTTATACGTGACGTGTTGACTCAACACGCCCGTATAATTAAAATCCCTCCTCCCGGCCAACCACACTGACAGACCTCTACAAAAATGGCAGACATCTGCAAAATTTTCAGGCATGGCCCAGTCGGCATGGCTGCGACTGACCTCCTCCCCGTCGCCATGGTGGAAACATGGCATAAGAAAATTGAAGTGTGTGTTCCCAAAGAAACAAAGGAAAATGGGAAAAATAAATGAGAAGAAAATTTTAACCGAAAATACGGGTATATCATTTTTCTAGAATGATTTTGGAACATGAACCATCATAATCTGTTGATTGTGAAATCAATGAACATTAAGACTTTAATTTCTTGTGTAGATTTCCCTTTCCTACAATTCTTGTATATAACCTTATACAAGCTTTCCATTACTGTTTATTGAAATACTTCAATTGCAGGAGTTTCTTCATAATTTTCATTTGTACTAGATAGCATACGCCAAAAGTACAAGGTGCTAAAGACCGGAATGTTCACACTTTGATCCAATTTAGTTCGGAAGTCAATATCTATAAAACTGAATTCAGCAATTCAATTTTAAAATTTGGTAAGTTTGGAAATGGATATTGAAATTTGATTTCCGATTACCGATCGAATTACCAAA
Organism: Coffea arabica; assembly: GCF_036785885.1. Lineage (NCBI taxonomy): Eukaryota > Viridiplantae > Streptophyta > Magnoliopsida > Gentianales > Rubiaceae > Coffea > Coffea arabica. Next base: position 57,259,741 of record NC_092311.1, on the reverse strand, counting down.
TTTGATATTTTAATTAAATAATTTATAAGTTATAATTTATGCGAATGGACAAATGTATATGATGTTAGTTAGTGACATATTAACACATTAATAACTTCTATATTATTAATTACATATTACATATACTTCACTGATATATATTAGAAAACTCCAATTGCCAATATTCAATTACCAAATAAAAATTTGGACGGTAAATGGATGTTGACCTGCTAAATAAAAAATCAAAATTTCATTTATCGAATAACACCAATCATAGACCTCATTGCTAAACAAGTGGTTTAAATGACTATCTGCCAATAAGAGAATACAATGGCCCTTCACCAATAACAGAGGATTCTTATTATTATTATTATTATTTATACAGCAGGAATTTAACATTCCAATTACACTGGTGTATCCCTACCAATGTACAAGACACAAAAGAACAGTTACCAACTAAAGCGGTATAAGTCCGAAACCAGTTGCCAATTCTACTTAGTGCGAGGATTCTTTTCCAACAGGCTTTGTGTCTGCGGCAGCCGTGCCCAGTCAGCATAGATGCGACTGAGCTCTCTCTGCAAACGTCTGCAACAGTGTGGTTGGCGGGGGAGGGATTTTAATTTTGCGGCCGTACTGAATCAGCACGGCACGTAAAAAAGGAGCAACACCTCGTGTCAGAAGTGCATTTGGCGGATTTTTTTTTTTTTTAACATATATTTTAAGGAATTAGCCATGATGAGCGGGGAATAAAATTGCTGAAAATTTTTCCTCTGCACTTTTGATTGGGGAAAGTGATTGTGATAAGTGATAACTAATACTCCGAGGGCTGCCGTCCTATAATGGAAGAGAATTTATGTCCCAAACTTTTGTTTGGTAAAACTAAAGCCTATAATTTGAATTCTAAAATCTGAAAATTAAATGTTGAAAGTATTTAGTTGCTAAGTTAATAAAGTTATATATGTTTGAAAATTAATTAAATTGTACACTATATTGAAATATTGTACAAATATTATATTTTCATCTTTTTAAAATTTTGTCTTTATTTGTGTATCTGAAGAGAAAGAAAAGTATTTTATGTGAGAAAAATAATTAAATAATTGATAGATAGTACTTAAGTGTGTATGTGTGTGTATGTCGAACGGATGAGAGCAAAATGTATACTTTGTGTAAGAGTATATATGAAAGTGTGTTATATCCGTGAGAAGTGTAATATATATGATCAAATTAGAAAATTCAATAAAAAAATTTAACTTAAAATTTTTGTATACAAATTGTGTTTAATATATTAAGTGGCTAGCCATTTCAGCTTTCAAACATGATGAGTTCAAAAGTTTTGAATGAAATAGATACCATTTTGATTGCTATATTTTGAAGTTTTTGTAAAAAAATATATTATAACAATTTGATATATTTAAAATAAAAAGATAATTGAAAAATGTATTCACGAAAAAGATGAAAATTTTTTTTTTTTTGAAGAAAAATGACATTAAGTTGAATTACCAAGCAGGCCCTGAGTGCCTTAGCGATTGCTGAAGATGTTGATTGAGAAAGTAACTCTTTTTTTTCCCCCTTTTGGTGGTTGAAAATGACTCTTGCGGTCCTCATCATTTTGCCTACGATAATAGGCTCATTGGTGACTCTCATCTTGTTTTACACAATAACACTGACAAAAATAAATGCTTAATTTTGTTTCTTCCTTCCTTAGTAGGGACTACACATTTATTTTGTTGGGCCAAAGCATTTGACATCTTGTGTTTGTTCATTTCGGAGGCCAGGAAAGTAACAGCCTGGGTCCACACATTTCGTTTGGGTCGTGCAAGAAAATTTGCATTAAGTACGGATCACCCCTCCTTTTTCTTCTTACTTTTTTCGTGGCCTGACGGATCACAATAATTGATCAATTCACCAGTACACAAGTCTGGCTCTGTTGGTGGAAAAGTAAATTAGGCCTCCAAGAAACATCATCCAGACATTGAAGACATGGCCTCAGTCAGTTTTGCGATCCAATTCCAATGCAAAACCCAAGGTTTCGCAACTTCAATCTAGTGATTTACTAAGACGGCGATATGGTCAGTCAGGAAATGGGAACTAGAAGCCTAGTATTTCAGTCCAAACACATGAACTCTTCCCAAATTCTTCGTTTGGCAAGTGAGCTTTTTAGATGCTTGTCTAAAATTTTACTGTAATTTACTATAGAAATTTTTAAAAAAAATTTTAAATATTTTGAAATGTATAGTTTAAAAACTTCGAAAAATTTTTTAAGGTTACTATAGTTAAAATTTTTAAAAAATTGTAACTGACAAACTTGGCAAAAAATTTGTCTACCAAACAAGGCCTAAGTCCTTAATGGATCCTTTATGCTAAGAATATATTAGAAGACCATAATGACTTTGGAGATGACATATATTTTAGCAGATTCATCTTCAAACCTGCGATCTCATTGCCTCCTGCCCGGATTCACGCCTTTGATATGATTAAGGACCAGGTTAAGGTGAAAGCACCATGATAGGGGAATCAAGCGTTTTATCTTCGCTGATGTTTCCTCATAGTCTCATGAGTAAAATACAAAGAATCCCTTGCGATTTCACGAAAAGACACTTTATTTCTCTATCGTTTAAAAATCTTCATATAAATATCCTAAACTTCGTAACTAAAGTAAAAATTGACCTGTAACGGGGCGGTGAGACATAGTGACGATCGGTATGCGAGGTTAGCTAGGGCGCTACTGTACTAGTTTTTGTCGGGTTCTTTGTTAGCTAGACACCTGTCAACCAATCATCCACCCACTTAAATTCTCTCGCAAGCAAAAGAAAAGTTCTTTCTCTAAATCGGGCCAGGGAGAACCATTCATCAAGATAAAACCACGGCATATTTTGCCGGATCATTAATATTCATCAAGATATCTGCCGCCAAAAGCCAAAATGTCTAACAGCAACAAAAGGGGGACTTTGGTAACAAAACAAATTTAGAGGATAAAATCATCAGAAGAGTTCCACCCCCTTCCCTTTTGGAACTTCTCAAAGAGAAGAGGTGACAGAGGGTATCAAAGTTCAGAGCTTCAAATGTTATTAAACTGACAACCCAAAACAACCAAAGTTGTTTCATTCACTCGAACACACTAAGCACAACGCGCAAGCAGTCACCTTCATGCATCAGATCAAAAGCTTTGTTTATCTCCTTAAGCGTCAAATTGTGGGTGACGTACTCGTCTACTTTGATCTCCTGCGATATGAAGAAACAGTAAGCAGGACAAAAGAGAAACAATAAAAAGCTCTGGCAACGTGCTATGCAGATTCTGGAGAACCAACCTTCTTCATATACTTGTCTACAAGCCAAGGTACTTGGGAACGACTTTTGAAACCACCAAATGCTGTTCCCTTCCATACACGACCAATCACAAGCTGAAACGGACGAGTGGATATCTCTTGACCAGATGCTGCAACTTCGACAACTTCTGTTTTGACATCCCTAGGCACTCACAACAAGTGATACCGTCTTCTCAGTGGCAATGGCCGAGACATATTCACTTCTTGGTGTCGATGCAAAAGACATCATCACACTAGAGAAATATCTGCAGGATTACTTCGCAAACATACTAAAGAAGCTGAAAGGCATTAAAGCACAGTCGAAGCAAACTGACATTTACCATCAACCCTTACGATGACACTCCTTTGACCGGGAACTTCTTTGCTTTGTTCAAGGTAGCTTTTGCAAGTTCAGTCTCCTCTTGCATTCCTTTCGCGAATTTGTATTCCCCCCCCCCCCGGGGGGTATATCCGCTGGCAATGGCATCTGGGGTTAAGGGCTGCCTTCTGGTGGCCAGTTCAAAGGGACTCTTTCCTGTAGCCTCGCTCCTCTGGATGTTATAAGAAAATTGGGCAGTGCTTACTAGACAAGATTGTGGGGATTCTCTCTCCTTCTCTATTATAAATGAGGGTAGTTTAGATATTCGACCTGCAGCCGGTAATTTAGCCGGTTTAGAAGGTAATTTTCATTTTAATTATGAAGTTTAGAGTGTTTATGTGGAGGTTTCTAAATAATAGAAGGTAAGATATTTTTTCGCGAAACCATAGGGGGTTTCTTGTCTTTTATCCTAGTCCCATTCTTATTAGTAGGATTCACCAAACTGCATGAGGTTGATTAAATGATCTGACTTAGCTGAAAAGACCAGCGAGAGGCCACAACACCAGCTTCAGTTAGTTCCGTTTTCCCCCTCAGTTCATCTGAATGCACGGAGAATGAAATCGGAATCTCAGGGGTACAGAAACCTTCGGTAGCTAGCCAGAAAATGGCAATACCTCAAAGGTTGAATTATAGATAACTTTCCAGTTTTATGTGCTTCCTCGGTCGTGACAACCGTTTAGCTTTCGTGATGGTTTGAGTCTCATTCCGTTCTATTCTCTCTGAGTGGATTTGTGCAGCAAGCCAGCAACCAGCTAGATTTACTGATTATAAAGGTGAAGCTTGTTATGACATGGATTGCGGCGAAATGAAGAATCACCAATTTAATATTTAGGCATAAAGAGATCAAGATGGACGTGGGATGATGTTTTTTGGGGTACAGCAGGAAAACAATCGTTCCTTCTTTGGAAAGTCTGAACTCTGGGGGTCAAATATGTACATTGGTTCTACACTATACGCTGTACAATGGTAGATGTTAACGTGTTAGTGATTCTGATTTTCAGAATCGCACAATCTAATAATGAGCAAAGAATTAGGCCAAAAAAATCTTTGGAAAGAAAATTCCAGTATAGGCGCCTTCTGCCAATTTCCGATGAAAAATAACAGAGAATCACGATAACCCTTTTTTTATCTCCTAAGAGGGCTTTCTTGAATTTCCTTGGGCGTCTCGGAGCATTCTTTCTCCAGTGTGTATGGCTGGTAACCATTAGCGGTTGACAGATGACCAGAGCCACTACTACTGGCAGATCTCTGGATATCATCAATATCAGCAGTAAGAGGAATTGGACGTTCAGGCACTGATGGAACAGGCACATCGTCAGTGTCCAACATCTTCACAACGTGGTCCATGGTTGGTCGAGCATACAATTGCGGATGTGAGCAAAGAACAGCAATCAGCACATATTTCTCCAACACTTCTGGAGGACCTATTTCAGGCATACCATCTTCTATAACATCTAGCGCTCTACCATTCCTCACCAACGACCAAGCCCAATCAGTGACAACAACAGGCTGGCCATCGTTAGTTGCTATAATGGCTTTCTTCCCGCTCAAAAGCTCAAGAAGCACAACCCCGAAGCTATATACATCACTCCTCTCAGTTAGCTGCCCGTATAAAGCATACTCAGGTGCCACATATCCCATGGTGCCGGCCACTCTAGTGCTCAAGTGAGTCATTCCCTCCGGGGTAAACTTAGCCAATCCGAAATCTGCCACCTTAGGCTCAAAGGTTTCATCTAAAAGTATATTACTTGCTTTGATGTCCCTGTGAATTATGGCAGGTTGTGCACCGTAATGCAAATAGGCCAAGCCCTTCGCCGTCCCAAGTGCAATCCTTTGACGAGTTGGCCAACTGAGCTTGTTCGCATTCAATCCAAATAGATGGTCGTGAAGGCTCCCATTCATAATCAGATCGCACACAATAATCCTCTGGTGACCCTCATAAGGAGCGGTAGCCACGCAATACCCTCTCAAAGTTACGAGATTGACATGCCTAATGCTGGCAATGACCTCAACCTCGTGCGTGAAAGTGGCATCCCCGAAAGCAGAACAATTCTTGAACCTCTTCAATGCCGCTTCAGAGCCATCAGGCAACACACCCTTGTACACGTTCCCATACCCTCCTCTTCCAATTATGTTCTCCCTCGAAAAATTGTTGGTGGCAGCCTTAATTTCGTCAAGTGTGAACCTAACTAAATTAGTGCTCCCACTTATTGAATCCAACCCAGAAGCGGCGGGGCCAGAACCTGAGTTTGCCTGGCTTAATTTCCATCTTTCGCTGGCTTTTATTTTCCTTTTCCTTCTTTGACGGCAGAACCAGAGCCCGGAAAAAAGGACGACCAGAACCACGACACCTACCACCACAATCACGCTAACTTCGATCCTTTTCCGCTTATTACTGGAATTGGTGGCCGCGAAATCGAGGGAAAACAAGCATTTGGCGGTACCCTTGTCAGTGGGCCCGAATTGGTTGGCGAAGGCGGCGGCGTAAATGGAGCCGTAGGCTGTGCAGTCGGTGAGGTTACCGACGGAGGGACCGGTGAGGTAGGAGGCAAGGAGGCTGGAGAGGCTGGTGGTACACGCGGCACAAGGGGAGCCGTTCTCGAGGGACTGGTTGCAGTTGGAAACAACGTCGTGGAGGGCAGATTGAGAAACGGTGGACTCGAACTGGGCGCGGGTGTTGATGCCCATGCAGCCCTCGGAGATCCAGCTAGTCTGGAAGCCGCAGGATCGGCGGATGTCCATGCTGGGGACGAATTCGTTGACTAAAGACTGGTAAGCCTGCCAGCAGGAGTCGGCGGAGCTGAGAGGAGGGAGGAAGGAGTTGGTGCGCCTGAGATAGTCGGAGAGGACGAGTCGGAGGGATTGGCGGATGTATTGGCACTGAGTGGAGGTGTCCAAGTTGCGGCGAGTGGAACCCTGGAACAACTGGCGGAGGATATTAAAGTCGAGGGGGCAGGGGGAGGTGGCGTTGGGGTTCTGGAGGAGGGTGCGGCCGGGGAGTTGCCGGGCAAAGACGGGGAGAGAAATGAGCTGAGTTTGCAGAGACAGATGAACGATGAAGAAAAAAATCAGACGATGCATATCAATGAATCTAGAGGACCTCTCTGAAGGGAGAGAGCGAGGGATTCAGAGGCTTTGATTGGATGATGCCCAGCAACAAAATTCAGTAGGCTAGGCGTCAATAAATGACGAGGTGTTCATTGGTGGTGGGAGATTGGGAATGAAGTAGAACTTCTTGTTGTAGTAATAACTAATAATACAAACCGTATACACTTAACATTAGTAGTAATTGGTAAGATGATTTGACTTTTTTTATTTTTGGAGGTTGCGAGTCATGAATGATGATGCGTTATACTGATGATGCGATAAGACTATGAGAACCTTTTTGAGGGTGGGAAATTTAGGACTCAAATCAAGAGGCGGCAGCAACAGCAGCAGCCGCCATGGGGTTTCCTTGTCTATGCACCCACCAGTACATGGTGTTACTACTGCCCCAGTACTAGCACTATAATGCTTCTCAAAGTCTGCAACTGGGAAGGTCAGGAGAAGCTACCCCGGCAAGTGGGCAGTGGGTTCCAGGAAACCAGATGGAGAGAGAGAGGTATTTTTCCAGCCCTTTCACCACCAGTTCCGATACCAGAAGAAGGTTTACTTGCTACTCTTTTTACCCTCCGTCTCTCTCTGGATCCTAGTGAGCCCCGCCACGCCACCAATGTCCTGCACAACGTACTACAGTATCACACAAGGACTATATATATTTATACAGGGTTATTATCATTTTACCTTCTTAAACTATATCACTACTATCAGTTTACCCTCTAATGTTATCTTTTAATCACTTTACCCCCATAAGTAATTCAACTCAACATGTTAAAAAATTTTGAACAAAAGTACCCTTTTATTTTATAGCATTATTACATTGTTATTATCACTTTATTCGTTTAGATTATAGTGATACAATCACTTTCGTTCTTAACATTATTTTCTAGGCATTTTACTTCATCGTTAATCTAACTAGTATGGTCAAAAAATTTTAAATATATACCCTTTTATATATCATTAAAAATAAAAAAGTTGGAATGGTTATTCTTCCTTTTTTTCACTTTAAGAGATCAAAAAACATAAAATTAAAAGGGTTTTCTCAAATTTCTTTTTTTCACACTTATTGATACTAGGAAAAGAAAAAGAGATAGAAAATAAGAACAAAGAAAATAAGATTTTGTAAAGAAAGAAAATAAAGAAAAGTATAATATCATCGTATTACATTAAGATTGTCAGGATTAGAATTGGAATTTGGTAGTAAAAAGAAAAGTGAAATAATTTTAAAATAATAAAAGTATTTAATTCTTTCTTATTTGTAATTTAAAAAAAAAAAAGAATTGAGCTCTCTCCCTCTCCCCTTCCCCTTCCCCTTTCCATCTTTCTTTTTTTTTTTTTTTTTGATATTAATAAGATTGCCAAGAATAAAGAAGTTAATATTTTGACTTTTTTTTTATACTAAAAAAGAGAAGAACCACTCTAAATTTTTTATTATGCAAATAAGAGGGTATTTTCTTCTAAAGTTTTTTAAGTTGCTAAGTTGGTTTAATGGTAAGATAAATTACCTAAAAAATAACTTTATGGGGTAAATTGATACTGGAACTATAGTTTATGGGGGCAAAGTGATAATAATTTTAAGGGTTAAACATGTCTTTTCACATTAGTTAACAAATTCCGTTAAATTTGACCGTTAGTCTTGGGGATAAAGTGATTAAAATATAACAGTAAAGGAGAAATTAATAATAACATCAAACGTTAAGGGGATAAAGTGATAATAATCCTATTTATATATTGGAGTCGTCCATTTTGAATTTTGTTGTTGTCGTGCCGTTCCATATCCATATCCTGAAGAAGGAAACCCCCAGCTTCAAGGGACAAAATGTCAATTGAGTACTAATCTTCCTACTCGATTGGCAGCACAAGAGCAGTTAGCTAGGAGAGTTTTAAATCTCTCCTTGAATGTTGTAGGTTAAAGGATTCTATATTTTTGTCTAGAATTTATTGAAAATTTTATCAGCCAGTGCAAAGACATCGATCTTGTTCGGTGAAAATTCAGTCTCTTCTGAATTTTTCATTTAGTCTCTTAGGTCCATCTATTTCTCTTAGTGTAGAATAGGATAGGAGTAGGTATAGAATAGAATTTATATAAAAAATAAATAAATTGGCAGCACTCAAGTATTAGTATTTATTTTATTTATCTTTTTTTTGGGGTTAATTTTTGCATGTTCTGTGATGATTGTCGTGGGGCTTATTATTATTATTATAACTATAGCATCTGGCAATTATTCTTACAATGCGGATTTCGTCAATTCCCCGTTTCCGCTTTCCAGTTGAACGTATTAGTCTTACTATTAGTATCTTATTCATAGTAGGGCAAGAGAATTTGGAGTGTACAAGGCTCACGAGGCTTGACCTTTATTGTTTGGGCCTGGCTTTCTCCTTCCGGGTTCTTTCCTTTCCTTCAAATTTTGAACCGGTTTTGGGGTGACGAAGCCCCGAACCTGCATAGAAGTTCCTCCTGAGTCCCCAATGTAAGCTGCTCTGGGTCTTTGAGTTTCAAGATTCCTCTACCTCATTCAAAGCCCACGTTCTCATTAATCAAATGACGTCTGCTTACACAACACTTCAAAAAAGGCTCAAATTTTATAAAGAGTTTTTTCCCCCTTTTGGGCAGACGGGACAAGGGCCCGAATAGTCATTAAAAAAACTGTTTTGAGTTATTTTGTGTAAAATGTGCAAAATATATAGTAATTTGATATGCATATAGTATAACTCACTCTCAACAATATATAACTATAAAATAAATTTTTGTGAGTCTCACACATGATATAAAAAATAATGTATAAAATAAAATCTAGACCTTATATTTTTTTGGTCAAATCTTGACCATAAATCTTCAGGAACGATTGCTTCCTATAACCGTTCCTACCCCTCTTCCGTGCGAAAAGACTTATAGTAGCAATTCATTTTGTCCGACAACAGGAGCTCTTAAGACTAACAAAAAATTTAATTAGCCTCAATGTGGCTTCAACAACTCTCAAGGCAAAGATTGAGAAAACAAATGAAAGTAAGGATTACCTTTTAGTCTCTTATCCTGATATAAAGGATTCCGACTTCACCACTCTTCTTTACGTTTTCATGAACATAATTGTTAATCATTTTTTTATCTCACGTACATTAAATTGTTATAGTATATTTTTGTACAAAAATTTCCAAAAAAAAAAAAAAAAGCAATCCAAACCGGCATAAATTCCCATTTGGCCGGATCCCTCATTTATTTTTCTCCAAAAGTAAAATTGACTTTGTCATTGCCTTGTGAATTTTGTCATGGATTTGGTTGTTGTTTTAATTAGATGCTGCTGCCTTTAACATAGGCTCAATACACAAGTTGGAGAAGTAGTTGAAATAATAGTAATAATCATGAGCGGAACATTTTGACATGTTATTATTAGATGATTTTTTTTTCTTCCTTTTTTTGGGGGGGGGGGGGGTGGTGGTTTGAGGGTGGCGATTGTGGTAGCCAATTTGACATGTAATTGTATTCTGTCACGAACAAGAAGGATGTGGACGCCAAAAGAGAAAAGTCAAACAAGGCAAGAACAACGAAGGACTCGGATGGCATTAGAATTTGCACAATAAAGTAGTATTGTGCGGAGGGAAGTGAGTTTGTTTGGATAAGAGTTTATTTGGATGATTTATTTGAGATATTTACTGTAGCACTTTTTGTGATGTGTTGTATGCGAGATAAAAAGGTGGTTAGGAAGATAAAGAGGTGATTGGGATTTGTGAGAATAAATTTTGCAAATCAAATTATTTTTGTCCAAACAAACTCACTAGTGACTAATGCCGCAATTTAAAGTTAGTTAAACAACAAAAAACCAAAGCTGCTCCAACTTTTGGGATTAGGAAATTAGGGCACGAACCTCAGCTGCTTTGTATCTACTAATACTACTTACTGAGCCAATGCAAAGTGTGCTGGACGAGTAATAAAAAGTGTACTTGGCTGTATTGGCTATTGCCATCATCCTCATCATCATCATCATCATCATCATCATCTTTTAGAAAGAGGGCAACGAATAGATGGAAGATTTACAGTGGAGCCACCACCAATGCCAATTCCATGCCTCCACCACCAATGCCAATTCTATTCCTCTTGCTTGCGTGAGACATCCGTTTTGCATCGCAATAATTATTGTAGAATGCGGTTGCATGGAGTTGAAGCTGACGTGATTACCAAGTGATTATAATCTGTAATTAAACCTCAACACACTTCTACTGGAACTGACTTAATCTTACAGCATCGTCCACGGCATCTATATCAATAACTCTCTTGAGAGTTGAGACTCCTTCCCAAAAAAAAAAAAAAAAAGCCTCCTGTGGCTGTGAGTCCTTGTCATATTAATTAATTCGATTCATCCGTGTATACTTTGACGTGAAAGAAAGAGGTCCCTGCAGTCAATTTCTGAATATTTTTTTTTAAAATAAAAAAAAATTCTCTTTACCAGCGACGTGAAACAAAGAAGGATAGCATGGCATCAATTTTGGACACGTAGCCAACCAGGTACGGCCGAGGAGAAGTGAAAACTGAAAAAGCCCGTCTCTTCTTACTGTTCCGAAATTGCGTGGACCTGACTGAGGTGTACAATTCCTCGAGAGACAAATTCGATACTTGGCTACAATGACGGATTGATATTCTTCAGGCTTGTTTCTTTCTTTTCTTCTGCGAATTCATATTTCTTGAGGCGGGTAGGTGGGGGGGGGGGGGTTGGGGGAGTGGGCCAAACGTGGTATATGACTAGACGCTTGTTGTTAAAGAAAAAGAGTTGGACAGATAAGTAATAATCCACCAGCAGGCACCGCAGCAGCAGCAGTGTTTTATCAAATCTTTGTTAAGAAGTGGAACCGAAGCAAGCCGACATTATTAACCCGTAACCCTTATGCCTCTCAGTTTCCCCCTCCTGATAAACAAAAACCAAAGACCCAAAAATAAATAAATAAATAAATAAAACGAAGGAGAAAAATCAGTAGGATTTTCCTCCGCAATCGAAGAAGCAAAGCCGAGATAATATTGAGAAACAAAAAATAGGTACTAGTCCTGCTTGGAACTACTGAACGGCAAAAGGCAGTAAATATTCTTAGGAAGAAAAGTCGGGGTGACTTCTGAGCAGCCGAATAACCGTCAGTTGTCTTTGTCCCTGCTCCTTAATCTTCCTTGGCGAAGGATATCTCTCTCAGATTCAGACGTTATCTCTTGTTGCTTTCTTGTCGGACTCTGTTTATTATTCTGCCTTCAAATTCTGTCTGAAGAGTGCGGAGTGTTATTGTTGTTGTTCATGGGACAACTGTACGAAGCTTCAGCTGAATCTATATGGTAAGAACCTCACACGGCAGATGCCTTTGTTTGTTTTCTTTTTTTTTATTTCCTTTTCTTGGAATTAATAACTCTAGTTTCTTCTTTTGCAATTTGGATACCTAAATGCATGTACCGCATCCTTTGTGTGTGCGTGGAGTTGAACATGGATTTCTTCCTTTTCATAGAATGTTGAATGCCCTTTCCGAGTGTTTCTTTATGTCCACTTGAATGTTTTTTCATTCCTTCTGTTGGGTTCGTTTGAAGTTTGCCGTTCCTGTTTATGACCAATTCTATTGCTTATGAAGATGTCCTGCTGATGAGTTTGCTTCTGTCATCTTCCCATTTTTACGGGTAATGCCTTTCTGTAATAGTAATACATCCTCGCCCTTATCTAATGCTTTTTTTGGGAATTCAATCTTCCTGGTATTCCTTTGGACTACACCGCGTTTTCATTTGCTGCTTGAGCTGATTCACACCGCAACTTCTTGTTCTTTATCAGCTGAATTCCTCCACATCGTTTGGATCCTACAACTTCTACAATTTTAACTTGTTTGTTTTGTTTTGAGTAATTGACTTTGCCCTTCTCTGTCTCTGTTTTGAGTTCTGCAATTTTGTTTTCTTTTTGCTCCTACCTTTTAATTGTTTCTGTTTACATGACTATATTGATTGACTGGCATCATTGTTTTCTGTTTTTGTTCGGAATGTCGATTTTAAAGATGGAGAAACAAAAGGAGACCGTTTGTTCTCCTGATACAGTTCTTGAGGACTACTTGAGGAATTTAGAATCTGAAACAGACTCCTCGAAAGCGAGCACTTCAGACTTAGGAGCTCCAAAAGATCCAAAGCCGTCTTCTAGATGGGCCGAATTTCTGCAATTATTCAAAACCAAATCGAAAAGACACCTGTCCACCTTCCATCCCCTGAAACTGTCTAAAAGGTTTAGCAGCAGTTTGCGAGAGGAAATCATTCTAGTGCCAGATCCCATGCTTGATACTAGTTTGAATTATTTCAAGCCTCAGTGGAAGAACTTCGCTCTCTCTGACCTCCAAACCGCAACCAAGAGCTTTTCTCAGGGTCAGCATAAGTATCTGTGCAGCTCTCAAAATTTTCTAACAAACTTTTCTAACCAGAAATTTGTCTTCTTTTTGCTTCAGAATGTCTGGTTGGAAAGGGCGGTTATGCTGAAGTTTACAAAGGCAGTTTGCGAGATGGGCAGCTTGTTGCTATTAAGCGGCTGACACGAGGATCAATGGAGGAGAGAACAGGAGATTTTTTATCTGAACTTGGAATTATGGCCCATGTCAACCATCCCAACACTGCTAAATTGATTGGTTATGGGGTTGAAGGTGGATTCTACCTTGTTCTTGAGCTGTCTCCCCATGGAAGTCTAGCTTCTTTGCTTCACAGTTAGTTCATCATCTCTGCTCTGTTGCTTCTTTTTTTGGTGTCTGGCGAAGAATTTGACAACTTTGGCTTCCAATTTCCTTTCTTTTTTTTTTTTTGGCACTTAAAGAAGGGACACATTTTCGTTAAGCTGGTTTAGTAAATAGATTAGAAGCCATATCAGCTAATGGGAGAATTTGCACAAACAGGGTAATAAAACCATGTTTTCTGGTTGAGCTGCTCCAATCTGGGACTGATGATCGGGGCACATGCTTGCTTATCAAAGAGTTTGTGCAAATGAGCCCTCCATCTCTTTGAAAAATCTTTGACAATTATAGCTTTCCAAGTCATATCAGCTTTAGAGGTTGTTCTAGCGTTCTGTGGTATTCTATTTTGATATGATGAAAGAATCACTTTGCAGGTGCCAAGGAGAAGCTTAAGTGGAATATTAGGTATAAGATTGCATTAGGGACTGCTAAAGGCCTGCTGTATCTTCATGAGAGCTGTCAACGAAGAATCATTCACAGAGATGTTAAAGCAGCAAATATATTGCTCACACAGGACTTCGACCCTCAGGTGCTCTGACATTTAACCCTTCGAGCATGCGCATTGTAGACCTGTACTCTACATTGTATTCAGCCATTTCGATCGTTTAAGTAGACATGAATTTTGAGTTGTTGATAATTAGAGCTATAATGGAATAGTATGTCCTTTTTTTTTTCTCCCTTAATGTCTTGATTGAAGAGTATAATTTTGAATTCAGATCTGTGATTTTGGGCTTGCAAAATGGTTACCAAGGCAATGGACTCACCTCACCGTGTCAAAATTTGAAGGCACATTTGGGTTTGTAGATTCAACCGCTGTCAATCTCTGTCCAGCTCGTCCAACATCTATATGAACCCATCCATTTTCTTTTGTTTTTTAATCTTTCTGATTTCAGATATCTTGCTCCCGAATTCTTAATGCACGGCATAGTGGATGAAAAGACTGACGTGTTTGCCTTCGGTGTGCTGCTGCTGGAACTCATCACCGGACGTAGGGCTCTGGATTACTCGCAACAAAGCCTTGTGTTGTGGGTAATGCCGTCTTCCTCCACTGTGCATCTCTTTTAGGCGGAGGTGAGTGGGCTAATCTACAGAAGGACAGGCACTGATTTTTATTTTACTTTTGCTAGGCAAAACCACAGCTGAAGAAGAGCAGAATCAGAGAGCTGGTTGATCCTTCACTTGCTGAATACGATCCAATTGAGATGAACCTGATGGTCTTGGCTGCTTCTTTGTGCGTGCAAGAGTCTGCAATCCGACGTCCTAGAATGAGTCAGGCATGTAATATCCTGCAGCCTGCCTACTTGTTTAGGCACCCATTAAGCCGTTAAGCGTGGACAATCTATTCAATTGGCTTTCCATGGTTGCAGGTCTTGCTGCTTCTGAGAGGCAGCTGTGGTAGCTTAGAATTAGTGAGAAAGGGAAGAAAGCTATCCCATTGGAAGAGGTACTATGAAGAGCTGTTCCATGCCGAAGACTAGCTAGCGAGGAGGCTCAAGTGGTATTTAGTAGGAAGAAATCTCTGTCAATAGTGGCTGGTTAATGCGCTTACCAGTTATGCTCGGTGGATGAATCGGCATTAAATTATATATATTAGGATTGAAAGGGTCGTCCTCAAGCATTTTGTTAACTCTCAGGAGTTTCGAAAAGTGGAGGACTGCAGGGGCTCCATGTTTGGTGGTATATCTGTTGCCAATCAACCCCTTGAAATGAAATGGCACGCCATGCTTGAGCCTGAGTAGCCGCCGCGCCGGAGGAGAGTAGAGACTGGAGAGCATCGATGAACTTCATCCGGTGTTATATGGATTGTATATTTGGTTTTGGAGCATCATATCATATATGCTGAAGAAGGTGTTCTTGCAACGGGTAAAGAGCTAGCAATGCCAGTCCAAGAACCTACGGTGAGTTTTAGTAACATCTCGGCATCCGTTAAAGCTTAATCATGTAGAAGAAGAAGATTTTGCAGGATCATCAAATTAAGTAGTTTTTTTAGTATGTAATCTGGACAGAAACTAGAAAACCGATGATGGTATACGAAGTAGAAGCATTATTATATTCTCAACAATTTCACGGGCCTAGGTATTTAGGCATCCTTTGCTTTTGAAAACTGTTTTTTTTTTTTTACGCTTAGCTTTTTCCCTTTCTAGGCCTTGCTTGTTTTCGTCGAAAAATATTGTCGTTTTTCGTGATCACATTTCCCTATCACCTTTTTCCTTCACATATATCAAATCGCTGCAATAAATTTTTCATGAAAAATGACGGAAAATGCAATCCAAACACAACCCGCTGTAGGAGGAGCAATAGTCTTCTTACTGAACGTCATTAAATTTGGCTCCTCTTGAAAGATGTCTAATGCAAGAAAGCACGAATTATTCCCCGTGCTAGACCACCATTAACCTTTCAGTAATGGAGTTAGGCCTTGAGCTTATGGACGTTGAAAGAGGGGAGAGCACGAATTAATGTGTTGTACGAATTGGTTATAGAGCAGAAGAGGTGCTAATATAAATGATGAATAACTTTAGAAATCTCGCCTGAGATTTGTGGCAACATCATTTGATAATCATATCTCAAAACTTTGAGAAATCTTATCGACCTCCCTTATTTTCAACTTTTTGTAATTTTATTAGCCCATTTCAAAAGTTATGATTTAAAAACTTATTTTGGGAGAGATAAAATATTTCTATCCAAAGTTATCCTTTTCTTGTGGAAGTTTAGTTTTCATAACAAATCAAGCTAAATCCTTATGAATCATAATATATTAATGAGGTTAAAAGACCTTTTGCAATTTTTGAAGTCATTGATCCGAACAAAAAATTCAAAGGAAAAAATTGTTATAATTAAAAATATACTTGATATTTTTCACCTTGAAAATGCCTCAAGTAAGTTTCTAAATATATTGTTAATAAATTATTTTTCTCTTGTTTTCAAGCCATCGACTTTGACAAAAAGTAAGAGCATTAAACAAAATTTTTAAACAATTTATATAATTTAATCCATTCAAAAATACTTTGTAATAAAGAAAGTTACTTTTACGTTTTCGAAAACACCTCAAATGAGTTTATAAATATAATTTTAGGCATTGTGTCTGTTTTTTATATTTAAGTCATTAGTCTATACAAAAATTTTTAAATTTGTAAAACTCCTCAAATCAGCGAAAACACTTTACAGTGAACGAAATAAATTTTTTGGCTTGAAGTACCTTTTATATACTCTTAAATAGTAATCTTTTGTACCTTAAATATGGAAAGTTCAAAGTTCTTAAATTTATAAAACTCCTCAAATTAATGAAAACCCTTTGTAGAGAATGAAATAAATTTTTTTGGCTTGAAGTGCCTTATGTATACTCTTAAACAGTAATCTTTTGTGCCTTAAATTTAGAAAGTTCAAGATTCTTAAATTTATAAAGCCTCCTCAAATTAACGAAAAAGCACCTTATGGTGAGGGAAATAATTTTTTTTCTGCTTGAGGCACCTTAAATATGCTCTTAAGTAATAATCATCTGTTCCTTAAAAGCACTTACTCATCTGTTCCTTAAAGGCACCATTTGATTTTACTTTTAGGCTTTTAGTAATATATGTTTACTATTTGAAAAAATAGTAGAATAATCACAGGAGCAATTTTGGCATGAAAATATTTCCTACCTGCAAATATGAGCTTCTTGATAATATTTTTAGAGACAAGTTGGTAATGATATAGTAAAAAGTTGAAAATAAAGAAGGTAGGTGAGATTTCTCAAAATTCAGGAGCATGAACTAATATAATCGCAAACCTCATAGAAGGGTTCTTGAAATTATCATATAAATAAGTATTTAAAGTTTCCTAGAGTAGTGGTGTATAAAAAGCATCCTACTTTTACCTTTCGCAAACAATCCGGACCTGCAAGTTTGAAGGAATCAAAGAATAAAAAAGCTAGGAAAATGCTTGAGATAGAGCTTCCAAGCTCCAAATGCCAAAAATGCTTATATCACTGTGAATCTTATATATCGGGGAAATTTGGCGGAAGCAAAATATCAGCGGGCAAACGAGCGGCCGATATGGAACGTGGGCTGGTGGGCCTACGTTAGAAAGGCTTTTCTAATCTATCCATTTCATTCCAATATTTGACATACAAATATATATATATATATATATATATATATTTTTTTTTTTTTTTTGGGAAGACCTTACCTTCTTAAAAAACCTATTTCAACTTTATTTTTTGGATTCTCATTCTTTGAAAACCTCATTCCCACTCTATTCACCGAACACCTAAATTGTAAAGGTCGAGTTTGCTTTTTCATACTCCTCTGCCTTTTATATACGTGTCAAATATTAGATTACTTGTGAATTAGTAACTGTTGGACTTAGGTTTTATCGCACCAACTGTTATTTTATTGGGTTTAGATTTTATCCCACCAACCAATCCCAATAAAACAACGGTTGGTGAGATAAAATCCAAACCCAACAGTAACATCTGTTACTTTATAGTTCTATTAATTAATAACATTTGCTCTCTTTAATAATATATTTAATTAAAAATTTTAACATCTTTTTATTTATAAAATTGGATTATATGACAACATTTGTCAACTCAAAAGAAGTAATAACATGCCAATTCATATGCACTTTAATAAATAAAGAAGGAAAAAAAAACGTTGCTATACCATCCAATAAGTGACAAATATACATTTTTTGTTTATAAATAGTTTTAAAGATCAAAAAGAAGCAAATCAAAAGGACATACGAATTGATATGTATGCTATTTGGATATTCAATTTGGCTAAATCAGTATTCAACTATTGTAATTGTCTATTACCAAAAAGTTATTTTTATTATTATTAAGTCATAGTCATATGTTTCTAAATATAATATCTATGGAACATGTTCTTGCTTGCTAGTGTGGTTGCTAATCAAACAAAAAAAAAAAAAAACTAGCCATTTATATGATACTGCCAAAAAATGAAAAAGAAATGTTTTATGTTATATTTAGGGTAATTAAGTTAATATAATAAGGGAGAAGTGATAGGTTAGGTGGTTTGAGGAGGGGGAGTGTGAGTAAGCGATTTTGAATTCCTACCTTACTACTTACACTAAAAAAAAAATTTAATATAATAAATTTTTCATTTCATTTTACCTTCTTAATATGATTATGCCAAATGTTAAAAAAGAAATACACATTTATTTTGTATAAAGTGCATTAGGGATAGGTTGAATAGTTCGAGGGAAGAAGTATGAGTGAAATCTTTTGATTTAAACCCTTTCACTTATACTTAAAAAGAAAAACCTGTATAATAAATTTTTCATTCCACTTTGCCTTCTCAATGTGATTATGCCCAATGTTGGAAAAGAAATACACATTCAATTGTGAACTTCCCTTACTTAACATTGGAATAATAAATGATCAAAACTTGAGTCTTGGGTAGATCGGATTTTCAAAAATTCAATGAACAAAATTGTGCTACATCACCAAATTATATCACACTACTCGATGAAAAGATATGATACAATTTGAACCATTAGATCTTTGAAAATCGGATCCATTCAAGCTTGAGCCATAATAAATAGTTTATTTTGTTGTGACTTCGATTACCTAACATTGGAGTATAAATAGTTTCCGTCCATTCTTGCGAAAAAAAAAAAAGAAAAGGAATTTT
This sequence comes from Coffea arabica, assembly GCF_036785885.1. NCBI lineage: Eukaryota > Viridiplantae > Streptophyta > Magnoliopsida > Gentianales > Rubiaceae > Coffea > Coffea arabica. Next base: position 57,240,626 of record NC_092311.1, on the reverse strand, counting down.
GATAGACCATTCCTGCGTATCCAAACAATAGGCTATAGTACATGGAAGCAAGTAGAAGTATGCAATAGATTGGGAAACATTCAGAAGGTTAGCTAAGGTAAATCACAAGATTGAAAGAACAGCTGTTTGGATTCATCAGAAATAGCTGTCAGAGAAGGATGGAGAATTGGAAGAATAAATGACTGAATACTGCAATGAAGCAAATACTACTAAAAGTCATCACAATGGCTTTACCTATATATGCTATGTCCTGTTTCAAATTACCAAGAAAGCTACGTAAGGCTATTAGTTCTATGATGGTTAGATTCTGATGGGGGGAAGAAAATGGAAGGAGAAAGATGCATTGGTGCTCCTGGAGTAGGTTTACCAAGGACAAAAGTAGAAGGGGATTGGGATTCAAAAACCTGCAGGATTTCAATAAGGCTCTACTGGGAAAGCAAATCTAGATACTAGTGACATGTCCTAATCTATTGATAAGCAAGATCATGAAGGCCAAGTATTATCTAACTAGTTCAATATTCTAATGCAAGGTGAGCCAAACAGCTTCATAGATATGGAAAAGCCTGATTAGTGTTAGAGAGGATATGGGGAGGGCATTTGGAGAAGAATTGGGAATGGTAAGAGAACTCGATTTTGGGAAGATAGATGGATTCCAAATAACAAAGAGGGGAAATAAACAACCAACAAGCCTCAGAACTACAGTTTACAAAAAGTGGAACAATTGATAACAAATTTCAGATGGAATAAACACTTGATCTTCATAACTTTTATAATGGGAAAGATGCTGTAGAAATACAAAAAAATTCAATTAGCCTGACAGGAAGGGAAGACTGCAATTTCTGGATAGAGAACAATGATGATAATTATTCTGTCAAATCAGCTTATAAGTTTTTGAGTAGAGGAAAGGATATTCAGCAAAAGGTGTCCAGATGGCAAGGGGAATCAAGCGCCATTGGACAAAAAGAGAATGAGCGGAGGCGGATGTGGAGACTGAACATTCAAGGCAAATTGAAGAACTTTATGTGGAAATGCTTGAACAAAGCTCTTCCAGTGAAAGAACTGGTATATTGTGGAACAAAAAATGGGAGAGCCAATATGCTTGATTTGTGGGAAAGAAAAGGAGACAGTGGAACACTTGTTTTTTTTTTCTGCAATCAAGCAAAGAAGTCTGGAGATTGGCCCCATTGCAGTGGGATGGACTTGTAGATTATAGAGGAAATTTCAATTAATAGTAGTGTGGTCTAATGGAAGCTACAAGCAGGACTGACGGAAATCACCATTAAGCACATACTGTCAATATACTCTGACAATTGTGGAAAGTTAGGAATGAGAAGATTTTCAACAATAGATTCCGTCAGGTTTTTGAAATTGTACAGAAAACGCACCTAGAGTGGTTAGAGTACACTGAAGCTCAAAGTAGTGACAGGTGAGTGAGCATTCAAGAAATAACATCAAGGAATGAGGAAGAATAGTACAACAATGATGAAAGCAGTCTGATGAACATTGTGATGGAAGTCACCTAGCAAGAGGAAGGAAAGCCACTAGGAATTGGTATAGTGGCTACTCAAGGCAATAATACATATGCTATCTGGGCCATAAGGGAAAGAAGCACAGGAGATAACAAGTTTGTTTGGATTGTAAGTTATTTAAAATATTTTTACTGTAGTACTTTTTGTGATGTGATGTATGGGAGGATAAAAAGGTAATTGAGAATATAAGAAGATGTATTGAAAATTGTAATAATAATGTAAGCAAATATATTTGAAAAAATAATCAACTGTTCAAACAAACCCGTTGTTGGACCATACCGCAGCGATCAAACTAACACTGTGTAAGGCTAGGGAGAAGCTCTGGCAGCAGTTAAAGTGCAAGTGTCATCTCCTCAGTTGATACGTTACTTGAGGACGAATAAAGCACAAGACATAAGACATTTTGCCGAGTTGGAAGACATTCAAATGCTAAGATCTTTATTTATGAAATGCACATTTAGCTTGATGTAATATGATAAGTAGAAGATTTAGTATTTATGTTATTAAGTTAGCGCAATATGAGGAATATTTAAATTCTCAGTGTCCTAGGACACTTTTGTAAAACTCAAAATGAATCTTTTGCTCAAGTTGTATAGCTTGTTTTTGATATCAACAAATATTTATGACGTTTTTGTAAAAAAAAAGGGGGGGGGGGGGGGGGGGGGGGGGGGGAGGTTATAGCAGTACATTACAGACTTGCGAGAAAGGAACTCCATAAATTATCGAGAGGCAATAGATTAATTTGTCGGGCTCCCTCGTGCCTACCCCACTAGGCCTTTTATTTTAGGTTCCACCTTTAATTTCGCATCATCGTCATTAACGTTAATCTCACATATTTTTAGTGGGTGTTTGGCGTGCAAAAGATCTGCTGGTTTCACATAGTTAACTTTATTGAGCAAGATCAAGAGAAAATAAATACTGTAACCTAGTTCACTCCGTACAAATAAAGTAGCGGGGCATCGAGGACTGCAGGCCGATAAAGGAAAAGCATGGAAGTAGCACAGTTGCAGAAACGATTTCTGGAGTTGATATCAACCGTTTATCAAGAGGTGAGTTGCTTTTACGGATTTTATTAATTGGATTTAACTTATTTGATCTTGATTAGAGGTTTTTCCTTTTTCATTTGATTTGGCGTTATTCGTTTGATTGTCTTGGGGAAAAAAGGGGTTTTTGGATGATCAGTTCGTACAGCTTCAGAAACTGCAAGATGAGAGCAACCCGGATTTTGTGGTTGAAGTGGTGTCCCTCTTCTTTGAGGATTCTGAGAAGCTTCTCAACAATGTGGCGACTGCCCTGTAAGCTATCTTTACATTTGCTGATTAGTCCTTTCAAGATTATCTATTAATAGCATGTTAATAGTCTTTTTATTCGGTTGATTTTTGAGTTGCGGTTTAATTTGGTTTTTTCAATGGCACAGTCAACAACCAATTGTGGATTTTAAGCAGGTCGATGCTTATGTCCACCAATTCAAGGGTAGCAGTTCTAGGTAAAAAAAAAAAAAAGATACTAAAAGTTTTCCTTTTTGTTGGTTTTCTTCCCTTACTTTTAATTTTCTTAGTTCTTTACCTCCATATATGCTTCTGGCTGGCTAGTAGAATAGAACCGAAAAATACGGACCACTTCTTTGTAATTAGGTTATATTCCACGTCTTTGCTCTAGCTAATTTTGAACTCCACTAAATTGACTTCAGGATTAACATCTACTGACGCAAATTACTATGCATTTTTTGATGATTAGTCTTCTGTCGTGGAAAAATTCGAATATATGACAAGGGATTATGTCTCTTCTAACAGCATAGGTGCACAGAGAGTGAAGAATGCATGTGGTGCTTTTAGAAATTTTTGTGAGGAAAAGAACCTGGATGGGTGAGTTTTGAATTGGCAGCTTGGCCTTGCTGTATAGTGTTGTTGAAGTGACTGAGCACCTTGTATGCAGGTGTTTGAAATGTCTACAACATGTGAAAAATGAATACGCTCTTGTGAAGAGCAAGCTTGAATATTTATTTATGGTAAGCGTTTGTCTTGAAGGAATTTTTATACACGAGGCTTGGTTATATTCTTCAAGCATATTTCAGTAGTAATGTTGCTTAGTGGTTAAAAATATTGAAGGCAATTTTGTCTAAAATTCAACAGCATTCTCTTTCAAATTCATTATGCTGATTACCCTCCTGTAAAAAACGAATTAAAAGAATGAATAAGATTGTTAAAGGTAGTATGCTGAAAGGGAATATAGAAAGGCAAAAGCTTTTGACATTCTCGTTTCTTTCACTCTCATTTTGCGTCATCCTTGGATATGGTTTATGTGGTTCCTCAACCACTAACGAAATGCATATTACCCACTTTACCTTTTAATGCAACTGCTTGTCACCCGTAGTCATATTGAATAATCTATTCTACTATCTCTTTTGTTCAGCTGGAGCAACAAATAGTGGCAGCTGGTGGCATGATACCCGTAATTCCATAAGTATCTCCATTTAGCCTACTCGCAAAAAGGGTAAGCTGCGTTGTCATGTAATCTGGCCCCCTGGTTAGAGGTTGATAAGGAAGGTGCCCTGACTGTCAGACAGAGATAAATTGCTTCAGAAATTAGAAATTCTATCAGCAATGGATTCTGCTTTTTGCCCAAAAAAGAAAAAAAAAACTGGATTCTGCTTTCTAATGTTCCACTGAAATGTTTTTTTTTAAGTAAGCTTTTGATGTTCCATTTTCCCTTCGTTACACTCATATCGTGCATTGATTGTTTGATCACTTGGCTAAGAGTTGCTGAGAGTTTTGTATAGTGCCAAATTACTTTTTATTAAGAAGATGATTGGCATTTTGTTTGGAAATGATCATCCTGTTTGTTCTCTTAGTTTAGGACAGCATCAATTTTGAGGGCGGAGGTACACCTTTGCGATTAATCTTATTGAAGCAAATGTCTGGTTCAGGTGTTAGTCAATTTAAGTGCTGTACTAATCTGGTTTAAGAAATTGTCATTCGACGAGTAACATAGAGGAAGGCTAAAAGAATAGCAGGTTTAACTTCTGCCGTCACCACATTCAATTTCCAGAAGATTTAACAATAAAGCCGTGTGGCATGCTGCTCTGCAGATTGCGTTTCCTAGCTCCATTGCCTTTTTATGCTGCTGGCATCCTTCTATGATGGAAGTTCGGCATGGCACTTTTGTTGGTGTAGCTGGAAGTATGAACCTGGTTATGCTTTGCTTTTGTGAATTTGGCTTGCCTTAGTTCTTGCATTTTCCCTCTTTCCTCATGGGCGCTGAAGAAAGGCCTAGGACTACAATGTGAAGACAAAACCTACATCTTCTTATTGATCGCATCTTCAGAAAATGGAATGTGCCGACCTCTGCTGGGAGCTGTTACTTTGTTGCGATAAGTCTGTCATTACATATTTCTTGGCCTGCCTTAGTTTGTGTTGCTCTTTTAAATTTCTATGGCATAAGTTCATTTCATTATAGTGAAAATATACTCACTCACCCAAAAATGGCAGCTCAAAGTGGAAGCTAAGGTTGTGTTTGGATTGCATATTCCGTCATTTTTCATGGAAAAATTACTGTAGCGATTTGATATATGTGAGGGAAAAAGGCGATAGGGAAATGTGATCACGGAAAACGATAATATTTTTCGACAGAAACAAGCAATCCAAACAAGGCTTTTGCGCGGTTAGTGCTTCCCTTGATGGAAACCAGTAATTATAGTTTGTTTGATTTTGTTGAATTGGCAACAAGGCTTTGGGGGAATTGCGAAAGTGACGTTTTTTCAACCTTTTGTGATTGTGACGACATGGTTAACCCCTTCTTCCTGGAAGTACCCAACTAACATTTTGTAATTGTGACGACCGTTGCTTCGTCAATAAGATTGTGCCTTCTCCAAGGGGGAGATGATTCTTTCTTTTCCAGTCGGTGCGTCCAGCCTCTCGAGTAGAACGTTCCCATGTTTCCAAAGCCCGAGAGAAGCCTAAAACTGGGTCCTTTTTTTTTGTTTCAGAAGGTTAAATTCACCGCCACCGGACGTATGATAGAGAATAGGGAGGAAGTCACATGCTGCTGCTGTATATCCTCCTCGGCTCTTGCTCATGGTTTTTAACCGTGAGGATTTTCAGTCTGGAATTGTTGTCTCTTCACCGTCACCATCCATCATCATCATGTTGAGATTTCTCCTCCCATAAAAATGAAAAGTTTTTGCCTGTGGATTCTGGTAGTCAAGTCGCATGCAAGAGCTGTTTGGCAAAACAGATACTACTGCCGCCACTACTACTACCAGTACCAGTACCACTGAGGTGAGGTGCGTTGTCCCGCAGTTGTATTGTACGTCACAACTAACCTCTCTTACGGTTACGGACGGACTCCTTTGGTGCTTCATATTCTATGTATGTGGATCTATTGTTGTTGGGCCCGGAAAAGGAGGTTCGCCAATTGGCAAGTACTACAGGAGGACCACCAAAATTTGGTCCCCAAGCCCCGAAGATTAAGAATAATAGGTTTGTTTGGATTGAGCATTATTTACCCAATTTTATTTGTTTAAATCATCATTACAATTTTCAATACACCTTTTTACCTTTCCAATTACCTTTTTATCTCACATACATCACATCACAAAAAGTGCTACAGTAAAAATATTCCAAATAATCCCAAATAACTTACAATCCAAACAAACCTAATGTGATGCTACCAGACCGCATCGCTGATTGGACCTCAATGTTACCACTTGCCAATCCCATTTTCGTAGAGATAGATGGATCTCAATTGGATGCTTGGCGGCCGTCTGCAAAATGTAAAACCGCTTGCGGCCCCGTTAATTGGGGACCGACTTTGCTCACGATCAGTAACGCTGATTACCCGCTCAAGAATGAAGAATTGCTCACGATGCATCAACTACAATTTTTTCCTCTTAATTAAATTAATAGTCGTTCGTGTGTATTTATTTCTAAAAGTTGAGTATGCCTTGGGGAAAAGGAAACTTTGGAGGACTTTGGGCTCTTTGACCCATGCTATTATTATCTACTATCTTATAAAGTCCATGTCGTTGCGTGAATGAGAAGGTTTCGTGCTTGAACTCAACGGCAACGCTGCAAGCAATAAGATGAATGTTAAAAGAATTGGGACCATATATTATAGGATGGCAAACCATTTGACGGATGGTTACTTCAGTACTACTAACTAAGAGTAAAGTTTTAGGTTCCCACAGGCCCCACCAGCTTAAGAGTAAATTTTTTTTTTTTTTTCTGAGAACAGGAAAAAGATTAAAGAAGATCGAACCAATACAAAAATGTGAAAAAAAAAAATTTAAGAATAAAACATAAAACCGAAATCCAAGTCTTGGCATTTTTCAATGATTTTGTGGTGACGAAACGTTTGCTGCTGCTTTAAAAGTTTAATGAGGAAGAACATCTTTCCCTCTAGACTTCCATTCGCCTGTAGACTTTTCAATTCATTCGAAACTTTCCTGAGTTGGAGCGGCCGTTTTCCGTCGAAAAATTACGTCATTTTTCGTAAACATATTTTCCTATTACCTTTTTTCCTCACATACGTCAAATCGCTACAGTAGAAAAATGATGAAAAATGCAATCCAAACAGGTTCTAAAAAACTTTTGTTTGGCGCTCCACCAAATAGGCACGTACTTTATCATTGAAAGCCTATTCAATTCGGTCAACAACATTTCCAGGGTGAGTGATTCTTCTAATTTCTAAACTCGGAACTGGCGATTAGAAAATGTGGGCTAATTTATGACTGATCAACTTAAATGTGGGCTAATGTAGACATGCAAGTGATATTTGCACTTCGGGTTCGTAGCACTCCGTTCTAACATTTTATTACGTGACAAAAGAATGGAGTTGCAGTAAATTATTTTAGATTAAATCTTATATATACTGATTGATTCACGGTATATACACTATCATGGTTGGATGCACGATATATATATATGTAAAATTTTAATTTGGATTATATGAATTTTTGTAAGCTGCGTAGCTTCAGTAAAAAAAAATATGTATATATTTGACCTCTCACTGCACCGCACTGGTAAATACGGATAACGAAAGCGGGGCGGGGTAAGTAGGTGATCAGCAGCTGGACGAAAGAGACACCGCACCTAAGCACATAAATACACACATTCCCTGATTTTGATTCTGGGCTCAAAATCTGTGCAAGACCAAACCAGAACCCCATCCAAAACTATTCATCCCTGATAGTGCAATAATTGTATCGTAGTAATGCATCGCCTTCTCCCCCAGTCCTCCTCCCCCCAAAAAAAAAAAACTCAGTCCCCACTCCCTAGAATTTTAGCGGAAGGATGATGAGGATAGTGGCTGCGGTCGTTGGGTTTGGTGCAATCAACAAACACGCATCTCCATACGCACCACTCCCTCCTCACTTGGCCGGCCCTCCCTCTTTGCGCATGTCTCCCATGAAATTCTTGCCGTGCCTCCATATTATCCAATACATCCCATGATCCCGCCCCAAGGCAGACTAAAATTACTAGTACCACACTCGGTATAATGAAACAAATTTAAGAAAGAAACAGACGGCGTGTAATATTGGAGGCAATTGTAAGAAACTGTTTAATCATGACAGATCACTTGTGGTGGGGGAAGGTCAGTTTAATGAACCGATCGAAGGGCAAATACTGTCAAAGAGCTGCGGTCCATGCATGGATGGCTGCAGGCTCCTTTTTATCCCTGCCTGCATTAAGGAAACGGCAGCTAAAAGCAAAGGTTGGCAAAATTCAAAAGGGAAGAAACCCTTTTCGATCAAGGAGCTTTCATTTCCATTGTAGTAGTAATTAATGTTTGATCTTCACCTGTATGCCACTACTTGGAGTACGTGTTTGATTCTGCCGCTTTTACAACCACCTTGTTTGCTGGAGCTCATGAATATGACTACTACTTTCATTCAAATACTAGTCTGTCTTTTGTCGTTCGTTTGTTGAGACTAATCAAAGATATGATGATATGCATCCCGTGGCCGTGGGGCGGGACCAGATGGGCATATGATTATTTATGACATCCATATGGAAGTTGGAACCAATCAGCTTTTCTGTCTTCCTTGCTACTAGTACAATTTATAACTCTTCCTCCTCGACTTGGTTGGTTCACTTTAGGGTTGAATTTCGTTTCATTTTTTTACACCGAAACTACTGATCACAAGAACCAAAAATCCATTCCCGTACTACGCAATTCAATTTCCTGAGCCCAAATTAATTAGCCCTTCTGATTGATTTTTTTTTCTTTCTTTCTTTTTGGCTATGTGGTAATTTCTTGTCCCTTGGTTAATAATAATAGGCTGTGAGTTCGATACTAGTATACTGTTGATGATAGAAAAAAGAATAGTAAAATGTTCAGTCTTTCCTTACGCTGAGGATGACCATAAATTCCCGGGAAAAAAAAAAAAAAAAAGAAAGATGTGCTCAGACAGCACATCCCACCGCCATGCCCAAAATGCTTTAATTTCCTGAGAATGATTAAAGGCAGAGTAAGTTTGGTCCGGAAAGCAAATGTCATTACCTAATACTAGCCGTATTAGGTGATACAAAATGATGGCAGAATTATTAAAAGTGGGGATGAACCATGAGCTATCAAGTTGATATTACTGTATCATCATGCTGCACTAGTAGTATTTTAGTATAAGCTTTGGCCACTCTTTAGCACATTTTCCTACATTTCCGTGTCAAAAAGAAGTGTGATCTATTTTTAATTTATGATTCATTGGCGTTCTCTTTTTTCCAACTCACGAAACAATCTAACAACCCCTGTCCCCTTGCTTTTGGTTCCCAGCAACAAGGTGTCAATTATGTATCGTGCCTGTGTTCTTTGAAAAAAAAATTTTAATCCATGCCCCCCTGCCTGGCTCCCTAATGAATGAGAAGAGTTTTCTTTTTGGACCATCTGTCCAGTGTAGGACCCAAATGCTTGCGGAGACGGCCCAAGATTGTAAGCGGACTACTTCGGACTTGAGACTCTGAAAAGACTTTTATTACCATTAATAGTGCTCTTTTCTTTTTGACCTTTTGGGATGGTTATGAAACGTCTACGCTGTGCGGTTGATGTTAGTCGGGGAAGGCCGGGACAGTACCATTGTAGTAAAAGGCGGGGGCATTTTTATCTTGTGACAGAATGTTATAGCAACGGAAAAGAAGAAAATTTGGCGTTAATCCGGTATTAGATCTTAACATATGTGTGAAACCGGATGCAATTGTACCCCCCCCCCCCCCCAAAAAAAAAAATCAATCCCTGTTTGACTAAAAAGTATGACCAAGGACTAGAAAGACTTGAGCCCCAAGTCATCATCCGATGCTTTTTCAGGCCTCTGAAAAACAGAGCCTGAGGATAGAAGCTGGCAAGAAGGAAAAAGGGATCAGAGCTGCTATAGGGGAGAGGACAACAAGAAGAAGGCGTTGAGCGGAGCGGCGGGGACCAATGGCACCAGTGGTTTCGGCGAAGATGTTTTACAACCTCCCCCACCCGCGTCTCAAATCCTCTGTCCCTGAATAATTCTCTATCTTGTACGTCCCAAATTTGCGTAGTTATCACGTGTATTGATATATTGATAAATCAATTAAACTCATAACAAACGAGTCAACAAGTCAAACATTGCTTCAATTATCAACGTATCAATACACGTGGCAGCTGTATAAGCAAGATTAACAAGTCAAATTGAATGATATATATATATATATATATATATTTGCAAATTATGCTAACCAAGCGGACCCTTATCTCCTTTCTCACAAAAAACCCTGGGGATAATTCTCAAATTGTTGCATGCTCATGAAAAAAAGACACAGAAATGGATAAAGTTTTTTGTTTTCCTGTGGCCTCAAATGTTTAATTATTAAGGGAAGAAGGATGGATCAATTGTGACTGGAGAAAAAAGGGGGGGGGGGAAACGAAAGAAAAAGAAGAAAGGGGGCCTGCGCCAGGGTTTGATGATAATGAGTTGTGGGTGGCGTGCCTGTGAGATAGCGTTAGGCAGCAACCTTGGCCTTGGGGTCACGTGGTCCTAGTCCCAATCACCCTCCCTCCCTTCCCCAAAGCTGGACTCCGTTAATCCGTGTCTCTATCCGAACCTGCACCCCAAACAATCAGAGATGCTCCACCTAGGCTCGGACAACCGTTTAGCTTCCCGAACCTCTTCCCAATAAACAAACAAAACCTGCCATCTATAATTTTAATGGAAAATAAAACTGGATAGAAGATATAGATACGCTGCTATACTAATACTATACTGTAGAAGATTAAAAATTAGTAGTATAATATAATATTATTATTATTTTAGCAGCTTAGTCTGCCGTAGTTAGTAGCCGTGGTCAATCGCCTCCCACCATACTCCATAACCCCAGCGCCAACAACGCCCAACCCCCTTTCCCTTGCAGACCCATCTTCTCCCACAAGCCAACAGCTACCCAGACACAAACTTCCTCAATTCTCTTTTTCCTCCCTTGTCCCGGAAGAATCAAGCAACTGACCAAAAGCCGCATCCCTCCCGGTCTGCCCTTTCTTTTCTCAGAAGCTACTCTTTCATTTCTCTATATTACTTACTAGTACACTTTCCTTTTTTCTTCCCCTCTGCATGTTGTCTCTGTCGAAGCTTTCACGGCCCTCAATTTTCCCACACGAGAAATCGCTGCTCCTCACGGAAAAGCATTTCCAAAAGGTCCCGTTTCCCCCTTTATATAACCCCAACACCCTTGCTGCAATCTCTCTGTCCATCTTTCACTGAGAAGTAACAATGACGGGGCTCCCGCTGACAGAGATTGCTCAGTCCTTGCTGTTGTTGGCTATTTTTGTTCTCCTCCATTCTTGTTTGGTAGCCCATGCAATTTTAAACCCTATTGATTTTCTGGCTTTACAATCTATTCGGAAGAGCTTGGATGATTTGCCCGGTTCCCATTTTTTCGCGTCCTGGGATTTTACCTCCGACCCCTGCAACTTCGCCGGAGTGTATTGCGTTGGAGATAACGTTATCGCCCTGAATCTCGGCGACCCTAGAGCTGGTTCCCCTGGACTCACAGGCAGGCTGGACCCTGCCATTGGCAAACTCTCCGCCCTCACCGAATTCACCGTTGTTCCCGGACGGATCATCGGCCCGTTGCCGGAATCCTTATCCCAGTTGAAGAACCTCAGGTTCCTTGCGGTGAGCCGGAACTTCATCTCCGGTCAGATTCCCGCTACTCTGGGTCAGCTCCGAGGTCTGCATACCCTCGACCTTAGCTTCAATCAGCTGGCCGGAAGCATTCCTTGGTCGGTGGGAGCACTGCCGGCGCTGTCCAACGTCATTCTCTGCCACAACCGTCTCTCGGGTCCGGTCCCTCCTTTTGTTTCGCAGACATTAACCCGGCTAGACCTCAAACAGAACGATCTTTCGGGGTCCTTGTCCCCGGCTTCGCTTCCTCCATCCCTTGAATACCTCTCGTTGTCGTGGAACCGATTCGGCGGTCCGGTGGACAGGCTTCTCAGCGGTTTAAATCGGCTGAATTACTTGGACCTGAGCTTGAACCAATTCACCGGCTGCATTCCAGGTCGCTTATTTTCCTTCCCAATCACCAACCTCCAATTACAAAGGAACTTATTTTCGGGTCCGGTTGAACCGGTCGACCAGGTGACAATTCCCACCGTTGATCTGAGTTACAACAGGTTATCGGGTGACATATCCGCACTCTTCGCGACGGTACAGAATTTGTATCTGAACAATAACCGGTTCATGGGTCAGGTGCCAAATAGCCTGGTGGATCGGTTGTTATCGGCAGGTATACAGATACTGTATCTACAGCATAACTTTTTGACAGGGATCGACATCAATCCGGGGGCTGAGATTCCGGTGAGCAGTTCGCTGTGTCTGCAGTACAATTGCATGGTGCCCCCACTGCAAACTCCCTGCCCGCTAAAGGCTGGGAAGCAGAAGACCAGGCCGACTGATCAGTGTATCGAGTGGAAGGGTAAAACCAGGAATTAGACCGTCGTCGTGTTTATTTCACCAATGGGCAAAATTTTTGCAGGCTCTCTATTTTTGGTCAAGCCGTGACACATTTTCTTTTTTTTTTTTTTTTTTCTTTTTTTTGGGGGGGTTTGGGAGAGGGGTTGTATCATGTATGTGTGGGGGAAGTGGAAGAAGGCAAATAGGAGATTCATTTTATTTATTTTTTGTGATGAGTATATTAATTGGGGTTAAAGTACTGAGCAGTGGTAGTACTCAACAAGTAGCAGAAAAATAAAAAGCAAAGCAAAATGTGGATAAGCAGAGAAACTACTACTACTACTAATATTTATTATTTTTTTTTGTAAATTTTTCGGGATATGGTACTTCTCCGATGATAAATAGAGTTGATGGGAGAGAACAACTGGGTTTGTTTTCGTTGCGACCTCCTTCCTTGTTACTATTTGTTTGTTGTAGGATCAAGGACGATGCTTTGTCAGTCTGTCGTTAATTTTTCTTTTTTATTTTGGGATTCAGAACATCTATCTGACTTGCTTTTTACTGAGAATGTTCCCCATTAATTGTCGTTGTTGACAACGGCTACTTATACATATGCTGGTGGTACTCTCCTTAGTTCCAGGGGACAACGCACTTGGAGTTGGAACTAAACCTTTTTTGTCATTTGTTCAGGATGCACATTTTGGTGGTGGTCTGACATACATTACCGTTGATATATATATATATATATACATCATATAGGATTTTTCCGGCTTCTCCTCGTTTTCCCATTAGTTGGTTTGTTTTGTTAGAATGAGTTTTGCATTTGGACTTGGTAATTACGACGCTGTCATATTGTCTGGTTTTTTGATTTAGGAAGCCAGACTTATAAAGTAGTGCGTACGTGCTTGCTTGCTTGCTTGTGTTTTGGGCATGAGATGATTTCGGGTGCTTTCAACGCTTTTATATGATGGAGACTGACTGAGTAAACAAGGGATCTTCTCTAAAGCGAAAGGAGACTCGCGGCACTAGTTGAGATCTTAGGATGGATTAATTAATGATTTTCCTGCGCCCTTTCTTGATCCACCACATTGCGGAGAGTCAAAAAGGTTCCGAGGCTGCGTTGTCTAATCTCTTTTTGTCCTAATTGAACCCCAAATGATTGTGGGTGCTACTTACTGGTACACTACTGTTATTTGGGTCCTACCCTTCACTACGTTGGGTCAGGGCTGTTCCAACACTTTTTGTTGTCCCCACATCCGATTGCAAATCTACATCTTAAGTCGATGATTTAGTCTATAATGTTCACGAAGTGACATTTGGGGAAAAAAAAAAAAGGGTCTACATTTCACCAAAACCTATTCTTTCGCATTTATATATTTTCTGTAATTAATTTTCTTACATTTATATATTTTTCCTAATTAATTTTATATTTATAAAAGTCTAACATCTGGAATGCATTTTAATGATAATAAAAAATGTGTGTTAGCAAATTTCAATTCCATGTCTAAGGGCCTATTCAGATTACTATTTTTAGGAGTTTTTTTTTTTTTTTTTTGTTGGTAGAAAAACATACTTTAGCGATATCGTAAAAAGGTGATTGAAAAATATATTTGCAAAAATCGTAAAAAATTTTTCGGCGGAAAACCACAATCCAATAGTGGATAGAACTAAGGGTTGCTTACAAAATACCTCCACCAAATATGCCTCACTGTTTAATTTGATCAATCAGCTTTGTGAAGTTTTTTTTAAAAAATTTTCCCAATGTAATAAAATCAATTAAACCGTCCAAAGTTAAATATGTTGACATGCACATTTTTCCCACAAAAGCACTAGTTAACACTCAACAAATTTTCCCATTTTGCACTTTCAAACTTGCATCACTTTCATGTTCTAAATTTTCATTTTAGACACTATGAACTCTCAATTTTTGTTGATACTTGAACGTCCCCAAGCATAAGATCATACAAATCAAAGACAATATGCTTAAAACACCATTTAAAAAGGTGCAAAAGGGAGACCAGGCGGTACAAATTAATGACAATTATTATTGTGTATCAATCAATTAATGAGGAGGTGTCTCTACTCCCCTGCACATGCACGTGCACGTGCACTGGAGGTGGGGTTGTTGGGGGATGCGAGACGAAACGAAATGAAACATTTTTGTACACAAATCACATTAAGTTTAGGTGATCCATCTATGTTGGAAGCTTTTTAGAGAGACACATAATTGCATACACACAACGATCCTACCGCGTCTTTCAAGAGTTGGAGAGAGAGCTATTGCAGATTCACCGGAGTCTTTCTTTTTCTTTATAGTAGTACCACTCCATTACAAAATAGTTTCACAGTTCTTGAAATCAACAAAATGCTTACAACTTCTTTTTTCGATAATTTCTGTGCATATCTCTCGATCTCTTTTATTTTCTTCTTTTTAGCTCGGTAAACCAAGTGATTTACTGATTCGCATTAAACCCAAATATTTTTTTTCAAAAAAAAAAAAAAAAAAAAGCTAAACTTCCCCACCAAATGTATTTGAATAAAGTTCAATTCTAACCGATGTACACAGAGACTTATCGTTAACCCTACGCTGTGTTTGGATTGTCATTTTTGGAAGAAAAATTGTTACGTTTTCCGTGAACAGATTTTACCTCACATATATCAAATCGCTACAATAATTTTTCTATAAAAGAAATATGAAAAAATGCAATCCAAACAATCTTGCAGCAAGAAGACCGGACGCGTTCAAGATGCCATTGAGCGAAACCTCTAATTCTCGTTTGGGTGTGTGTGAAACTAGAATTTTGAATTTTACACAAATTAAACTTTATTTAAATAGGATGACATTTCCATTCCATACCCCAGTTGAAACTCCCGGAGCCCATTAAAATGGCAATAGGTTGAGGAACTCCAGGAGGGATGTTCCACGGAGAAAACGAAAAGGCTATTGAACAAAATCAACTATAATTACGGGCAGCCACGCGGGATACCTACAACTACAAGACATCTCATCTGTGGAATCTTATGAAAACCCCTAGACAAACTTTTTCAAAATATTTAGATGGTTCAAACACTGACCTGGTATTTACTTGCATTCAAGAAAACCACTTACAACATTGATTGTTACTTGCTGAAATCCGTTCCCCACTCGGCAACTCGGGAGAGCCTTCAGTGGAAATGTCCTCTTCCCAGCTGCGGCCTGTTAGACACCGGCCCCTCTCCATTCCCAGGGAATTCCCATTTCGCGACGTCCCCATCCCAAGAAGAGCTGACAAGCATGGGGTAATTAGGATGCCAGCTACAATCCCTTATAGCTGATTTATGGTACTGCAGTTTTGCAACTTGAGCTCCGGTGACCTAAATAGCACATCACCGTCAATCAGAGATAAGAATATTTGCAAGGAGTTGAAGGTCTGTAACAGCGAGATACATGATGGAAGAATCTTTACAACATCTCACCGTTAAAAAAAAAAAAAAAAAAAAATCATACGTCACAAAATTGACTTCAGTGGATGTTACATCGGTCATGTTATGGACCTTTTGACTATGGACACTTGTTTTGGTTTTCCTTTCTTCAGTCTATTAACACTAGTAAAGTATAGTTGACCAGCTGAAAGTTCAACAAGAGTTGGTATCCATGCCATTAGTGGCATAGAAACAAACGAAATGAGATCGATGCAGAGAATTTCACTACCCAGAAAACTAATTTCAGAGTCAATGAAGTCAAATGATCATCATCCAAAACATGAAGCAGTCAAGCCCAGCAAAAAATAATCGCCCATCAAAGCCTATACTTACCAAATCGTATACATATACGCAGGAATCGTAGGAGCCAGTGTAAATATATTTCTGCCCGGTGCTGAAACAGAGGATTGTGCATAGCATGTTAATTTGATACCCAGATGAACTAACTTTTACCTATTCTATCTAACCAAATTAAACCAAGAATGCTTGCAAGACTGTAAGTTGCTTGTGTTAACTTTACCTATGATCTGGGGAGAAGTAGCAGCGAATGAGAGTACGTAGGACTGAATGACCTCTGTATGTAGCCACTGATTGATCACCTGGATGCTTCAGCTCTCTAGCCTGTGGGGGGTAGTCCATCCATCTGTAGTCCCACTGAGAATTCCTAAAGCCATGATCCCTGAAAGGAATACCAAAACTTTGATCTCTGACCCCATGCAAAACTCAGAACAAAATCAGGCAGAGACATGTTTTAGACATCAAGAAAAAAAAAAAAGTTTGGTATAGCTGAATGACACATAAAAAGATGCTAGAATTATTGATATCAATTTCGATATTTATGCTACTTCCAAATAACATTTCCCACTTCAATCAGTTTCAGGCATTAAAATTACAGATTAATGCTATCAAAGCATGCAACTAAAACATGCAAATTCAACAGATGATACACAATACAAGCGTCGTAAGCATGTCATTTATTTGATATTCTAAAGCAGCCAAAGGTTATGCCAAAAGTAACTTGAGATCAACAAAATGGAGATCGACATATTCATAGCAAAATTTCTGCAGGAAAATAGTGGTTAACAACCTAATATCTTGCAAGTTCAAAAGTTCCGCATATTCAAAAAAGGGATAATGCTAACAAGAGATAAGGACTCCACCCCATTCAAACTATTTTTCCGAGCTAAAAACTTAGTTTTAGCTTATTTAAGTGGCAAAGTTTTTAATACCCAGGACCAGCCATCAATGCACTTTGGAAATCAACTCTTGCTTTCGGAAACTGCAACTACAACTACTCTAAATCTTTTAACAGCTTGTACTGGAATCAATTTCTATGCAGCTTTCTAGAAACTGAAACAAAGGAGAAAAAGTTTATTTCAACTGCCTAGCATGTAATAGGTGTTCAACAACAAAATAATAAAGAAAAATTGAATATCATAGAGGCTTCAAATTTCATGATTATGAAATAAGCAGTTGATGTTTGATAGTTAAGCTTGGAAGCAATGCAATTAGAATAAGCACAATGACAATAAGACGTTAAGATATCTTGAATTCCCCTATGTGTATTCGAGTTAGAAAAGTAACACTATATCCATCCCCTTTGAACATAATAAAGCTGCTTAGGAAAATCCTAGTCCACACTCCGTCACAGCACATGAACAAAGAAGAAAAGAAGTTGCAAGGTTCATACACGAGTCCCTGATGTAAGCTTAGCAAAGCATGAAAGTGAGCATACCGAGGGCTATTAGGGGACATTTTCCGTATATCCCAAAGTTTAATTGTCTGGTCTTTACCATTTGAAATGAAATACCGACCATCTCCACGACTGTCAAGAAACGTGATGCCTTCTAGGTGTCCAATCAGGACACCTGCTGGCTTTCCTTTTGCTCTGAAGCATCGTCTGTCCCAAACCTATATAAAAAAGAGGGTGGTAACAATTCCTTAAAACAACAAACAATTGAAAATTTCATTTCTCAATTTGACTTCGCAAGATGTCCCTCTAAGTATATAGTCAATTCGGAGATCCGATTCTTAATATTGCTTCATCAGAACTACTTTGCAGACTGGGAAGCCCTATTTTGTTGAGATATAGGAAGAACTTTGTTATAATATCTACACCATGTATGAAAATTCTTACGAAAAGGATCAGTATTCATCTAAACCTTTGTGCACTCCCACACACAAAGAAGGCCCTGTGGCAATCAGAGTCCAAAGTCAACTACAGAGGAGGATTACTCCGCTCTAAGAGATTAAACGATTGCTCATCTGAGATTTCATGTTTTAAGTTGAAATCCTATGCTTAATAAGCTCTACGCATACAGATAAAATTAAAGAATTATATGACAGCAACTAAGACTGGAAAACTCACATTTTGGATTATCTTATTAGACAATTTAGCTGGAAGATACCTTGCAGAGGTTGTCATCACTTCCAGAGAAAATAAGATGGCCACTTTCATCAGCAAAACATACTGTATTAACGTCAGACTGCAGCGAGAAGGAACAGATAGTATTAAGTGTGGTCAAACTAAATGTCTTTGCAAGTATAAACAGACAGAATAAAGTGGAGGGTGGGTGCACATTGATAAACATTATTTAACATACTGCAATGCAACCCATAGGACAACACATGCAAAGTTTTATTGCAGCAAAATCACTACCGTGTGCGCCGATATTCGAAGAGTTAGTTTGTTCGCTTCAAGATCATATACATATATTGCATTATCACTGCTTCCAGCTACGACTTCTCGTCCATCTGTTGAAAATTTCACAGAAAATATTCCAAAAGAGTATCCCCCATTATCTTCATCAGAAAAATCCAAACCATCATGGATCTCCTGGATCATATGAACCCCAATTAAGCAATTGCTTTGAAGGCAGACATGAACAAAGAATAAAAGAATTGCACTTAGAACACGTGTTGGAGAAAACCAGGAACCCCCACCCCCCCCCCCAAAAAAACCAAAAAAAAATCGCCTTCCCAGAAACTTTTTACGCATTCATACAGGCCCGAAGAATATTTATAACAACAAACCATTAAGAGGCACACCCTTCCCCAGGAAACCAAGGAAAAAACATGCACTAATGCATCCTACAACACAGGATGCTACAGCCGAAGGACATCATATAAAAATCTGAATTTTGACAAGAAGCGCAAAATTAGAGCTCTTGACTAGAAATGGAACTTATGAGAATCAGCCACTGGTGCAATTTTATGATTAGAATCAAGAATTCATTTCCTCAATTATCAAGTATAGAAGGTGACCTTCAACCAGGAGAAACATCATAAAGGCAACAAAGTTTGCCGTACAAAAACTTGTTCAAACTTAGAAGCAAAAAAGTGCAAGAAATATGTGCCTAGGTGCATGACTGAATTCAGTAATTTTTCTAATCTCAGAAAGCCATCACATATGTAAGCTACATCAGCTTCAAGCTAAAATGAATTCGAACTTCATACCGTCACATTTGCCAGAGATTCTGTTGTAGTAGAGCCAACATTAACAATGTGAACTATAGGTGACATGGTAGCATAAGCCTGCAATTAGAGTTGATATCCAATAGGTAAATAGAACTTTGAAAATTAGACAAATATTTCATGCCAATATGACAATTTCTAGCACCCAACCAAGGACATTTAAACAGAACCACAGAAGTCAAGAAAATAAAAGGGCTTTCAGTCTCGATTTAGAGATATACTTCATCGATACAACCAGGATGTGTCTGAGGTAATGGTCATGTGCAACAAGAAGTTCATCTAAATGGTAGGATCACAATGTAACAATATTATGGCACAGACAAATATGAACATGCAGTCGCAGTTTTTAGCAGCGTAAAACTTACAAGATTCCTTTGATCTGGTGAAAGAGATGTATCAGTAACTGTCCATCTCAAGCTTCTGGCAAGAATGTTCTTTTGAACTTTCCACCCTCTTTCCACATTGTATATTCGAATGTGACTTCCCTGTTTTGTAAAAGAAAAATACTTTCTTAGGAAAATATTTATGCACAAATAACAGTGCCAGAAAGCTCTATTAAGATATGCAAGTTAACATAAACAACAATACAGAAGAAAGTTTTTTGTAACTTGGGAGATCAAAAGAAGGTCCACTTGAACTAGGCAATTAACAAGTACTCGACTCAGCCAGGACAAAGTTTCTTAAATGCCATAAGAATCAAAAGGTTTCTTAAACATTAAAAGGTTCTATCTCTCCTGTTTCTTTTTCTTTACTATTTTACATGTGCTCCCGATAAGAATATAGATATTGCTATAGTTCTTCCTTCCAATATAACCAAAGGTTAACAATCGCATATTCTCCACTGTAAGTTGAACCAGTATTGTACAGGAAAAGACTACCTGAAATGCCGCAACAAAAAGGGAGCCATCAGCTGAAAATTGCGACACATAAGCCCTGGTGTTCATCTGGTCCACAACCCAAGGACCATTGACTGGCAAGTATTTACTGAGAACATGACAGCGATCAGCTGTTGAAAATCTCCCTCTACCTGAAAAATTTGCCTCTCGACCAGCTAACATCTTCAGAGTTGAAACAGAAGATTCCCGTTTCCCAGGCAGTACTCGGCTTAAATTCTCATGGGGCCCTGACCTAAGCTTAGTGAGCTGAGCAATTTCATGGTCCAAAGAACTCAATGGCCTTTTATATGCTGGACTGCCAACAACCTCATAGCTGGAACTAAAACCCTCTAGAAGTTCCGATTCAAGTTCCAATCTGCTAAACCAGTGGCCCATGTCGTTAATGGCAGTCCCCTCAGATAGAAAATACATTTGTAACTCAACGGTACCCCTGGAAGTTTTTGACAAATATCAGATGCTGTCGAGTCTTCATAGTATCCCCAATAGGGTCCTTGTTACCATGCCAACTCTGCAAACAATAATGCCAACGACAACTCTGGCAATATTATTATATATTTCCAACAACACAAATGAATACAAGCTACACATAAGATTGACTTTGCAACAATCTATATCCAGAGAATGGGCAATTATGCAATTTCAGAATGACAACTCTCATATATATATTCCATTCAATCGAGTAAAGTCAGACAAAGATAGAGCGATACTCGAATCACGCGGAAGATACACCATCCTCAATTATGGGGTTCGTCCAGAATCCTACTCATTTCAACTATATCCAAGGTTCTTGACCGAAGTACGTCAAGATTTCAGCTTTTTCTACAGCAAGCAAAATTCTTCAAGGTACAGATAATTTTTTACTTACTACAGAGGACAAATTTCGAAAAAGTAAAAGAATTATAATTGAGATTAACGAAGTTGGTTCCACTAAACATCAATCATCATCGATAAATAAAGTTGAATGAAAGTCAACTTACTACTGATTTGAAAAAAAAAATAAATAGAAAAGATATAAAAGTTCATGACCACAATCTTGTACAATCACCTGGATGTTGGGACTATTACCCAAAACAGTCTCTCTCTCTCTCTCTATCTTATGCTATGTCTTCTGGGTTTATGACTTTTTATTGTTTGGTTCGGCAACAGTGTCAAAGCTGGATAATGACCAGCAGGACAGGAAAATGCTCCAGTGTATTTGGATGTCTTCACTTATGGACTGAATTATCCAGCACCGCTAGCAGTGAATTAGCAAAGGTTTCTTTTAGGAATCGCACCAAGAAAAGTAGTAGTAAATTAGTAGTACGGCATATGGAAATACTAATGAATTGGTGGAAAGAGGCCGTGGGGGGCGGGTTGGTCGCTGTGATGAGTGGTTGTTGAAGGTTGTGCTGGGTGGAAGCGTGGCGGACTCTAGTTCCTAGAAATGTTACGGTGCAGTGCAGTCGGCCTTGGCTTGGACCCTCTTATTTTTCAATTTAGGATAATTTCAAAAGCCTCTTCCCTTCGCGTTTCGGTAATTGCAGTAAAATGACTATAACATTCGTCACTTGTGCATAATCTCATATCATTAAAAAAAAAAAACAAAAATCATGCAATCCATTCCAATCCTTGTATCATATTTTCGGGCACTCTCTTTTAAAAAAAGAAATGGGAGAATTATCGAATTGAAATTACCCTGTTACAAGTTGTGAGAGCATATAAAAAAAGCATCGTAATGAAAACACAAGTGTTGGCTAAAAATCGAAAAGGAATTGGAGGTTATGCTATCATGCCAATTTTGTGCAGAAAAATAAGTTTTAGGGTAATGATGGATGATTTTGGGCTGTCAACAAATTTGAGAATATGAGAATTCGGTTTTAGTGGCTTGATGAGCCGGTTATTTTATTTTATTTTTTTTTTCAATATAGGGTATATCCCAACTTTTCCGAACTAATCACCTGCACCTGAAGTACCTCACCCCCAAGAGTACCCAGACATTAAGAGAGGTTCGAACCCTGGACCTTGGGATCTGAATGGCTACCCCAAGACCAGGTGATCTAACCCCCGAGCGGCTTGATGAGTCGGTTAGGGTGGTGAGATTTGCCATTTGTAATAGTTACAACGAGGATGAAAGAGATGAGTGTTCATTTTTCCCCCTAACAATGGCGTATTTTATGATTTTTAAGGATAACTGTAGATAGTTGGATCTATATTGTTATTAAAATAGCAGAAGTATGCGAGGTAAGTGTAAATTTTAAAATTATATAGTTAGAAACGTGAAAGGAAGGTTTCTAAAATGATTGCTTTTTAATTTTAATTATGATACACTAGTATTTGTAGTTTTACCTTCCTCTCTCTTTCTTTTTGTTTAATAACGGAAACCCTTGCCTTAGCTAAGAGTAGATATATCTAGCTTTAGGGAACCCAAAAAAAAAAAAAAGAAAACTGCAACTTATTAATTACACAACTAGATCATGCATCTGTATAAAGATGACTGTTAATTATCCCCTTTTTTTACTAACTAGATGTAATATAAGTAAGTGATATTAAAGGGAGAATGGATTGCCAATATCATCTCCTTTATAACCTTAGTACAGTTAACCAAAAATAGGGGGGAAAAAAAGACTGATTACCTTCAGTAATTAAACTTTTAATCAAATGGGGAACTCAATTACTATCTCGCTTTAGCAATTTTCAGTTTGGCATGTCCGTAGCATTGTCATAGCCATTCTTTTAGGCACAATGCAAACAACATTTTCTTCCAGTGCGTGTTCATATACTACGTTGTGTGTTCGTATGCCTAAAGTCTAAGGCTCTGTTTGGAATCAAGAGTTTTTCAAATATTATTAAAATTTTTAAAAAGTACTCTTAAAAGTAGTCTAAATTTTTTTTAATGTTTAAAATATATTCCAAAATATATTTTAAAAACTCTTCTACTCTTAAATATCCCAAAATATTTTTTAAAATATATTATAAAAATTTTGCTATAGTAAAATTTTTCAAAAATACCCCTAAAAACAACTAATCCAAACAGACCCTAATACTTCATTTATCTAACAAATTAATTTTACATGCCAAAGCTTCTTTTTTTATTTTAATGGTGTCAACCATGTGAAAATCAAAGTTGGCTCATTAAAATTTTGTGAAAAATGCTAATCACTCTTTTTTTTTTTTTCTTTTTTCCTTTTTTAAGGCAAACAATGGATGAGATTTAAGAATTTTTTGTCTAGTAGGCAGAGAACGTGATTTAAGAAGTGATGAGAGAAAATGAGAGAATTAAACCCATGATCTTTAATTATTGAACCTTAATCACCTTGTAACATATACATAATTCAACGTGCCACGCGTGATAAGGAAGTAACTTATGGCATTATTACCTACGTGTTTCTTGATTAATTGTTACCTTAACGTTTTGTTATAGGAAAGTAACTGGCCAAAGATAAATTAAGATTAAAGACAAATACAGTAAAGGTGATATTTAAATGTTGAATGTGAAATTCGATATAGTTTATAATTGGTGATATTTGTATCAAACCTGATCTTGCGTGCATAGCAATTGCATGGATTGATTACATTTAGCAAATATATTGTTCAATATTTGGATATTTGCTAATAAAATAGAAAAATAATTTATTTGCTTTGAGCATTCTAAAATCTTAACTATTGATTGGACAAATTCTACGGACACTAATGTTAACACTCATAGGGGGTTCACGTTTAGCAAGTTTGATGTTTTTCGTTGTCGTGCTCTTGACAATGAGCACTAAATGTTGGATCATCTGATGTGGATGTTTGCAGTTTTTACAGTTCTACGAAATAAAGTAAGGAAACGGGTTAATAATTGCAATTCGATTTATAAATTAATTACAATGACGGGATTAGATGTTCAATAATTATTGACCAAGTTGTTTATATTGAAATAGTTTATCAAGTATGTTAAACACCAAAAAAAAAAAAAAATAATTTCAGAAAAAAAGTATGTTAAAAATACATTATACCTCTCATGCATATAGTTTGTATTTATTTAAGTTGATAAAATTTTCACCTCTTGATTAATGGTATCATTTACACATATACGTTCATAATTAAGGATTATACTACATATGACATCAGACAAGTATTCAGTAAAATTGTACAGTGATTACTTTATACGCGAATTGGTTTCGGATTAGAAATAGTTAAGTGGTTGAAAGTCTGATACATTTTTCGTGATTAATCATTACCTATCCGTTTTATGGCAGGGGAGTAGTTTATGGCGTTATTACCTACCCGTTTAGTGATTATGCATTTTATAAACTCTTCTGTGTTAGTTTAGCATTGTAAAAAAAAAAAAAAAAAAAAAAACAGTGAACATGAACATTTGGGCCAAAGTTGCAAGAAGCCCAAATAAGTAAGATCCGGGCTTTCAATACCCCAAAATTGCAGCAGTGCTCGTTATCATCCTCTTCTATCGAGAATCATCTGCAGAACCAAGAAGAAACGACGGCGTCTGGCCGACGCATCCCCACCGAAATCCCAAGCACCAGCGAACAACTATGATCAGGATCCGTGGGAAGTCCTGTATTTCCGTTGAAGAACTATGAAACGAGCTTGGAAATTATCATCGGACGCAGCCCAAACGAGAGATCGATTCCTCCAGAGAAGATACTCGGGCTCCCATAACCCCCCTACAACGAGCCCTTCCTTGAACCCATCATCATGTAAAACCCCTACTTCTGCTTCCAGGTTGCTTCGACAATGTCCGCCCCAGACGCCATCTACCACCTGCCAAATCGTGTGGCCAAACATCGCCCCTTTATTCCTTAACAAATGGCGCAGCCCAGGTGATTCGACCGCCAAACAAGATCAAAGAGACAGGGTCTCAGCATTGAAAGAGGAGTTACTGAAGTACAGCGGCGATGCGGAGAATATTGAGAGAGTTTTGGAAGAAAAAGGGGTGCCTTTGTTTCGGACTTATTATGATGGCTCTGCTGTTATTGAGCTCTTAAAGCAGTTGGCTTCCTCTCCTGATTTAGCCCTTCAGGTCTACCCTTTTCCTTTGACTAACATCTTTCTTTAATGTTGTTTATGCACCTGGGGAACTATGAATATGCCTGTTGGCGTAGTTTTGTCAAATTTTGTTCGTCTCTTTTAATGAATAAACGAAACCAGATGAGGGTCTTATGGCGATACTCCCCGCTAGTTAGATCTATCAGCCATCAAGATGGTTGTTTCTTAGACTTCAATGAATGAGTATGGATAGGGTAATGAAGAGTTCAGTGTTGAATGCTGTCTTATACTTGAAACTTGTGAAATTGTTCCGTTTCAATAGCAAGTCTACACATCCCATAGTACAATAGAGAATCCGGTCCCATCTGAATTTAGTGAAAATGTTTGGACTTGACAAAAAGTCTAGACATCCCACTGCAAATTCCGGAGCCATGCAAAACGTGCAGTTCTTACAGAAAGTCTCCACATCTCATTGTCCAATTCAGAATTTGGAGCTGTTTGAATTTAGTGATGAGTCTAATCCACATCTCATTGTACTAGATATTTGCTTTCTTTAGTATTAATTCAAGTAATGAATGACAGCTAGGTTTAGTTGGAAACAATAGTGTGTATCTCTGTATCAGTTTTGTGGAATTTCTTTCTTTTTAGATCTTCAATTGGAGAAGGGAGCAATTAGACCATGGTGCACCTATGACGAACGAGGAGTATGCCACGGGCATTACTTTGGCTGGAAGATTGAAGGATGTTGATCTCGCAGCTGAGCTTTTTGCTGAAGCTGCCAACAAAAAACTTAAGGAAACCTCTCTGTACAATGCACTTATGAGTGCTTACATGTACAATGGTTTGGCTGCAAAATGTCAGTTAGTTTTCTGGGATTTGAGGCAGGAAGAAACATGTAAGCCAACAATTGTCACATATAACATTCTCATCTCAGTCTTTGGACGGTTGATGCTGGTAGATCACATGGAGGCAACTTTACAAGAGATCAAGGATCTGAATCTCTCCCCTAATTTGAGCACATACAAAAATCTAATTGCTGGATATATTACTGCATGGATGTGGGACAATATGGAAAAGACCTATATGATCATGAAGGCAGATGACGTGAAGCCCGACCTTTCTACCCATTTGCTGATGCTCCGAGGGTATGCGCACTCTGGTGAGTTGAAAAAGATGGAAGAGATTTATGAGCTGGTAAAAGATCATGTGAATGATAAGGAAATTCCCTTGATTAGAACTATGATATGTGCGTACTGCAGGAGTTCTGTTTCAAATAGGGTTAAAAAGATCGAGGAATTGTTGGTGTTGATTCCAGAAAATGATTACAGACCTTGGTTGAATGTGTTACTGATTTGTCTGTATGCAAATGAGGATTCACTGGAGCAAATGGAAAATTTAATTAGTGAGGCATTTGAGCATAATACTGCTGTCAGGACAACTGCAATAATGCGTTGCATAGTTTCAAGTTATTTCCGAAATGATGCAGTGGACAAGCTGGCTAATTTTGTGAAACGCGCAGAAAGTGCTGGCTGGAGACTTTGCCGGTCTCTTTATCACTGCAAAATGGTTATGTACTCATCACAAAGGCGCCTTGCTGAGATGGAGATGGTTCTGGATGAGATGCGCCAAGTGAATGTCTACTTTTCAAAAAAAACGTTTTGGATACTGTACAAGGCCTACTCACAATGGGGTCAAAAGTGTAAACTAAAGCAGGTTTTAGGAATGATGTGCAAACACGGTCATTCTATTCCTTTGAATACATGCAGTTCATAGTGCATCCTTCAATTCAACAGTTTCAGTGTGCTGAAAGAATAATTTTGGTAACTGTATTCTGCAGCTTCCAGTTAGACAGTCGATGTGCCTAAGACACACACCCAGAAGTTCACCAAAGAAAATTCCTTGGTTCCCTAGGTCAGCAACTAGAATTTTAGGTTTCACTCTAATCTGAAGACTGATTTACTATATACCAGCATTTTAGTTTTTCTCCTTCTCTCTCTCTCTCTCTCTCTCTCTCTCTCTCTCTCTCTCTTACCTTTTTTCCTCTGTGAAAGTCTGGCCTTCACCTTTTACATTCTAATGCTCATGACTTGACAAATTAGTTTTCTCCAAGACCCATGATTTTGTGGTAAAGTGTTTGTGTATATCAGGTCTAGAGGTAACGGATGTTGTTCAATGTAGAAGGAACAATTGGTAATGTTGTATGTGAATACGTTGGAGTGTCGTGCTACATCGGTGTATAGAAATGTTCTTCAACACATCTGAAACAAGGGGCCGATTTTGCCAAAACAAAGATTGAGGGATATTGTCTAGGTTTAGTATTTTCTACTATAACATTTGGATTTAAATTTTGCTGCCACTCCAATGTCGTGTTTGGTGTCGGTGCCATGAAATGTGTCAGCAACGAGGTAACGAGATTTGGTTGATGACAGAGTTGTTTTGACTGATGTTTAGTGCGCTTTTCTTTTACTGCATCAGAAACATCTGTGGATTAGTGCAATGCATCTTCATTTTACAGTATAGCCTGTTTGATGAGGTGCACAACATAGATGGATGGTGAAGTTTCTAGAATGTAGGACAAACTCTGGGCAGCAAACAGCTGAATGACATGTCAAATTTTGGTTTTGCATACTCCTGCAAGGTGGCAATTAGCCAACTATGGGGGCAGGATGACAACCATTCCCGAAGGTTCATGGGCTGGATTTGCCAAATCTTTAAATTTGAAAAAAAAAATTGTAAGTTTCAGATCACACGGTGTACATCGCCATGTATTGGGGACACAAATAGGTGTTCTATGTTTATATGTTGTGTTCAAACAAAAGTGATTGACATTGTTGAACAAACAACTCACAATTTGACATTGCTGTCCCTGCCCTTGACCCCAATTGCCCTTTCTTTTCTGTTGGAAGGTTGATTTGCAAGGGAAGCTAAACTCATGCATTCTTACTTTTTGGGGACGTATGAATGATTGTGTTTATTTTGTCATGCATAATTGACTCTGCAGTCTGATTTTTATCCGCCATATGATGACTGCCTATTTCAAAATAAAATATATGGAATCACACCATTGTACTTGCGACTAGGGTGACAATCGGGTTGGCAGATCGGGTTGAGATCCTCGTATAACAGAAAACTTGTACCTGACCAGCGCAACCCGAAACGAGTCAGGATATTTGATCCGAATCCAAAAATTTCGAATTTGCGGATTGGCGGGTCGATCCGAAATGACTTGAAACTTAATTTTAATTTATTAATTTACCAATGTAATTTCTAATAAAATCAATTTTGTACAAGACTAATTACATAATCAAGTAATAAAAATTTAAATAAATAATTCCAAATCAAATCTAAAATAAATTGAAAAACACCGTAAAAGTGTTTTATCCCAAACTAAATATAAAATAAATTAAAACAGTATAAAAGTAAAAAATAATATAATACATTATTTATCCAAATATAATAATTTTAACTTCACACAAGTTAAATAAATTCATTTAGAATTAAGTGATTAATGCCTTTGGAAAAAAAAACAATAACTTAATTTAGTTAGATAAAATACTTTTTATATTTATTAAATTATTTTTAATTCGTAAACTGGTTATCGGGCCACTCATGAATTGGCCCGAATTCGATCCGTTTTCTTTTCGAGTTCATCGGGTTCGACCCGATTCTGACCCCAACCCACGAAACCTCAATCCAAGCTCATTAATTTGGTGTTAGGTTCGTGTCGTGTTTTCAGGTCACGTCGGAAATTGCCATCCCCTACTTGCGACAGCCGATATTTCTGCTGAATTGTGTTGAAATTGGCTTTGATCGAGGCATGTATGGATGGACATTGGACAGTGACCTATCTCACCAGAACCTTAAAAAAGATTCGGCTGCTTGTATCCATAGTATCGCCTGACAACAACATTAAAATGCTTATATGATTATTGCCACCAGCGTCTTGATGCTGTCCGAACTCAAGAAGTCTGTCTGAACTCAGAAGTCTATGGTTTGGGTCCGTTCTACTTGGAAGTCTAGTCTTCTACGGCGGGCGGGCGGGCTTTCGAAAGCACAACGGACGGGATGCACCATGTTTGTATGCACATTGTACAGGGGGATATGAGAAAGTGTGTATTGTATCGGGGAAAATGTACGAGTTCCGTGGATGATGGGGGGTTGTCCCGCGTCCGTCTCCCTCATGCGGTGTGTGGTCTGGTCTGGTCTGGTCTGGTGGGGTGATCTCACGAAATCGTACGTGCGTCTCTACTAAAAGTCCCTTCCTTGTCACTCTTGCCTGCCAAGCAAAGAGAAAAAATGGCATGAGAGTGAGTTTTTTTACCGCTTTGGTCGGTGTAAAAATTCTGGTGGATGCAGAGCCTGCAGCCTCAGTAGGCTCCAAATCAAAATCATTTCGAAGGACCGAGTTCAAAAAAAGATCAAAGGCCAATTGGCAATTTTGGCAGTTGCTTAATCGGTGCAAACCGAACAAAACGTAGTGGAAGCAAGCAAAGAGGGAGAGTACCAATAGATGAAACTAGGAAAAAGGACATGCTGGATTTCTAGTTTTTTCTTCTGTCTTTAAAACAGAACATAAATACCATGAGGTTGCAGTAGGCAACAGTAGTGGTTCCACAAGAGTAGCCGCCGCCGCCGCCACCACCATTACGTCGTCCGTCGGACACATAATAATAATAATAACACGTTTCGTTATGAAAGTAATAATAAGGAGGATCGGATCTGGGCGGTGGTTGAAGCACAAGGACGCTGATGGCATCGATCACTTTTCGCTTCGAAACCGGCAAATGAAATGGTAGACATGCGTTGAGGATTGGTCGGATATTAAATGCCTCAACTCTCAACTGGACATATTACATCCGACATTACTATATATATATTGTTTCTCAACTTTTGGACAAAAAAATTTGTCGTCGATTGATTGCCAGTCTGAATTGTACTGTACCACAATAGTTTCGCAGGAGTAGTAAATATCAAGAGCTCGTTCGTTTTCACTTATCATCATTTTTGAGGTTTTCAACTTTTCTTCTGAGCGTAGTGGCATTGATGTGATGATTGAAATAGCGATGCGCCAAATTCACTGATCGCCATTGCTGATAGATATGATCCTACTACTTAAACAATCAAGCTTCTGCTTTTATTATTAAAGAAAAATTTTTTAACAGCTCAAAGACGACAACAAAAAACTACTATTATCAAAAAAAAAAAAGACAAGACTCAACATGTCAGTCAACAGGAGCCTTCCTACTACTTACACTATTTTTTTTTTTTTTAAAAAAATACTACTATTATCAAAAAAAAGAAATACTACTAATATATAAAGAAAAACATGTGAACATAAAACTCAAGCCAAAAGCCTCAGCGGACATCCCACTTAACATATACTATAGTAAGTAGTCTATAAATTATTGGCCTCTCACCCACCCAGAGCTACTGACAAACAAATTAAACCAAAAAAAAAAAAAGGTTAATTGTCTATGGATCGCTGGCGCTTATTAAAATTAAAATTTTTGTTTTAAAAAAAAAAAGAGGCCAATGCCATTTCCATTGAAAATGACTTCATCTTGTCGTGCTAATAAAACCACATTTGCAAACGCTAAACCAGCTGCTAATCCACAAAACAACAGCCCCATCATACTTACATTACGTGTCCGACGAGACGACAAATAGTGCAGCTTAATTGACCCACCATTAAATTAATTTTAGAGTTTCTCTGTACTTTTATGCCCTCATCTGAGTTAAATGCAGTGTATTTTCACCCCATTATGCTATGCGCTTGCTTTTATCATTTGCCGGAGCCATTAATTATCCTCATGCAACGAAACCCAACTGAAATGATTACGTTGGTGAGGGACAGACAGACAGACAGACAGACAAAATGCACAACTAAGCGTATACTCACTCCTCTTTTTTATAACTGACGTATAAGAAATTGTACTTTTATCTATCGTTTTATTATTCCCATACAATATTAATTATTTTTTCACAATTTTATCCTTTTATCTCTCTTTTCTAATACAGGGTTCTTAATTACTACTCCTAGTAATTATTACTTCTCTCTTTGTAACAACCCTAGTAATTAATGAGAATACAAAAGGAAAGTAGTGTACAGATTTAAGTAATGCAAAGCTTTTCTTAATTGGTGTGCAAAACCTTAAACGTCAGTTATAAAAAAAGGGAGGGGGTAGTTTTTTTTTTTTTTTTTTTGGGAAAACAACAAAGACCTAAAAAGTCAAGATAGGGTGGTAAGATAATTAATTGTACTCTTCGTAACTTTGTGTGTCATTTTTCAACCTTTAGGCCTTTTTTTTTTGTTCTTTTGAAAGCAACCTTTAGGCTTTTTTTTTCTTTTTTTTTTTTTTGAAAGCAACCTTTAGGCTTTAGTGCCATTGAAACACTTACTGGCATCAGAAAAGCAATCCAAAATAGATAAATAAAATTAAAAAATTGAAATAATAATAATAAAAGATGATAAAAGAAAATGGAAGGGATAGGTTGGGGAACTAAGGAGGCGCAAGATCCGTCCATTAGGTGTTGTTGTATACTTGTATCATGTACGTGTGGTGAATTTTCATTATAAAAGTGGTCCCGTCGGAGAGAGCGAGAGGGTTTAAAAAAGGGAAGAAAAAAAAAAAGTGTCCTAGCAAAATTCCCAGCCACCAGTGGAGTGGGAATGTGGGATGAGAGCTTGCTTTCCTTCCATCCATCAAAAACAAAAGCTAATTCCCGTCATTTGCTATTTATCCCAAACTCCAAACCCACATCTACGTCTGAAGACCAGAGCACCAACAAGAAGAACAAAGCAATCGAGTGCTGACAAGGAGCTTTTAACCAGAACCAATGTCCACGTTTGGGCGAGGTCCATGATTCCCACTCCTGTCCCTTTGAGCCATATTTGTAAGATGTCCTTTTGGCTTTTGGTGGACGGGGTTTAGTCTTCTTAGCTTTCGGATGACAACGGGATTTTCATCTCCATTTATGGTCCACCATCTATGATCTAACCCAAAAAAAAAAAAAAAAAATCCACCACCTGTCGCGCGTCCTTTCCTCCATTTTCAATTCTACCCATCGGCGATGACCCATAAATATATGCACACGCTTCACTTGGAAACAAAAAATGACACACAAAGGACGACATGCAGAATCCCAACTGGTGAGTTTATTTTCTTGCCATGTTAGAAGGGCTCCTCTGCTCCCTTAAGAGACAGATTATACTGTGGATCAGAGCTTAGAATCAGTTGACATAACTTGAGAATTCAACTCACGGCCCAGATCAAGCTTTTCCCAGTCACCTTTCAACTCGCTTCCCACTTCAGTAGCGTACAAACTTTTCCCTGCTAACCTTTTTTAACACTCATGGTCGGAAATGGGGCAGGGACGGTTGCAGGAGGGTTAATGGCCATGATTTGGCCTCAAAATTTTGTGTGATTGAGATTACAAGTTGTAACTCGATTTTCGCGCTATGTGTGGACCTCACAAAAATTTACTCTAAAGTTACGCAATGTGCAAAAAAAGTTACACGATGTACAAAAAAAATTACGTACAGTTGATAATGATCAAAACTGCTGCAACCGTCCGTGCCCCGAGTCCCTCATGGTCTGTCCATCTAATCGTAAGAGGAGAAATAAAGAAGGTGCCGCTTGACGAGGAAAACAATCAAATATAATCATCTGCAGCAGCCTTGCTCCCAATCTAAGGGCGGTTCTCTCTTCAAAAGTACACGACGTTGTTAAGAAGATCTCAAGTCTGAACGATTGATTGATGCTTCCATGGACAAAAATCCCATGCAACATGCCAGTTCAAAAGATTGCCCGAGCAAACATCTGCAAAATTCTCATGTGCGCCCGAATCCAAGTGAACGAATGCAGGCAGTTCCGTGAAAATTTTGAACAGAGCAATAAAAAATTTCCAAGGACTAAACGATCCAAAACAGTTCATGGTTGACTTCAAACAGCTTCAATGCGAGTCAGGATTAGTTAAAAGCACTAATGATCATTAGCAAAATTAGAATTCTCACCGTGGAGACGATTACTTACAATTAAAGTCGACATAGTATAGACATAGCCTGGGCTTCATAGCAGTAAATCCCGTAGAAGAGAGTAAACAAACAAAATCTTAATATATATCTCTACCGAACAGTATATAACATACAGGTTTACAGCCCCATGAATTTGCAATCATACTCTGAAATTAGACTTTCTGCTAATGGCGACGCGCTGATGTCACCTGAGTGACCAGCAACCATTAACCTGAGTCCTACATCCTCCTCCTTCGTGGCCAGAGGTTTTATATGGATGTGGTAAAGCTTGAGCCGAAGACCTTATGCAAATCCACAATAAGTTGCAGTCTTCAGTATCTGACTGATCAACGTCCCAGCACGAGAAACCAGCTTTATGTACCAATAAAACGGACGGCAATTGATCTTCGGATGGGAGACAGCCAGTCCCCCGAGACATCCACCCTTCTTATACAACCACGAGAAATAAAAAGTTGAAAACAACAGTAAGTAGTAATTCTACACAATTCATACAACTACACACCATCACTGCCGAAAGGGGAAATAAAAGGAACCCGCATGAATGTCAAGCTTTCTGTCATGTATGGCTGCCAGTAGTGAAGTTAATTAATGTATTAACAGTTAGAATGGATAAAACTGGTAATTTCCTCCATGAGAGTATAGAAGTAGTCGTTATTGGGCAAGAAGAAGAAACCAATTGTGGCATCCTTAAAATGCAGGAGCTTCACCTCCTTCCCCGATCTTTTGAGCCCTTCGACATAAGCCAATTGCCAATCCTGGACAAGATCCAAACCAGGCACAAGAACAAGGCTTTTTGGGAAATTCAATCCTTCAAGGCTTCTACCCCTGGGGCCAAATATATTGCAAGCAGGGTGGTCTCTATCTTCTCCTTCTGGTAGAAATGCTCTCCAATACCAATCCCTGTCTTGGATTTTTACAAAGTACTTCCCATCTAACCTCTTCTCTGACTCTGTTCTCTCTTGCCCGCCAAATAATGGCTGAAGAAGAATGTTGCCTAACACTTCGACCCCAGATTCGGCAGCCCTAACTGCAACATGGTGCACAATATTACCACCAGAACTATCACCAGCCAAGTATGTATGAACCTTCAGATCCTTCCCACTTCGCAGCCATGGTCTCGAATGTGCCCACTTTAGAGCAGCCCATCCATCATCATACGCACAAGGATATCTATATTCTGGCGATCGACGATAATTTACAGATACAACAACAGCTTTGCAAACGCTGACTAAGCGACGACAAAGGGTGTCATAGATAGCACTATTAGCTGAAGAATGAGTAAAACTTCCACCGTGGAAGAAAACAATAACTGGAACAGCTTCAGTAGTGCTCAAGGGCTTTTCAAGTTCTATCTTTCCCCACTGATCCTCGTTTTCTGAGGCAGGCCGGTAGACTCGATTAAGAAGGCTTGTAGCACGGTCAACAACATCAAATGAATATACACCATCAACTGGAATGGTGTTAGCAGGAACCTTTCGGTCAAGAAACTCAGCCAATTCACGATTAAAGGTGCCATCAGGACGGCGAAGCATGTTGTAAGCGAGCTTGAAATTGGATATAAGTATCCATGTATTAAGTGGAACAACCCTCTGGGGAAAACCAAAAAAATATGGATACCAATGTTAGACTTTCAGGACCCGATAACAAGCACTACAGATTGACAACTAAAATCGACTATATTTTCCCCAAGTATATCTTAAATCAAAGGCAACCAGAAATAAAGGGAAAAGTGAAGAAAAAAATTGCTGCACATCCTAAAAAAAAGAAAGCAAATGAAAAGTATAGAAAGAACCCCCAAAAGCCCCAAACGAACAAGTAAAAACAACTTTCCGAGGGCTGCTAATTCAGCTGAAAAAGGGAAAGAAAACAGTGCAATACATCAAACCACAAATTGAGACGTAAAAGCAAAAGGGATAACAAAAAATTAATCTTTTTTCTGTAAACAAGTGATCTTTCTTGAACAAGAAGCCCAAAAGCCTCTGCAGAAATTGTCAAAGCAGCAAAAATGTAACAAAACCCAGAAACCAGATTAAGACATAATCTTGTAATTAAGTAGTGATTAGTATCATGATTAGCTACGATTGAAAAAATGAAAAAAGGGAAAGATGGGGGAAGGGTGGGGGATTGGATAATACCTTGGATTCACTAGCGTTGATTTCATTACTACCAGCCATGGACTTTTTCGTTCAAAGATTCAATCTTTGCGAAACCTTAAAAGGGCTGAAAGCTAGCTGATCTTCAAAAATATCAGTCTTTGACAGCTCATAACGTATCACAGAGACCAAAGATCGATTTTTATCAAGTTAAGAATGAGTGAATAATGAATCACTCTCACTCAGGTCTCTTTCTATTCTCTCCGTTTTTCCTCGCCCTTATTTTTTTTTTTTTTGAAGTATGTATGGATACAAATAGTACTAGAGTAGAGAGGGTGCGTGTGTGGAGGGTGAGGGCCGCAGGGTTTGATTCCTCGTTACGAGCTTCTGAACAAGAAGAGACACTTCTGAAATAACAACAGAGGCTTCAGACACGCAGAAGAAGATCAAGGAAAGGAAATTGTGTAGAGGCACCACACAGACATATAGTAGTATATCTCTATTTCTAATTCGACTCAGATGAAAAGGGAACAGAGATAAATGGGAGGAAAAACTATTAAAGGAGGAGGAGAGAGAGAGAGCGAGAGAGAGAGAGAGAGGAGAAGAAGACAGGAAAGAGTGAAAATGCGGGACTTGGGAGCCGCGGGGGGGGGGGTGTAGGGCTTGGGATGAGAGAAGGGTAAGAGAGCAGGGGAAGAGAGAGAGACAGAGAGGGGGGCGTGAAGTCAAACGCAAAGGGACGACGGTGGTGGGCGGAGACGAACGAGACGACAAAGGGGGCGGCCGAAATAAACTGTTTAGTAGGCCCCCACCATTTCTTATGAGTAAGGAGTATTATTATACAACTCCGGTATTTGTCATTTAATTTATTCGCGGGTGCATTGCATTCTCTTTTTTCACCTTGTAATTAGTAGTACTCCCTCCGTCCCACTTTGATAGTCCTGTATTCCTTTTTCATTGTTCGAAATTATAGTCCACTTTCCAATTAAAGAATGTAATTATATTTTAATTTTTCTAAAATACCCTTATTCAATGTAAGTAGTTGTTACTATAAATTCACCCCATTTAATGAGAGTTGATTCTTTTTTTACCATCAATTCAAGTTTCCATAAAGTTGTACCATATTTAATGTGAGGGTATTTTAGAAAAATAGCAATCTAAATTTACTTTTTCAATAAAATTAACTATTTTTTTTAAATTGTGTGAAAAAAGAAACAGGACTATCAAAGTGGGACGGAGGAAATACTATTTAAATTGCCACAGTTAAAGCGAAGTAGGGGCTTTTTAATTTCCATATTTAAAAGGTTTTTTCTAGGTCATCAAATGAGCAAAGTAAAGAAAGAAAATAAATTAATTATTAATGCTTTAAAAATATCGCCCACCCCTAAATTACAATACTTTTGCACAAAAAAACATTTGTCTTTTTTTTTTATTAAAAATATAACACTGAAGATACACAAACCTCTTATTTACAAACCAAAATACTTCGTACAATAAAGGTTTTTGTTCCTCATACTCGGTTTGTGATTAAAGCTAATGCCAGACCTGCTTTTGCTAAGTCCATTAAAAAAAAATGTCAAATGTGACCCATCGCATGCAGAAGTAACGCTCTGTCACGAGGCATTCATAATTCATAAGAAAAAATAACCACCCTATTTTGTTGTGTTGCCCCTTGTTTTGTACCATCACGCTATTCTCTACGCAGGTAATACGTTTTGGAAACATTTGCCAGAAAATAATAGATATGAATATCAGTAGCCATAGCCAGCATGGCAAGTAATGTCTGCCTAGTATGTATGTCACAAAATTTCGCATACATCTATACAAAGTCTTGGCGATGGATTTGATGTCTAAAATTTCTGTCATCATTTTTATTTTATTTTATTTTATCGTTACATGAGGGAACACATACAATTCTACCCTATTTTTCGAACTTTATGTTGTGACACACACTGGACTATCTCCCACGTTTACAACTGGACCAAAATTTTCTAAAATCGCCAATAGTTTCCTCTCTTTTCAAAAAAAAAATAAATAAATAAAATAAAAGATACACTCCTATCCTATTATTTTTAGCGTGCACGCGCACGATATGTGCCTTTACCACTAACTAACATACTCTATATAGTGACACACACTATCTTCCTATACATTTTCTTAAATGAATTTTTTCGTTCATCGCATTTAAAATATTAATTTTATGATCTTTACAAACTCAAATTAATAAAATTTGATTCTTGTCTAAATTTTCAATCACTTTTTATTCTAAATTCGCCATATGACCGACATGCAGTTATGTTTTATATAAACAAAAAAAGCCAGATCCCACTTTTCAATAGTAAAAATGAATATATATATTAGGTTAGATCCTACTTTTTGAGAGGTAAAAGTGAATATAAATCAGGTCATTTGTTTAACTATAAATGAGGTTTGATCTTTTTGCTCCCAAAAAAATAATTATGCGTGTCTCAAGTGATGGATTCAAGGTTAAAAAAAAAAAAAAGTTGAAAGCTTAGGTTGAATTAAATTTTATGGACTTGACTTTGAAAAAAAAATCAAATTGAACATTCGCTTATGCAATAATGTTATATGAATGTATAATATCCTATAGGAAAAACATTCAAATTGAACACAATCAAACAATCAACCTCGGCTCCTAATTTTGTTGTCGGTACATTAGGAGTCTTTAACTAGAGTTCACAAAAATCTGGATGGATATTGGGTCAAAAAACTTGAGAAGGAAACTGTAGAAATCAAAATAGAACAATCAAATTTTAAGAAAGCCTTTGTTGAAGGGCGGGCAAAGGGAACAATAGGGATGAAATGACGATAGGTCAGTGTCCCGCTCTTTCCTCTTCCTCATTGAGATCCAACACATGCAACTGAGCGTCATTGGTTACAGCTCCATCTTCTCTGGTACCACCGGTTCTCGTTGAGCTCTCTCATGCATCATCGGTTGCGGCTCCAGCTGCTGTGGTACCATGCACTCACGAACGGTTCTTATGGAGCTCTTCCCTAATTAATTCCATCCGTAGCCGTCTCCCCTTTTGACCGGTGCCTTTAAACTGCAACTAGGTAAATAGTTCGTGGAGTTTTTTTTACATTTAGCCCTATTTTACTAGGGCGAGGGCCCACAAATTCAAGCAGATTATAAATCTAAGTCGAGTCAGGCACTCAAAGAGCTCTACGGACTCCCCGTCTATCAGTATACATATGATACAGGGTACATATGGGGTATATTTTTCGAGTTTAACTAATGATAAACTCATAAGAATTAGGGTATATAACATTGGAGTTAAAACGTTATAGCATAAATGTACTTAAACAAGATTTTAAAAAAGTATGTTCATGTATAACTCAAGCGTACGTAATTGAGCTTGATTGAGTAATACGGGGGTTAAGAATCTTTGATTCCTTATTGCGGTTTATTTGTCAAAATATATTTGCTTACATCATCGTTACAATTTCCAACACACCTTTTTATCTTCTTCATTATCTTTTTATCTCACATACATCATATCACAAAAAGTGCTATAATAAAAATATCTCTAATAATTCACAATCCAAACAAATATATATTCCCGTCGCCCTTGCCCCAATAATCCCCCCACCCCCCCTGTAGAGGGGAGTTCTAGTAGCCTTGCTTGTTGTACATATCAAAGCTTAAAATTTAACCTTATCATATGGAATTTCTAAAACTAGTGGTGAGTACTAAATCTGCCACGCGTTAGATTTGATTCGATTTTTACTAGCTTTTTATCTCCCGTGCATAAACTACTAATGATTAACACATGTTGGAGTATTAGAAAGCTTCTAGAATATCTCAAATGATGAATAGATACATAAAAATTAGTAATGGAGAGGACACATATCGGAGTTCAAGTTGCCACAAATCAATCCCTATCAGGCTGAAAGATGATTTTGGAATTATACAAATAGCGCAACACTGGGAACTTGCACATCGTATCAGACGTGTTCCAAGATTGACCAAAAATTTCGATTTGAAAAATAGAGAATAAAGTAATTAAAATTGATTTTTTTTCCCTTTCCGTTATAATAAAATCCATTGGAGGAAAATAAAAATAGCACCTCAGTCTTTGCTTGCTGGCTAGGGTGGGGAGCCTTGGATCTTTGATCATCTTTTAACCAAAGAAAAGAAGAGGAGAAAAAGATAAAAAAGGCACCAAAATGGAAAGCTAACGTATTAAGCTGGTTCCTCCGACAGCTGGACATACAAATGGAAGGAAAAAGGAAAAGAAAAGGAGAGCTTGGAGTTAGCCAAACTGTCTCTGACTTTAGGCGTACTTGTGCTTAATCTCTGAAAAGAGAGAAGGAAAAAACGAAGAAGAAGAAAAAGAGAGATAGTAAACGAAGACGCGGAAGAGTAGTGCAGAGAGGACGGAAACAATTGGCTTTTCCAGCGTGCGGCCGACGCCAAGGCACGTGGCGACAAAGAGGTTTCGTCTCTAGTCCTCTGCCAAAAGCCTGTTTATAGAATGACCCAAATGCCCTCGCAATTCCACATCCCCCCCCCCCCAGAACCCACGGAGGAGGACGACACGTATTTTGTCATTTAGCGAGAAGCGCGTGACGGCATGTCTTCGTCTTCGGTCAGGACAGGACAACTCCCAGGCTTTTCTTTATTCCCTCATTTTCTTTTCCTACTAGTATTTTCTTACTCTTCCCCACAAAAAAAAGAAGAGAAAATTTCTTTCCTCTTTGTGGATTTTGTCGTTCATTAGCGTAGAGTCTTTTTTGGATATGCCACCGGTGATCGACACGTGTCAGTAGTGAGAAAGGTCCCACCGTCGAAGGTCCACCCTTTGCTTGAGGAGATACGAGGATAGCGGGGGCCCTTTGTTTGGTGGGGAAAGGGGAGGGGCTTGGTACCTGGTATTTCAGAAAGTCGACACGCGTCCATCCATCCTGCCAAAGGGGAGCAGCTGCCCAGTACCAATAGTGATTCTACTATATATATATATATATATATATATATACTCCCTCCGTCCCACTTTGATAGTCCTGTATTCCTTTTTCATCTGTCCCAAATTGTAATCTACTTTTCAATTGAAGAATGTAGTTATATTTTAATTTTTCTAAAATATCCTTATTCAATGTAAGTAGTTGTTACTATAATCCTACCCTATTTAATGAGAATTAATTTTCTTTTTTTACCATCAATTCAAGTTCCCATAAAGTTGTACTATATTTAATGTGAGGGTATTTTAGGAAAATAGCAATCTAAATTTACTTTTCCAACAAAGTTAACTACTTTTTCTTAAACTGTGTGAAAAAAGAAACAGAACTATCAAAATGGGACGGAGGGAGTACTAGATTTTTTTCATTTTGGATGGGGAAAAGGGAGAGATGGGCTATACCAGGTAGAGAAGGAGAGAGTGGTAAAACGAGGTGGAAGCGGGGTCCTCACGAACAACGAAACCAAATGCCTGGTTGAAATATGAAAAGACGAGGACGAGGGGCATAACCGAAAGTTGCACTGGTAGAAGAATAGATGAACCAACCGAGGATGGCCGCCGGGAGAGAAAAAGGAAGAAGAAAGTTGACAAAACAAAAGACAAGGCAGAGCATACTATATTATTATACCAGCAGTTAAATTAACTACTAATTGAAGTACCACCGGACTAGCCTCCGGTAGTAGTGCCACGGAGCGGAAGCGAGGAAACAAAGTGCACCAAGCCAAAGTGGATATTTGTACTTGGATCCAACCCGGACCCTTAAATTAAAATCTAACGCGCCATCTTCTTATACTAGTAAAACACTTCTTAGAGTATTTACTTTTTTTTTTTTTTTTTTAAAAACAAACTATGATGGTAGTACTTTATACTATTCTATTCCAAATAAAAATTACTACTAGTACTTTTTAGTGTAGAAAAGAATGCAGCGCTGCTACCTTGTGGGCTACTCTTTGGTGGTAAAAGGAAAGGGGGACAACAAGTGCAAAAAAAAAAAAGAAAGCTAAATCGATTAGTTGGTATGAATGAATGTGTATCAGGACAGGACAAAAGAAAATTGGAGAATCAACAATTACATTATTGCTACTGTTTGAGTTATTGATTGTACTTGGAGGCATTTATTCATCGGAGGCTGGGGTGGCGTCGTGGGGGTGGGGGATGGGAGACTGGGAAACAAAGAAGCAGCACGCCAGAACCAAAAAGGTTGCAAAATATGGTTGTCGTTTGTGAAGGTGGCTAAGCATGTGCCACACACACACAAAGCATACCAAACTTTGTTGCCCTCAAAATTCCACCAAGTCAGTGTACATATATGTATGTATATACCAAAGTCAATCCTTGTACCAGTATCATACATTCGTTCATACTTCTTGTAGTCGTCTTTCTTTTTTTTTTTTTTTGCCCCACGCCAACCCAACCCCGGTCCCTTCCCTTCCGCAGTTTTGAGTTTTGATTTTTCCTCCTTCTTTGTCCTTTTCCGCTTTCTTGCGTATCGAGCCATAAAATTCCAAGGCCTCGGCATTCATTTTCCAATTTTTCTTTTTTCTTGGCAGAAGAAAGCTCAAAAAGATGGTGGCCGGGTGGGGATGGGGAAAGAAAAAGAGAGGGGTGCGGCGGCCCACATCCAGTTTGGCTTTTTGTGCGTTAGGTCAACAACTAGGAACAGCATTTGGCTTCTTGTGCCGATTGGGTCAATATCCCACCAAAGGTCCTCCATTAAATAATAATAATATTATTGGTAGCAGTAGCAGTAGTATAACTTAATAAAATATTATTAAGTGCTACATCCGCCTCTGCTGTCGCGCTCCAATCGAATTATTTTCCACACTCTTTTTTTCTCCACTGTGCTTGTCATCTTGTCCTTTTGCATCTTGTTTCTCTCTTTGTCATCTTCTCACGCACATTTTCATCCTTTGCAATTTTCAAAGCAATTGCCGCTGGCTCTTAAAAGTCTAATAGGAAAGCAAGAGACGCCTGGCTATATATGTCACTTTGATCTGGAAAGAAACGGAAAAAAAATCCCACGCAACTCTCTATGTCGGAGTCTGATTTAGTAATTTTACACAACACAGAGGATTGATTATATTAAAGTCAGATGAAAAAAGACAAAAGCGACTAGTGTTGGGCTGATTTAAGAACTCGTAGTCCTACTCCTATCTTACGTTGTATTGTAATCGGTCCGGTGAACAAGGAAAGACGAGGCTGTTAGCGCGAGCGAGCCGACCGACCGTGCGGGATGATTAATTAGCACAAAGTAGGGTCGGAAACGAGTCGAGTCGAGTTTTGAACTAATCGAGCCGAGTCTCGACTAAATTTTACCAAACTCGAGTTCGAACTCGAACTCGATGAGCCGGCAATTTTCAAGCTCGAGCTCGACTCGAATCAAGTCGAGCCGAGCTCGAGCTCAAAAAAATAAAAAATAATTATTTTATTTTAAAAAAAATAAATAAAATAATATTTTTTTCTTAATAAATAATAAAATATTAATAATATATACGTAATTTTACTATGAAAATAAAAAATATATATACGTAATTTTATTATTAAATAAAAATAAAAAAAATATATATATACTCAAACTCGCGAGTTAACGAGCTTAATATTTTGAACTCGAGTTCGAGTTCGAGTTTGACTCGAGCCGGCTCGAGCTTGATTCGCGAGCGGCTCGATTCGTTTGCAGCTCTAGCACAAATTGATACAGCACGCCTGCCTGAAGGAGTCGACCAGAAGAATTACTACATGCATGTTCTCTCTCGAGTAATAACGGGTTCTTTTTGTATTCAGAAATTCCTTCAAAAAAAAAAAAGCAATATTCGGAAAGTGGGGAAAATATTTTAAGTGTAGAGTCAGTCAGACTGTTAATAAAATATTTTCCCAATTTCTGAAAAATCTTTATTTATTATATATATATATATATTTATTTTTTTGGGGTTCCCTTGTTCTGATTCAACAACAGTGCATTATAGCAGTCAAATGCACCGTTTTCTTGGGCTGCTTCCTGCTCAGCATCAATTCTTGTAATCTTCATACGACCAACGACATTTTGACATTTTGTCCCGTCCCGTAAAGACAATTAATTCATTGGACTTTTGTCTTTCTCTCATGCGTGCCCCACCAAGCACCGGAATCGAGTCTTCTTATATAGTACTACTATATAATGCAAGCCAGGCCATCCCAAAATTAAGGATATATACATATATATATATTATAATCCATCTTCTCAGA
Organism: Coffea arabica; assembly: GCF_036785885.1. Classification (NCBI taxonomy): domain Eukaryota; kingdom Viridiplantae; phylum Streptophyta; class Magnoliopsida; order Gentianales; family Rubiaceae; genus Coffea; species Coffea arabica. Next base: position 57,197,062 of record NC_092311.1, on the reverse strand, counting down.
TACAAGAGTCTTAATTGATGGCTGAAAAAATCATCAATTAAGCTAAAACTTTTCAGCTTTTTGTGCAAATTAAGACAGAATCTAGGCGATGCAATGCATGTAAATGTAAACACGACCTCCTTTTCTCGTGTACTGTGGCAGGCAGTTGATGAACGTGGGTTACGCTTTTCTTTAATTACAAATTCCGTTAAAAATAATAATAGTAGTGATGTGCTTCGCGGTTTTGTTTAACAACAATCAAAGACGCGTGCGTGACTCTCTCGTCTTCAATATTCTCTTTAATTAATTGATGCTCTTTTTTCCATCACCGGCCATCGCAAGCTGAAAGATTCTTTTGGCTTCTCAGCTCTATACGTACATGCACGTAATTAGAAACGTCATGCGATAGTTTGTTACCGATTGATTCGCTCTGAATTTTGTTTCTTTTTTTTTTTTTTTCCTTTTCTTTCCGTTTCGGGATGATGATCCATTCTTTGGTTGAATGCAATGCATGTAATGCTGTGGCACATGCACGCTTCAGAATGATGATGATGATTCTTATTATTACTGAACTCTTTAATTAAGAGCTAATCCCTTGCAACCCAGCTAAGCCCGGACTTAATTAATTTACAGTTGGGAAGTGGAGTATCTGGATGCTGTTCTCCGGTCAACCTTTTCGTTGGTGGGGCAAATTAACTCCACCAGTTAGTCAACTTTTCTTGGTTTAATTTTTTTAACAAAAAAACAAATATGGAAATTTAAATAGAAAGTCTCTAGCCCAATTAAAGAAAAGGAAAAAAAGAAGTAAATAGTCAAACTGTTCCGGGCGTATAAATACAATGAATACGGGAGGTGTACGTAATTGCCGATTGGCATGTGATTATGAGAGGAGGGCGTGTGCTGTTTAGTCGCTCAAAGATTAGGTTGGGGAGGTACTACTATTTTGCACGAGTCCTAATGCAAGAAACCCTCAAAAGAGCCGGGGGAGGGGGAGGGGGGGGGGGGGAACCGCAAGAAAATCAGCAGCACTCAAATCCCAATCTCTTTTTCTCAAAAACAATAATTAGGCTCCACAGGTTGGAATTGGACCAGTGGATGATCATCAATTGAGACTGGGATCCCACGCTTTTGACTTAAAACCCCCATTGGGATTCCCAAAGATTTGCGATCTAATGGGGGGCTGATTGGTGAAGCACTGCTGTCACCTAGTCACGTCATCATATTAATTTTGTTTTCTCACCCAATCCCAATGCCGGTGTTACCAAAGTTGAAAAAAGCTCGTTTAAGCTTGGCTGTCAATTTTCTCTCGTCGGTCAATTTTTTGCAAAACCGCAAAAATGGAAGCCCACGGCCATCTGTACATATATATCTATATCTATATAAATTTAAGAAAGAATTTTTAGCAACAAATCTTCACAAGCTTTTCCACTCTCAACTCTATTTTTCTAGCATTCTACATTTAATTTATTTCATAAAAAATATCATGGGCACATTACATACCTACGTTTCCCTCAAATAAGAAGTTAACTCCAACTAACACTCTCACATTTCCCTCAAACAATAAGTTAACTCCAACTAACACTCCTTACACACCTTACTCCAATTAACACTCCTCACACACCTTTCCACTACAATTAAAACTCTTCCAATTAATAATTTCATTTACATTAAAACTCTTCCAATTCAATCATAAGATTGCGCAAGTTCTCTTTCCGCTCCATGTTGTTATCCTTATTAGCCCTCAAATTAAATTTCACTCCACACATACCTTCTCACTACAATTAAAACCCTTCCAATCAAGAATTTGCGAATTTGCCAATGCCATATATTGCCATTTATACTCTTCTAATGCCATAACCAATTCCCACTACCGATTCCATTTTTCTAGCATTTCATATTTAATTTAATTTATAAAATATATTTCTCTCAACTTCCACATCTACTCTTTAATTGTTGGTTACTTTTTAAAATCATTTCATTTCAAATTGTTGGTTAATGTGCATGTTATCCTATTTGAATTTCAACCCATCACGTTTTCGATTGTCTTGCGTTATTTATGATTCTACAACAATTAAAACTTCTATAAGAATATAAGAAGAGATAACAAATATAATATCCTTTCATGCTTTCTTATTAATTTAAATAAGTAAAATTATTTATATTCCATTTTTGTTATTCATACTTCAATAATCATTTTGATCATATAATTTTCATTAATTAAACTATATGATAAAACAAATGATGGAATTGCAAATAATACAAAAATTGAGTGCAAATAACATTTTCTTAAATAAGAAGTGGCCCCCATACCTTTCTAATTTAAAAAAAGTAGTTGCTCCGCTTATATAAGAATTTGGATTGAAGTTTATTAGTGGGAGGGTAAATAAAAAGAAAATATTGTCAGATTTAGTAAAAGTAAAAGAGTAACTGATAATATTTTATCTTTAAGCTTGGTAATCCTAAGTAAAAGGGAAAACTAAATAGAAAACAAAAGAAAATAATGTCGTGGATTTCAAAAAATCAAGAATGGTACCATTCATGAAATCCAAATTATGAAATCACTAAATAAAAAAAAATTACTACTAGCCTTTTAAAATGGAATTTTTTTTTTGAAATATTCATTTTTTATAAAAAAAATAATGATAATAACAACACCAATTCTACCAAAAAATTTTTAAAAAGTAATATTATAGTTTAAGAAAAAGATATAGAACATCCAACCATAAAATACTACTTAATTTGTATACATTTGGCCCAAATTTGACACTAGAATTGAATAAGAGTGCAAAATCCAAACACTAAAGATAAGTTTTGGTATCATTAATTATTTTCTGTATTCTTATTGCTGTCTTCATATATAATATGTATTTGCTATGTTAAATATATATATATATATATATATTGATTGTAGTACTTGAGGATATTATAGAAATTATCAATTTTTCATTTCCACTTTTAGATACTAATAATTGCAATCATTGTAATTAATTTTTAATTTTATATTTTCATTGTGATAGATAAAGTTAAATATATTGGGTCGCAGGGATATGAATTTAGAGATTAGGTATAGGGGGGAGGGAAGAAATTGGTGAGGTGTTGAAAAGTAGCAGGAAAGGTTGAAGAAGAAATATGAGTGACAAGGATGGCCGGAAAAGGTAGAAAAGAAGAAAGGAGATTACAGGGATATGACAGAAATGACAAAAAAATAATAATAATAGAGAGAGTGGTACCATGATAGAATATATGAAAGTCGTAGGAGGCATCTGATGACTAGTTGGCATATAAGAGAAAAGAGAAATGATGGTGATTTTTAATAATTTTGAGAACTCTAAAAACACATATTATGGAGAATTTTTTTAAAAATATACGTTAAAATTTATGAAAAATGCTAATCTAAATGCAATCAACAATTTTAGGGGCACAAGACAGGAGAAAGATTTTTTTTTTCTAAAAATGGAAGAAAATAAATTGGTTATAATTTATTTTTTTATATTATAAGTTTTGATATATGGGTATAATATAATATGTTTTGTCGGATATTGATAAATTGACTTTTTTTTAGAAAACTCTTTTCACCTTACTACCTAATCTAACCCTCTCCTTAAATGCGTTAATAATTCTTTTATCATGTAAATCATTATCGATTAATTTATTTTCTTTTAAATATTATGCATACACTTCTTTAAAATTTTTAGTCTATATATATATTTATTATTTTATACTACAATATATAAATATATAAAATATTATTTTGATTTGAAATATAACCCGTGCTATGCACGGGTCAAAATACTAGTGGTGGTAAAAGCGGTAATGGACACAGTCAGCAGCACCGCATACCCGCGCACGGCCCCTTTTCTCTCTCTCTCTAACTTGTATCGTACCGGCAATCAGTCTCAGAATAAAATGAAGTGCTGGTGCTAATCACATTTGCATTTCATTTTTCACGCTAGCTTGGAACTGGTGATGCTGACGCATTAACAAAAGCCTTGACTGAGACAATAAAAGAAAAAAGATTGCTGCTACTGTAACTTCCGTGAAATTCATTGATCGCTCAGAGGAGGCCAACGCAACAAGGCAACTCGTTTCCCTGAGAAGAAACCAGCGGAGGAAGCCGAAGAGTATTAATTACTACCTGCCCATAAATCAGGATGCATTGCATCTTTGCAGTTACTTCGGAGATTTAAATGGTACTTGGTTCTACCAGGCGGAGAGACATAAGTAGTAAGTAATACTATTTAGTTAGTCTCGTAAAGATTGATCCGGACACCCACTTCATCAGAAAAAAAAAAGATAATACTACTTGTTTAATGTCTGCTCTTGAATTCAATGAAATTTCTTTGTAAAGTGACTCGGTGAATTTTGGTTGCACAAGTCGAGTCACGAATGCACAAACTCGCTTGTCAAACGAGGAGTAGACGGGGTCTTGTTCCATGATCTCACTTTGATGTTTAATTTAGATACAGTTCGGGAATTGAATACGTAGGTTAAATTTAGCTTTCCATTTTGGAGTATTAGATGAGTATTTATAATAGTTGTGCCTATTGATGGAATGATGAGATCTACCTTCTACCTGATATTACGAGAGATGTTTGAGATGAGATGTCTGTCGTTAACAGGGAGTGAATAGGTTAACAGAGTTCCGGCAAGTCCACGTAAAACAAATTAATTGTTGTATGCGGAAATTATGCGAGAGAATATATTTTAGTCGGCGCCCTGCCGTGTAGAAAATAAATACACTCCCGTATGCGTTACACTTTTGCATTCTCCAGCCAGGTGAAATGCACCTTGAATGAACTTTCTTCGTTTCGAGTTTGAGTGCTCCGGGCCGTCGAGTTAATTTATGGATTCACCATTCATGCGATGCGACCCTACTCTTCGATTTTCTTATTTTACTCGTAGGTCAGTCCGTCGAGAAAATCGTGGCTGTTAACGTGTATCCGTAATGGAAGATAAATTTGACACGCAAGACGAAACTGACAAGGAAATACTACGTCACTGGAGATATCCGACGACTCCATCTGGTCAGGTATTGTTCATAAATTCAGTCAAATATTTTTCCTTCAATTCATTATTATTATTTTTTTTTTCAGATTTAGAGGCTGATTTTTCAGGTTGGGCAGAGCTTTGTTCCAAAGATACCCAACAACAGTAGCACGTGAGGGTCAAACTTAGGACATTTTACTGTAATTACAGACGATCATTTCCAACCGAACTACCAACGAGAGGCTTTTCCTTCAATTCATTGAACTTGATTTTTGGAGGCATCTTCTTATACGGCTACTAGCAGTTTAACATATTATTCTTTCTAAACTAGCTACTGCTACTATTTTTAAATCCCCCCACAATTACAACAATCCCAACCAAAAAAAAAAAAAGAAGTCAAGCTGATCAATAGTTTTAACAATTTTTTTTTCCCATGTAAAGGTCCATATTATATATATATATATATAATCCACAAACACGTCTCTGATATTTCATTCCAAATTACGTGAGAAAAAAGAAGATTTTTTTTTTTATATGTATACGATGACGTTTATGGGACGGGGCAGCCGAAGATGGGCTCGTCATTTTTCTTTTTCTTCAGCAAATTGAAATTAATATTCCAGGTGTACGTGGTGCATAATTAGAGGTTTCTCCGGTTTTCATTCTAGTTAGTAAGCTAGCTTTAGGGTCACTAATCACCATGTTTGTTTGTTGCTTCAGGAATTCAAATCTCGTCCGACAAGTATTCTATTTTTCATTTCTAGTGTATTATGAATTAGTTGCATCCGAGTGAATAGAGAACGAATATAGATTTAACACGTATTACATTAAAATCTAATTAATTAATAGGGTTTGCCTTCTAATTTCTCTAGCATCAAATTTTTGAATTAATCTTTCTTATATTGACAGTGTATTATCAGCATTAAATGAATGATAATCAAGTAGAGTTTGAATTTAAAATTCAACTTTTACACGTGTATCATGAATGAAACGGTAACAGCATATGCACTAATATTTACTCAAAATTCTTTGGGTTTGTTATGATTTGTAACACCGTGGCATGGTCCCCGTCCCCGACTGGCTTGCAAAGAAGCCTTGTAGTATGAAATTGGTTTTTCCTTTTCCAGAAAAGAAAAAAAAAAAAAAAAGGCTCATGGCTAGCCATCTGAGCACGCTGAAGGTCGAATTGATATCTGGTATAAGCCCAACGCCAACTCAAGCATCGGCCGAAGACAGGATGGGCACCCGCATAACCATCCATCCGCCCAGTCCAAAAAAAGCAGACCGATTTCACAAGCAATGCTTTCCACATGAGAAGCCCCACAAGGCAATCAAGATGATAGAGGAGCACAGTCCAATTATGAGTGCTGAACCTGACCCAACCATCAAAATGTCAGTTGTTTTTCTCTTGGAATGATCCATCAATATAATCTATGGGGCAGACTTTTATGGATTCCTTGACTCTCTCAGGATTAGATCTATTAATTGGGCGGGATACACCTGACCTCAGCACGAAAATATTGAGACCAAACCGTGTGAATTACTTGGACCCAGCAGAATTTGGACCTAAACAAAAGCTCAAATTAGCTAGTAAACAGTTCATTAGACCCATCTTGATTAAAGTCCTGCACATGAAATTCAGTGCGCATGCATCTATATATATATATACATGTGGGTGTTTGTTGAATATCATTCAGGTCAGATTGCTACCTTGAGAGCCTTAAGCCGAACCCATAATATATAGACCCAAAGCCCAATAATCCAAAAATTCTAAGCGTGCTATGAAGTATGAACCCTTCCCAAAATGAGAAGGGGCGGTTTTTATTTTTGGTTCGCACTTCTCAATATGAAGGGGGATGGTTATTTCTGGGAAAAGCTAAATTAATTTAGCACTTGATCAGATCAATATAGATAGCGCTTGCAAATAATTGAATTAGTCAATTCTGATCCCTCTCCTTATCAAAAACAAATAATTCCATCCCTTTCGGAGCAAGGTAGGATGACACTAGCATACAAAACTTGACAACTCACATTTATTTGTCATCATGGCAGCCCCAAAAGAGACCTTTTTGCAGTTCATCAATGAGTAACAAGAGTGTTAATTAGTTAACCATCGCTTGCTTGTTTTTTTTTTTTTTTTTTTTGACGGAAGCTAGAAATATAAATCTAATCCCAAAAGAAACCTCAAAAGCCGGCAACTTTTGAGGTCCTCCCAGGGACTTATAAACCCAACCCCAAACCCCCGGCAGACAAGTTTTTTGTCAAGTTTATTTACTATAAGTTTTTTAAAAATTATAATTACAGTAATCTCAAAATTATACACTTCAAAATATTTTAAAAAACACACACACACACACACATCAAAAATTTTTTTAAAAAATTTCTACAGTCAATAAGTTAACAAACACACCAAAAAATTCATTTGCGAAACGGGCCTAAGTTCCACAAACAGGATTATGGAAGTATGATCGTATAAAAAAGGCCCCTGATCATTTGTTCTGTCAAAAGATGTGTATCTAAACTGAGAACGTCAATAGTACTCTGAATCTCTAATTGATTTAGCTGCCTCCCACCAAATTGGCCTCGTGACAGGAAGTCTATTACTGTAGTTGCACGTCGAATTCCAACCATCTCCATGATTTTCTTAGTACTCTTTTAACGGGGAATCCTTCTCAATTAGATGGGTGGGTCTGGTCAACCGTGGTGGAGTTGTTGATCTCTACACTCCATCATCAATTATAGCCCATCAGACCCAAGAATTATCAAAACGGAGAATTTTATCTATTTAACGTCAAACAGTTACAATTGTAGTTCTTCTGATGGATGCATACAATCAGCATGAACTCAAAAGAAACAAAAAAAAAAAAAAAAATTCATCCACTCATATGAAGTTGGTCTTTTATGATTTTAATATCTAGTGAATTTGATTTAGTTTGAAAAATTATTGCACAATATATATATATATATATATATATATATATATAAGGAAGAGCGTGGAACTTTTACAAAGTTAAATAAATAGTAAACTTAAATGACATAAAAAGGAAACGATTGAGGAATAAAGAGTTTTTTTGACAAAAAAAAAGGGATTTATTAGGTATTTGGGCGGGATCAAAATGGGTTAAACCCATTTTAGTCCAACTCACATTTGTCCCCTGTCTAATAAAGGACAATCTAGATATAGTCCATATTCCTCCCATTTGCCATCTCTAGAACAATGAATAACTGCAATTGTAGTCTTAGACAAAGTGTCTGTAGCTCTAAGTTATACATACGCGTATATGTTACAAGTAGAGGTGTCAAAATGAGTGATTTTGGTGGATTGAAATGGGTAATAGGTATACGTGAATCAACTCATTTATATTCATTTAATTAGATGAGTATAAATATATTAGTAAAAAAATGAGTTGAACAACCCAATTACCTAATTGCAACTTGTTTTTTTTAACTTTTTGTAAATTAATTTAAATTCATTTTTGCAAACTAAAGTATCAATTTATACCACCATTTGCACCCGTCATTAGTTTTTAATATTTACTTGTACTACTTAATAAGCCTAATAACCATTTTCTCCCATCCCGTGCTCTATGTTGCAAATTACATGCTATTTAATAATTTAACAATAAGAATATAAAAATTTGAACCAAGTACTATGAATTGAACATAAAAACTTAATCCAAAAACTTTGAACCCTAGCATTTTTTTTTATGTGTGAATTTAAAATTTTATTTTGGGAAGGTAATAAAAGAGGTTAAAGTTTGTCATAAATCGGCAATGCTTAAAAACAAGCAAGTTAACAAACTAGGAGAAAATAAAATGATAAAATAAAACCAATAAATAATAACAATAAACGAAACAAAAGTAGTTAACAGCATGTCCAAATGAAGAATCTGAAAAAAAAAATTAAGTAGGATATCTATCTGCGTAAAAAAATGCATCAAATATTTGTTAAGGCTCAAAAATTAAAACATTCCACTATATGCAAGGTTTCGGCAATATTAATGCATGAAAAAATAAAAGATTCCCTGAATTCAAATTGTTCTATCTTCACTCAATTATGGAGGCACTTTGATTTCATAACGAAGCAATGCTATGAACAATGATCTGGGGCTTGGGAATGGGAATACTTTTGATACTTAAGCGAGGAGATTAAACTTTAAAGCGCACACGCATGCGTAAGAACAATGGAAGTCAAGGTCGACAATTAAACTGTCGTCTGTGTGGACTGGCGGAGAAGAAGGAGTAGAAGAAGAAAAAGGCGGTGGGGGAACAAATGAGGCTTTGAAAACTAATCCTAAATGAGTTAACTGAATTTAGTAAATCATCAATTATATTCATTTATTCAATGAATATTACTGGATAATTTATTTATATTTATGTGTAGTTAAACGGATTTGTTTGACATTTATAGTATTATGAAAAAAAAAAGTAGCGTATGTTAATTATAATCAGAAAGCCACGGTTGAGCTATAAACTAGTTTGAAAAAACGGAGGATTAAAAAGAAGAAAAAAAGAAAGAGATGGACAAAATAACATAACGGAATCATCCAAGGCATTAAATTAAAGAAAGCAAATTGATCCTCCCGTCACTGTCACTCCTTACTCATCCCTCCTTTATTTAACCAATAAAAAAAAAAGAAAAGAATAGGTAAATAAGATGGCTCTCGTGATCATGTTGCACTCGTTTTCTTCACCTCCTTTCTTGACCAAAATCATTCCAAACCCAACCAAGCCCCAGATCTTGTCCAGGCAAACAAGGCCATGGACCGACTGGTGAAGCCAGACCTGCAAGAACTCTGCCTGCCCTTCGCCAGAGGCCGAAGATGCTGTGCAACCTTCAAGTTAACCAACCTGATGCATACCATGTCCGTCGCCGTTTCTCTCACCACCACCAACCCATCGCTCTTCAACTTCTCGCAACCTTTCTCCGTCATCCCACCTCTTTCTACTTCCGCTTTCACTCTTTCCTTATCTCATACTCCGACTGCTATATATTCTGACCAGCCTCCCCTCTCTTCACCTCTAGACAGCGTCCTCGTCCGGTCATCCATGCTTCCCACGGGAAAGGCCCATCACGATGACCTCCGCCAGTTGTTCTCCAAACCGGGCCCCCACATCTTCAGGGATGCTACGCTCCCCGTCTCCTTCGTGGGACCTCATGTGGTGGAGTCTCTGATTCTCGCGCCCTCGCCCAAGTCCCTGGAAGTCGCTTTTCTTCTATCCAAAGCCATCCTTTGGTGCGACACAAGGCAGCTCAATTCGCTGCTTCGGTGCTCTGCCAGGCGCGGAAACGCGGACGTGGCGTCCGCCCTGATTGAAGCCGGTGCAGATGTTAACGACAGGGACGAAGAGGGGCAATCCGCCATGTCCCTGGCCGTCAAGTCTGGAAATACTGGTGTCGTCCAGGTCTTGATTGAGTCAGGTTATTCAATGGAGCATTCGGTTGATCTGTTTTTACACGATGCGGCGGCTATGAACCGCTTGGACATATTGGAAATCTTGTGTCTGGGTTATTCAGATATTGATATGAATTCGACTGACTCCCGGGGGCAAACTGCTCTTCATTTAGCTGCCCATCGCGGACACCTTGACGTTGTTCGATTTCTTGTATCAGAAGGGAGCGATCCTGATGTCGTCGATGGCAAAGGATGGGCTCCGCTTCATTATGCTACACGGGAAGCCCACGTCGAAGCCGTCGAATTCTTGTTGGAGCATTCAGTTTCCGCTAAATATGCTGTAACAAAAGAAGGAAAGACGGCGTTCGATCTGGCCAAGGATGAGGATCAGACTCATATGTACAGTATGTTACGTTTAGGCGATGATTTGCATAGAGCGGCGACGACGGAAGACGACGTGGAAGCGATCAAGAATTGTTTGGGCAAAGGGGCGAATGTGAATTCCAGGGATCAAAATGGTTGGACTCCCCTGCACAGAGCTGCATTCAAGGGTCGGATAGAGAGTGTGAAGGTCCTGATCAACCATGGAGCTGAGGTGGATCAGGTGAATGATACCGGATACACCCCACTTCACCTGGCGGTCGAGGCCGGTCATATGCAGGTTGCATTGTGCCTCCTGGCCCATGGGGCTAGAGCTAATTTGAAAAGTCTCAAAGCAGAGCTTGTTCCCTCAACAACCATCCTTCTCTTGTAATTGTAAATCCCTATTACCAAGAGAAGGAAATAGCTCGAGGTTTTTTTTTAATTTATTTTTTTATTTGTTTGTGAAAGGTTCATAACTTCTTTTTTTTTGGCAAAAAAAAAAAAAAAAATTCTTGGAGGGAAATTGGGCACACCCTATATCCCACATGCATATGACAATGAAACGACATACAAAAAATTAAAGTGAAATTGGGCTGGAGCTTGTCCAGAATCCAATTAGCAAAACAACCTTTTCCCATCCAGATCCACGCTGTGATATATGGGCCTAAGTGCAAGCCCACGTAACTTTCAATCTTTGAATATCGGCGGTAATTGCAAAAATCTTAAATCAAAACGAAATTGTAGGAGGGAAAATATAAAATTAGTTACTCCATGTGAATTGGTCATTTTTTCAAAAATAAAGTTTGAAAATATAATATTATAAGAATGTATAAATAAAAATAATTCAAAAAATATTACATTCATATGATATATTAAATGTTTCAAAAAATATTTATAATGAAAGTTAAAAACTGTTATAGTAAAATTTTTTGAAAACATGTCATGGGAAATCGTTCCGTCGAAGCCAGCTTGGCAATCCTTGTGAAATTATGTTAGCCAGTAAGATGAATACACGTGAACGACCTTAAAGAAGAGATAGGATCCATCCAGGTTGGCAATCCGCGTGAAATGCAAATGAACCAATCGCAGTAGACAATGCCTCCCCCACTCTCTCCTATATAAACGCCCCAACGTTCCCTCCCTCAAACCTCAATCCCACATCCGCGGATTCCCCAATTTCAAAAAATCTCAACCTCCACCTCTGGAGAAAAGTCAGTACTAATTATTAATTTTTTTTTCCTTGTCATTCAGCAACCATGAGCTCAATAACAACAGCAACCAAATCCACCGGTGGCGGCCGAGGCAAGGCCAAAGGCTCCAAATCGGTGTCCAGATCTGAGAAGGCCGGTCTCCAGTTCCCCGTCGGTCGGATTGCTCGATTCCTCAAGAAAGGCCGTTATGCCCAGCGCGTTGGCTCTGGTTCACCGGTCTACCTCTCCGCCGTTCTGGAATACCTTGCAGCTGAGGTTCGGAACTTATATAGCTCTCTCGTTTCCTGTAAGTAAGTAGTGATGTTTCCAGATTTTTTTTTTTTTAATTTGTAAAGTTGGGAATTGTTTTCAGGTGCTGGAGCTTGCTGGAAATGCTGCTAGAGATAACAAGAGGAACAGGATCATACCCAGGCACATTCAGTTGGCGGTGAGGAATGATGAAGAGTTGAGCAAGTTGCTTGGAGCTGTGACCATTGCCAATGGAGGGGTTATGCCAAACATTCATCAGAATCTGCTGCCCAAGAAGGCTGCCGGTGGGAAGGCAGAGATCGGCTCCGTGTCCCAGGAATTTTAGGGCTCTCTACGGCGAAGATATATAGATAGGGTAGGAGATCATAGATATTAGGAAGTAGGATTCTGGGGATGCTATGACCAGTGGATAACTTATTAAAGGTGGGAGTGAAGTATCTTGTTAAATATGAAGTGATGTAAGATATGGCTCGTAGTAATTGGTTTGGTTTGATGTTCATATACTTTGGCTAATGCAATGACATATGGTGGAGTATTTGATTTCCAGTTCTCATTGGCACGCAATTGTTCACGTGTAATCTCTTTGAATTTGTACGAATAGTGGAGTATCTTTCTGATCCATCTATCAAGTTGATGGCCCAGTTCTAGTCTTCTGGCTTGTGGTGATTATAGGTCACAGTATACATTTTCTTAAAACGTGGAGTACTTTGGATCAGATTTTAATTGGTTGGTATTTAGGCATTGGATCTCATCTCAATTGGTTGGTATTTAGGCATGAACTCTCATCTCGCAAGTCAATTCAATGTGGGGAGTGAGTAGCGTTTCATTTATGAGGAGGCGGCGATCCTCCTCCAGCCATTAATAACTAGTCCGATTTTAGTTTCAAATTTCTGTAAGGCAGCAAATAAATGAATAATTACTCATCATCCAGCTTAAATAGTACTACATGTTTTGAACCAATATATATATATATATATTTTTTTTTGGGGGTATCCCAAAGTGTTACAACTGGTTCGGTATCAAAGGTTGTTCTTCTCGTGTGGTTAAAACAACTTCAGTTATGTGATGTTAAGCACAGTATACTCTCTCTTTTTTTTTAATCAATCTTTTCTCGCAAAAATTGATTCAAGCTCTTTGGACTTTGAAAGGAAAAAAAAAAAAAACTTTCCCTGCAAGCTTTTATTGGGTCATACCAGCAATCGTGTCCCCTTTTTTTCTTTAAAAAATTTTGCATGCTAACACACAATTAACCCGCAATTGTGAGATAAAACTTGCACATTACGTTCACGTTTGTTTGGACAGCTGATTATTTTTTTAAATATATTTGCTTACATTATCATTATAATTTCTAATATACCTTTTTATCTTTTCAATTGTATTTTTATCTTATATATATTATATCAAAAAAAGTGATACAGTAAAAATATCTCAAATAACTTACAATCCAAATAAATTGATTTGAACTCAAAATTGTAAATTATTACGAGATAAAAAGTTACACTAAATTCACATTTGGAAATATGAATTAAAAATCTCTAACATTAGCTGAACTGTTAACTTTATTTACTTCATCGCCTAGATTTTAAGTTATGGGTGGTGGCTGTTTATGTGTTACTTGACCACCTAGACTTTTCATTGATGCTAACAGCAAGTAATTTGTAAGTTAAAAGTCAATTACGTCAAAAAAGTACACTATTAAAGGGCTTTTAATAGTTTTGTCCCCTAACATGTACAAAGTATATTAATTTAACTCCGTAATGTTGCTTTTTGGTCAATATTATTTAATCTAGGTGAGAGATAAAAATAAAAAGAAAAAATGTAGCTTCTTTTTAACGCGGGAAAGGTTGAAAATACAATTCAAACCCAAAATGGTGAATTTGTTCCCACTAATTTTGTTTCCACGTTGGCAATCCGCGTCCTTCCCACTCAACCAATCAAATTACACCCTTCTCACAGTCTCCTAAGCACTCCACTCCTATATAAGTACTCCAGTAGATTTTATTCTCCCAGGCGCAATTCCCATTCCGACTGTTTCATCCCTCTGACTCACCGCTTCTCCCATTCCGAATCCGCTTGAAAGACAAAGGAGAATAAACAGCAATGAGTTCCACCGGAGGCTCCACCAAGGGCGGCAGAGGCAAGCCCAAATCATCTAAATCCGTCTCCCGATCTCAGAAAGCTGGTCTACAGTTCCCCGTCGGTCGAATCGCCCGTTTCCTCAAAGCCGGTAAATATGCTGAACGCGTTGGCGCTGGTGCCCCCGTCTACCTCTCCGCGGTTCTTGAATACCTTGCCGCTGAGGTACATTTTACCGATTTCATTCTCCCTTTGTTTTCGTTCCCCTGTTGTGGGAACCATATAAAACATCTAGATTTGGTTTGAATTCTCTTGTTCTTTTTTTTTGGGGGGGGGGGATTTTCTCGATCGGGAAAATTAGGGTTCTGCAATTTAATCTTAATTGTTTATCCTGATTCTGTTTCTGTGTAGGTTCTCGAACTTGCCGGGAATGCCGCGAGAGATAACAAGAAGAATAGGATCGTCCCAAGGCACATACAACTCGCTGTGCGGAATGACGAGGAGTTAAGCAAGCTTTTGGGTGCTGTTACCATTGCAAACGGTGGCGTCCTGCCTAACATTCATCAAAATCTTTTACCCAAAAAGGTTGGCAAAGGAAAAGGCGACATTGGATCTGCGTCTCAAGAATTTTAGAAATTTCTATTCACCTATTATACATTGAGGCTCCTCGCTGAACTGTTCTTCAGTTTGTAGCCTCTGGCATTTATGGTGTCCGGTCACTTTGTAAAACCCTAATTTTGGGAATTTTGACTCAATACATAAGTAGTGAAGATGGTATTTTACAAGTTCTATTACTTTATTGGAAATCTGCTGCTCTCTTTAGAATTCACTGTCTGGTCGATTATCTGAGTGGCATGAAACTGATAAGAGGGTTGGAGGTTTCCTAATGAGATGCTCCGATGCAGAAATGTTTGCAGTGGCAATGTTCGATGGTTGTTTAATGATGATTATTGTTGTCATTGATTGATTACCCAGTTTGTTGGTGGTGACTTGGCAAATTGTTTTACCGTCTTGACGTCTTGTGTCTCTGGGGTGATTATGATTTTCTTGGTATGTATATTAAGTTCATTCTTGCCCGTGAGACTCATTTGTTGTTCGTGTTGTGGATTTCTATTTGCTCTACGCAGATTTTGGCGTCTGACTTTCTTTATTGGTTTAGTTGTGGTTAGTGGTTTAATCCCTGGATGAGACCTTGTCATCCAATTTGGCTTGGTCATTATGTGGGGTTTCGTGTTGTTGAACTTTCGGTACTTTTTAACTTTGGGGTCTTGCATATATAACCTTGTCCATTTGGGTACAGGGTTTAGTTTTGATGTCTAAGTTTGACTCTGGAATTGAAATTTCAATTTCTTTGTCTGTGGTTTACTTTAGAAGCTTTAATTTTTAGATATTATTGTGTGATTGTTACATTGGCTCTGACGTGCAGAAGCTGTCTAACTTTCATCCGAGTTAATCTTAGGTCAGCAGCCGTCATTTATGCTGTTGCATTTTGGGGCTGATAGATAGAGTGCCATTGCTTGAATGGAGGTAGTGGCGCCGTTATTCTTTTCTGCTGATTGTTGATGGCTTGTTATCACTATGGCGCTCACTGTTTCATTGTTGTGAACTAGTCTCTTGGCCTCTTTTTCTGGGGCAGACTTCAAGACACGTAACGGAATTTGTCAATCCTAGTGTTGGCATATCTTTTACTGCTATCAGATGCTCGTTCAATCTTTTATCATTTCACTTGGTGTGGGATCGACGTTGATTGCCCATCATTTCAATTTCAGCGGAATGCCTTTTCTTTCATTGAAGATTTTTTTTTTTTTTTGGGTGGGGGTGTCAGCTTACATTGCCCTTGCTTGTCTTTCAATCTTTAGCTGCGATCTGTCCAAGCACTTTTTTTCGATAACGATAATATTTGTATAATTTAATCTATTTTATTTTCCAAGGAACGAGAGCCTAAAAAATGTGTCCAAGCACTTAAGCACTGCAATTCTTGTGGTTTTTGGTCGAGGATGAGCTATTATTGGGTGCTTGATTGTAGTTTAGCAATGACAGTGGGGCGGGCCTTTTATGCGAATGCTCGATGGACTCTGGAGTTTGCCTCCTCAATGTAAAATTAACGAAGAGAAACGCGCTGGGGATGTAGCTCAAATGGTAGAGCGCTCGCTTTGCATGCGAGAGGTACAGGGTTCGATCCCCTGCATCTCCACAATTTATTTTATATGGGCGTGACATTCCCGTCCCCAACTTTAATTATGGTCTGTCTCTCTTTATCATTGAGAGTTACGAATTCGGGCGAAATCGTAAGGCATTTTCCATCTTTTCCCCCAAGTCAGCCCCACCCACTCTCATCCAAGCTACGGTAGATTTTGGTCTTACAAATGGCTGTTCCGATGTTCAATCTCGCTCCTGATATGACGGTTTCTAGACTTTGTTTAGGTTTGCCTGCCAACTTGCATTTACTTCTTCTTCAGTTGAGTTTCCATGTCTTCTTTGTCAATGCCAAATTGCATAATGCTGTTTCTCTATCTGGTGCTTTCTTTTCGCAGGGACGATGACGTTTGGTGAGCAAAACACGTTGCTTCAGTCCTTTCAATTGCTGGACAAAGCTTTCGATGCTGGAATAAACTTCTTCGATTCCGCCGAAATGTACATAATTTAAAAAAAAAAAATCATAGCTAGTGAATGAATCTACATTCAAACAAGTACCATCCTCGTCTTTCCCACCAAAGTTCGTTTACTTACGTTGCTCCTTGAACCTCATAAAACTAGGTACCCAGTGCCACAGCGACCCCATACTCAAGGGAGGAGTGAGGAGTATTTTGGCCGTTGGATTAGAGATAGAAAAATTCCTCGTGACCGTGTTGTTTTTGCTACCAAGGTCATCCTTCCTTCTCTTCTTTCTATTTTTGCTGTTGCTGTTCTGGGCCTTTTCCTTTTTTTTTTTTTTACACTGACGCGCTCTCATTATCTAATAAGAATAATAGGGCGGATTGATTCTACAGTTTTGTTTATCTGACGAACATTTCCGTCTTTCGCTTACCTTGTTGATGCTTGTGAGGGATTCCTTCTAGTTTCTAGATGTAAAATTAATGCATGTGGCTTCAAGTGAATGGCTGACTCTACTGTCCTCCAAAAGCTGTGCTGATTGGAAAACTTGTTATAATTCCTCAAGAAAGTACACTGCTAAGCACCACGTTTGATTTTGAGTTGGTTATTTTAACCTTGCTTTCACGGTATAAGCCACTAATGACTTGGTTGAGTTTGTTGCCATATTCTTTTCCCCATACTAGTTGCAATCCAAACGATACAAGATCTTGGCTCTGTTAATTTTTTCACATACTTAATTCCGGGTATATGTGCTTCTACTCGTATATATGGTGACTTTCTTAATTATGCTAATAGAAATTTAAATGTCCTGTATGTGTTTTGCTTGTGTGTATCTTGGCCCTATTTCTTCGCATATGTGTATTTCCTGGTATATGTGTTTCTACACATGCATGCAGTGACTCACAGTGCTGCTTTTGCTCCCCTATGCATTGGGATTATTTGATAAATTATATTCAATTGGACGCAATTACGAAAGCCATACACAAATACATCTTTTAAAACTGTATACCAACTAGCACATTTTTTACATTGGTTGATTTTCTTGAGTGATTGTAAATTGCTTGGATACAGGTCAGTGGGCCATCTGGACAGATGACTTGGATTCGAAATGGACCGGAAAGTTTGGATGCCAGGAATATAACAGAAGCCCTAGAGAATAGGTTGAGTTATTTGTTTGCAGCCCTCTGCTCTCATGGGGTAAACCTATATCTTGAGTGCCTAAGTGGTGCTAATGTTGTCGTCTGCTGGGTCTAGTTCTACACTTGCATCATTACACTGGCATTCAGAGATTGTATGTCTATAGTGTCAGTGTGTGTTTGAGGAAGCAGTTCTTAACTGCAGGGCTTGTATGTTTTTGTTTTCAAGATGATTTTGTTGAAATACTCTCTGACAGGACTGCAAAAATTCTTGCAGTTTGTTGCGTGTTCAAACTGATTACATAGACTTGTATCAAATCCACTGGCCTGATCGGTTTGTACATTCACCTGACCTTTTCTGTATAGATACTATGTGGCAAATGGGTAACCATTAGAACAAATTATGTTTCCAGAATAATAAGCTGACGTACTAAAAATGTGTAACTGTCCTTTGCAAATCTAACTGAAGTAATCCCACGTATTGTCCCCTGCAGAAAATTATGTTACAAAACAAAAAAAAAAAAAAGTTTGTTTTCGTGGATGATGTCCACTGGGATTTCTTGCAGTTATGTTCCAATGTTTGGAGAAACTGACTATGATCCTGGCCGTTATATTTCACATATAAGTTTTGATGAACAACTTGATGCTTTAGGCAGAGCTGTTGATGCTGGTAAGGTTAGTAAAGATGACCTAAAAGTTCAGCTTGTATTCAACTTATTGCTTTAGGGTGATATATTCCTGTTACAGAATGTTGACTGTTATTGTAGATCAGATACATCGGACTAAGCAATGAGACTCCGTATGGAGTCATGAAGTTTCTGGAAATTGCCCAAAAGGAACCTCACTATCCAAGGATAGTATCTTTGCAGGTGTTGTATGGGTAGCTTCTTTTTGACAATTGAGTAATATGAGTTTGTTTTGTTGTCTATGCTTGCATGTGTTTGCTTGTCTCTGTATTTTAGTGCACCCTATGCTTGTGGTATGATTCACCTCCCTACTTTCAGAACTTGTGCAACTTGCTTCGGCGGGGCTTTGTTTTCAAGATGGCTTCTTTAGATAATTGAGTCATTTGAGTTTGTTTTGCTGTCTATTCTTGCATGTGCGTTCATCTCTGTACTTTAGTTGACCCTATGTATGTGAAGCTAATATATGATTCACTTCCCTATTTTCAGAATGCGTACAACTTGCTTTGCCGGAACTTTGATTTTGGGATGGCTGAATGCTGTCACCATGAGAGGTACCCCTTAGTGCTGAATGTGTGTATGATCTGCACAACTGAGTTAAGCCTCACTTATACTGGGAATACTGCTTCCATCCACTAGGAAGCTCCAAAAATTATTGAGAAAGTGATTGCTCGCTAATATCCTTTGAAGTATGTATTTCAATATTCAGTTAATTGGGTTATATACTGTACTGTCAACATGTTTAACTGCCTTCTGCTACGAGTTCATTACATTTGTGTTGTGATAAATATGTATGTCACTCTTCATTCTTGGTTTAGCCACACATCAATGGTTGTTTCTTTTTTGTCTAAATTCCGAACCTGAAGCCTCTTGTCTTTCAAGCCGCATTTATTTGCTTCAGTTTACCTCTTTCAGTTAGTGTATCTTCTGGCAAGTTATCATTCGTCATACTTATACCTTTTGACCATCTTGTTTCCATGAACTGCACTTATTCATGCTGTACTTGACTTTTCCATGGTCTTAATTTTTGTCTGTTTTATTCAGAATTACTGGCTTTGTGCATCTTCTTGAGGTTTTGGGTACATGGCAGTTATAGAGTTTTTATGAATTTTTAAGTGGAATGAGAACATAACCTGTAAAAGAGTTTATACTTCAAATATATGAAAGGAGTTAAGTTTCTTGGCTTAAATGTGATGGTTTTTGTGAAAACATCTTCTTTGAAGTTTTCATCAGATATGCACTGCACCAACCAGAAATAGAACAGAGGGAACTACTCTTATCTAGTTTTCTGTTGGCCTTCTTATTCTATATTCCGGTGGAAGAACTTTCCTTCATGCTTATACATGCATATGATCGTCTAATAAATTATTCTGATGCTGGCATTTTCCTTCACTGACCACCCCCCCCCCCCCCCCCCCCAACAATTTTATATTTAGGGTTTGTCTGTTAGCATACAGTCCTTTAGCCATGGGCATTCTCTCCGGCAAGTATTTCTCACTTGACAAGGGTCCGCCAGATGCTCGTTTTAATCTTTTCAGAGGTCACACTGGTTTCTTCTATCAAATCTTGGTCAAGTTGGTTTTATTTATTTATTTATTTTATTGAAACAGTTGACTCTTCCTTTTGTCAGGAAGATATGCTGAAGGAGAGTCGAGATACAACCTGTCAAAGACCAGTATAAAGGCAGCCACTGAAGTAAGCCAATTATTTTCATAGGAGGACAAGCAAGCTGGTTTTGTTAGATCTTTGGTTGATTGTAAAGGAAATAGGAAATAACTCATGCCTAGATATTTTCCTGGCATTGCTAAATTCATTTTCTTTCTGCAGCTTGATTCATTGCTTGATATTAATTGGCAGTTTTATCATGCTTGCAACTGTTTTTATTGAACATTCTGGAGGATTCTGTGGCCAAACAAGTTATAATGTTATCAACTGCTCTTTTAAACATATAGGGTGATTGTGCATAGAAGCACATTTTCTTGTCTACTTATCAAGATTTTACATTATTGTGCAGTCATATCTTGAAATTGCAGAAGAATACAACATCCACCCGGTGTCTCTTGCAATTGGTATGGCATGTCTCTTTAAGTGCATTCCACATGCTCTCTCTCTCTCTCTCTCTCTCTCTCTCTCTTTTAATTTCTATTCACCCTTTCTAACCAGATCAACTGACTGATATATGGAACTTGACTGAAATTGTTTTCTTTGAACTCTCAAAAAGAATCCTTAACATTGAAAACCACCAATAGTTGATTTTGCTTTTTATATTATTTTCTTTTGTTTTTGTGGTCCAGAACCTTTAGTCCTTCGAAAGGTGCAAATAAAGATGCTTTTCCCTTGAGAATATATAAAAAAGAAAAAGTCAACAACCAGTTATATTCAACCATCAGGCCTTTTGCAGTGATACTGTATATTGTGTTTGCAAGCTTATTTTGGAGGTATTTCATATAAAGAAGATATACATTTTAAAAGTGCTAGTTGCTGGATGAGTTGTTGTTATGCTAATAGTTGGTGTCTTGGAGTCTCTGAACATAATGACACTGAAGAAAATTCCGAGTTATAAACTTCCCCTATGAGTTGTTTATTCGTGTAATGAGTAGGAGATTTTCTGATTATCTGCACTTGGCTTCATTCAAAGTGAGGTAGCTGCTGCTGATGGTTTGGCTCAATTGTTGGTGGTTCTAAAAAAAATTATCATGCTCATACTATAGTATTCTACATAAGATAATGCTTCTTTATTCGTCAAAAGATATCCTCAGCTTCGTAATCGTGAAGTTTTCTCTGTGCAGCCTTTGTTCTTCGACACCCTCTTGTTGCAAGTGCCATTTTTGGAGCTACAACAGTGTGGCAAATCCAAGAGGTTCTCAATGCCTGCAGTGTCAATCTGAGCGATGACATTATTGCAGATGTTAACAAGGTGCATTCAAGGTTCCCAAATCCCTGCCCCTGATAAGTGCCTTTTGTTTTGCAGTATAATCATTGGAAGGTTAAAGATATTGGTGTCTGTTTGTACATTAGGGAGGAAATGGTCTGGCTTAGAGATTGCTTAGCATGGTAATTTGAATCTTGAAAATCTGGTTGGGATTTTCTGTCACCGTTCAATGCATTTTTCAAGTTTTGGAATTTCATGGAAATTGGCGAGGAGCTAATTACATGGACTTAGCGTTGGGGGAAACTTTTGGCTCCTTACAAGTCCTGTGGTGTGCTGCGGAAGAGTCAAAATATGATTCAAGGGTCTTTCAGGGACCAAAGAGATGCCTAGAACTCAAAGTAGTGGAATATGTTGGTTTCTAGATGATGTTGCGGGTGTACAAGTCCACCGTACACATATATTGCCTGGTTCTGTTCTTGTTCCGTTTATTTCTATTTTTCTCAAATTCTCATTAACAAAGAGGGAAGAAGCGTTTGATTAAGCAGATGGCTTGAAACCATTGTTAGGTCTTCATTCATTGGCCACAGGACCGGACCCCCTCCGATCCAGAGCCTCTTCGGATTTTCTATGCAAAAACAGTCAGATGTGATGAAATAATGATGCCAAGTTGCGGAGGTAAACAACGGTATGTGTGCATAAATAACCGACCAAATCAACAGGTCCCTTGGAAAATAAATATGATGCTAGTTGTTAGAATCTCAAGCCGAAAACCTGCCCCATTCTAGAAACTCAATCAATTCAATTAGAGTAAATGTCCAAAATAATCACTCAATTATTTGAAATGGTCCGGTCTCCCTAGTTATCAAACCTTTTTTTCGGGGTCCAAAAAGGTTGGTTAATTTAACCAGTAAACCAACAGAAAAGAAGAACATTCCATCTATTATTTTAGGTTGTGTTTGGATTGCATTTTCCGTCATTTTTCATGGAAAAATTACTGTAGCGATTTGATATATGTGAGGGAAAAAGGTGATAGGGAAATGTGATCACGGAAAACGATAATATTTTCCGACGAAAACCTTCAATCTAAGCAAGGCCTTAAGTTTTTGGGAAAAAAGATGTCTTAAAGTGTTGGTCATTTTCAATTGATGCAATAAAGAATGATCCCGAAATGTCTTTTTTAAGGAGTTGAGTGACCTTTTTAACAAAAAAATATATATATATATACAGTGAATCATACAATTTTAGATGGTTTAGTAATTATACTCACAATTTACTCATTTATTTAAATAAATATAAGGGGATCTCATTCCACCCGGTCCTCAATTTGATTGTTTTGTTTGGCAGATGGGCTCCTCTTTGTCTTTCATTTTATGTCATCATCCATTTTATTATGGAAGGTGGCTTTTGCCTTTCGGTCAACATTTTTTAAAAAGTTTCGTAGGACTTTCTCAGTTTGAGAGTTCTCCCAAGAAGTAATAAATAATATATATATATATATATAAATATATTTTGCTTCGACATAAATACCCCATGGCCAATACACTCAAAAAAAATGGGATAATTGCAGAAACCTCCCCTAAGATTTTTAATGGTGGCACTCACCTCTCTTGAAGTTTCGAAAATAGTACTAACCTCCCCTAAACTTAACATTTTAATAGAAAATTCAGTCCATGTCAATAAAAGTCTTTTGAGAAGTGTTGTTCCATTTGTACCCTTTTGCTTTTTGTGAGGTTGTATTAGTGCAAGAATGAAAAATATTAAAAGCTAGAAACAATTAGTGAAACTCATGAGGATATAAATATAAAGAAAATAAATGGAACAACAACAACGGGAAGAAGTAATGAATATATGTTCAAAAATTTGAGATTTAAAACATATAAAGTATATAACCAACTTAAAAACTTTTCATTCACTAGTATACATGAAAACTTTTCAAAAACCAATAATAGTGTATTTTTTTATTTGTTTGCTAGTTAAAAGTGAAATAGTGGTGCAAAAAGAATGGTTTCATCAATCCACGAAGGAAAATCATGGAATTTACAAAGTGGCAAAGTTAAAACAACTAAATGCCACAGTCAAGACACTACTTATCATCAATCTAGTAATTACTTTGATGACTATTGCTATTGTACCTTTAATTAGTTGTTATGAATTTGTTTGATTGTTAATCTTGTTTAATTAGTTGTTATGAACTTATTTATTGTTCTAATTTTTTTGTTTCATATTTGTTTACAACAACCTTAAACTCTTAGGTTATAAAAGTAAATTCATCCCATGTTATGTTAGTTATTGGCTCCAAATTCATGTTGGGAGACATCAGTGCTATTTTCAAAACCTTAGGTAGGGTGAGTGCAATTGTTAGAAATCTCAAGGAGGTTTCTACAATTATCCCAAAAAAAAAAAAATAAAAAATGAACGAAGTGCCAGCTGCCTCGTTGTTTTTCGAGGAGAAATTTAATTACTATTTCTGCTTAGCAGTGCGCAGTAAAACCCACCCTGTCCCTCTTTCCCTCTCAAGTCTGAAAAAAGCCAAAGCTCTCAGTACAATCACTTTTACCGGGGGGACGACGAATCAAATGAACCACAATCCCTCGGTCGATCCCAGATTCCGGCGTCACTCTTTCTGCTTCGCCGGTGGGCCTGGATCCGTCTTCAAAGAGTTTTAACTGTACGTTGTTATATTTAGTTTTGTTTATTTATTTGTTCCTGCCCACCAAGTCCTTTTCTGTGATCTGCTTCTTCAGTTGACACTCAAAATTCCTTGATTGAGGAGTGGGCAGGGTAGGTTAGGTTGGTTAGATTCCTTTTTTTTTTTTTTCCCTTTTTCATTGATGGGCTCGAAGCCGTGGCTGTATCCGGCTCCGACCTATCGCTCTTTAGAGACCTTTTGGGCCACCGACGACGATGCGCCCGGCCCACGCTGCGGCCACACTCTCACTGCCGTTGCTGCTACCAAAACTCACGGTCCTCGCCTTATCCTCTTCGGTGGCGCCACTGCTATCGAGGGCGGTAATGGTGGCGCTCCCGGCATCCGTAAGTCTTTCCACTACATATATTTTTCTTTTTCCCGGCATTCGTAAGACCAAAGCTCTTATCTTGTTTGGTTGAATTTTTGTGTCTAATCTGATATCTCAGGGTTAGCTGGGGTGACGAATTCTATCCATTCCTATGATGTTCTTACTAGAAAATGGATCAGGTATGTCTTCTTCCCACTTGAATTCAACTGAAGCTTGTATTTTTCTGTTTCTTTTCTTTTATGGTTGATCACCCTTGGAAATGACTTTGCGTTTATCTTATCCATATTCACTTCTGCTCAGACTCCGGCCAGCCGGGGAGCCACCTTCTCCCAGGGCCGCGCACGCTGCTGCCGCAGTCGGTACTATGGTTGTGTTTCAGGTGATTAGAGACAGAATGCATAATTTTGACTGAATTTCTGGTTCTTTTTTTATTTTTCCTCTCAAAATTAGGTATAAATTTGATGCTGGGTTTCTTAGGGTGGAATAGGTCCTGCTGGGCATTCAACGGATGATCTCTATGTGCTTGACCTGACAAATGATAAATTCAAGTGGCACCGGTCTGCTTCTGGAAACTGCTTGGGCATTTTTTACTTGTTCCTTTATGTTCTTTTGTTCTTTTCTGAATGCTGAATTTGACCTGGCAAACTTGTTTTCAAGTGTAGAGTTGTAGTTCAAGGACAAGGTCCTGGTCCAAGGTATGGACATGTGATGGACTTGGTTGCTCAAAGATACCTTGTCACTGTTACTGGCAATGATGGTGAGAATGGTTTCCAGTTTCAGACTTTTGTTAGGTTAATCTTCCTCGCTTGCTAAGTGGAAGATATCTTCAACTGAATTGTCAATAAAGAACCACAACATAGTTCTAGGGGAATAAGAGATTGCAAGTTGGAATGTGGTGCACAAATACATTCTATTCAGTGATAAGTGATTGGAAATTGTTTTTTGGTCACATAATGCTTAAATGGAATCTTTTTTTTTTTTTCCAATTCCTCCCACCTTTTCCACCCTCAATTGGCAGGCATAGGATTTGAACCCTGAACTTGGTAGTGGGGAGGACTTTAAGATCCCTCCCCTGGCTAGTGGGCATAAATGAATCTTTTGAAATTAAGCAGCATATGAATCCAAATTGGCACACATAAGCTGGACCCATAATTTGGTATTGCCAAACAATACAAGTTACCTTGAGTCATTCCTTTTTATCATGTTTTCCCAATTCTTTACAGAAGTGTCATTTCTAAGATGTGCTTGAACTCTTGCTAGACATTTCTCTACACTTTACGCATTTATAGAAAATGGGAACGTGTCACCTGAATTGTCTACTTTCCAGGTTATACTTGACAAGTCAGCTTTATCAGTGTTTTCTGTAAGTTTTCCATTGCATCATCTTATCAGAAGTTTAATTCTCTGCAGGAAAAAGAGTGTTGTCAGATGCTTGGGCATTGGATACTGCTCAAAAGCCATATGTATGGCAGAGACTTAATCCAGAAGGGGACAGACCATCTGCTAGAATGTAAGGTTACAACTTTCAATCTCAATTATATCGGTGCCATTTCTGATCCATAAGAGGGGCTTCCTTGTTGGTCCAACTATGCACTGTCTAAAGTTAATTTTAGGTGGAAACCTTCTATTTTATGGAGGTGTCCATAAATGTTGTTTCACAGTATTGTAAATAATTAATCGTCCTTGTGTCTTTCTGCATCAGTTCTCTTTCTTTCTTTTATAGACGGTGGGACTCGTTCTTATTAGCTAAAAAAAGTCAATCTTGGCTTCTTCAAAAGTTAAGCATTTTGTTGACTTCCTAGCCCCCCTTCACTTATAGTACTTTATAGTTTGAATCAATCTGGTTTTTAAATGGAAATCTTGAGGTTTTAAATGCTTTTAAAACTTAAAAACAAGATTTAGCTTTTAGAAGATTACAGGTGACTTTTTTCAAGTTAAAAAGGTAAAAGCAAATGAGAATAGACTGATAATCTCCTTGTTGAGTCTTATTGTATGATAACAATATGTACCATATTTATGTTGTAAGTATTCGAGTTAGTCTTTTAACTGGAAATCATGATATATGCTAGTGGTTGTCCAGTGTTATATTTAAGTTATTGTTACACATGCAGTTTACATTTGTTTCTCTTATATCTTTATCAATGATCAGTGCCAATAGGTTTTCCTTTCCTTTGTGTGCCATTACATCCTCTTTTTCTCATTAATTCTTTTTATGCAAGCTTGTTATCCTGAATACTTTTACATCAATATATGATATAGAAGAATTTGGACAGCTGCTTATGTTTGACAGCGTCGTTCATCCTGTTGTTATTTTGGAACTTTCTTATGCTTAATTTTTTTTTCCTCGAGTATGAGTACATGTCCATTAGATATTATACATAGATACATTGGTTTTGTACATATATATCTATGTATATGAAGTTTGTGGTTGGATAATAGGTATGCGACAGCTAGTGCCCGCTCAGATGGCATGTTTTTGCTTTGTGGTGGAAGAGACTCTTCTGGCACGGTAAGGTCATAATATAGGGAAACATATTGTTTAATAGAGTTTCATGCTTTATGTTAATCGGATGTTATTTTAAGGTGGAGATAGAAAGAGGGTGTTCTCTAATCAAGTAAGAGTGAGGTGCAGAATAATCTTGCTGGCCTGTTTTTTGCATTTAATATTTTGTCACCTTTGTATTACTTTTTTCTGTTTGACATTAGCAGGCACCAAGCGTCCTTTCAATCTGACTTGTTTTTCCATGACTAGTGTAGTGGGGTTTAGCACCTGTCTTTAGCTTGTATAGATGCTCTAGTTTAGTGGACAACTGTTGTTTGACTCCATTTTGAATGCGTTTCTTCTGCAGCCGCTGGGAGATGCTTACGGATTGCTTATGCATAGAAATGGCTTATGGGAATGGACTCTTGCACCTGGAGTGTCACCTTCTTCAAGGTATCAACATGCTGCGGTAAGTGACAGGGAGATAAACACATCAGGAGACATTTTGGTCAAATGATTGTATCAATCTCTGCGCCTGTATGTGTCAATCTCTATTCTGTTTCTCTCTCTCTCAAAGGTAAAGGGGAAGCGGGAGGACAAGAAATTACTTAAAGAGAAGAGAGAGATGTTTTGTTAGAAATTGATGTATTATAAATTTCCTTTGTCAATCAAAACTTTTGCCTCCCACAAGAACCTCAAAACTTTTTATGCGATTCCAAAGTTCATGTGCATGTGAAATTTGCCCCTTTCAAAGTTAATTTTCTGGGCCTGCCTATGGCTATGGGAAACAAGGAGGTGAACTGATGGGGATTGCTTAGATGTTTAGGGATGTTACGAAGCGATTTCACCTTTTGTTTGAAAATGGTACTCCATGTTGAGATTCCTAATCATTTTAGGTCTTGCTTGATTTTCATCGGCAGTCTAGTGCTGCTTCACTTCCTTTCTACTCTTTTGAATATACTTAAAAACATTTCTTGTCAGGTTTTTGTTGGTGCTAGATTGCATGTTACGGGAGGGGTTCTTAGAGGTGGACGAGCAGTTGAAGGTGAAGCTGCCGTTGCAGGTTTGTAAGAAGCCTTACTTTCTATTTTGTTCTTTTGCATAGTAAATATGATAAGCTCTTTTCAGGTAAACTAATTTTCTCAGCATTGGTTATATTTATAGTGTTGGACACTGCTGCTGGAGTTTGGCTGGATAGGAACGGGCTAGTGACTTCTTCACGGGGTAGCAAGGGACACACGGAGAATGATACTTCACTGGAGCTGATGCGTCGCTGTCGCCATGCAGCTGCATCTGTTGGTGTTCGAGTATATACTCATGGTGGTCTAAAAGGAGGTAAAGATAATGAGCAGTTCCATGAATTTCTCTTCGTTTTGAAGGGTCACTCCCATGCATTTATGTGGAGATATGTTTCCCTTTCTTATTTTCCAGTTGAGGATGAGAGTAGAATCTGCAACTACCTTTAATATCAAAAAAATTTGTTAGAAATTCTAGACATATTTTTATTACTGGATGTATGTAATGAAATATGACCTCCACTAGCTGATGAGAGCTCTCTGGAATGAGAATAAGGCTGAAAAATGATGAATGTCGGTTGTATTCTTTAGTAACACCTTGCACTTATTGGATTTTATTTTTGCTTTTAATCTATCATAAGTTGTTATCATTTATCGCGATCTGTTCTCCTTAATCTGCAGTTGACTGGAAAAGAAACGATCATTTGTTGTGTCTTGTATCCTGGTCTAAAGTATCAGCCCTTATTTCTTTCAATGGCTGTCTTTCTTTGGGTGGTTGGCCTTTTCATTGGCTTTATGTGCCTCCTATCTAATCCCTGAAAACTTCTTTGAGCTACTGGGCTGTTGACATTAGTTAAGTTGATGTTACTTTATTTGCTATTCTTGTTCATCTTTTTTCCTTGTCTTATTAAGATTGTTTGATGAGGTTTGTCCTGTTTACTTTTCTTGGTGCAGATGTCCTGTTAGATGATTTTCTGGTTGCAGAAAATTCTCCATTACAGTCTGACATGAATTCCCCTGTTAATACTCCTGAGAAGACAAGCCCAAGGTCAATCCAGTCTACTTCACCTTCACATACTCCTGCAGCAGCTATGGATGGAGAGCCTGAGGCCCTTTCATCTGGCAGTTTGAGGTTTCCTTCTGTGGCTTATCACTCATTTCATTTACTGTGAAAGTAAACTAAGAAAACTCCAATAATTTTTAAGGCTCTTCATTTTGTATAGCATGGACAGAAATTCAATGGAAAAATTGGCAGAAGCTTCTGCTGCTGAAGCAGAGGTTGCAAATGCTGTCTGGCAAGCTGTGCAGGCAGCATCATCCACCCCTGAAGAAACATCTATCTCAGGTGACAACCCACAAGATGCAGATAATACTTCAGAGGGTAGTGACAGCGAAGCTGATGTTCGCCTCCACCCTAGAGCTGTAAGTTTCCTGTAGTTGACTATGTCCTTTTCCATTCTCTTTGCGGCTGCAACATCAAGCTGTTTTTTCTTTCTCAGGTTGTAGTGGCAAAAGAGACTGTTGGAAGCCTGGGGGGGATGGTAAGACAGTTGTCATTGGATCAATTTGAAAATGAGAGTAGGCGCATGGTGACAACACATAATGATTTGTCACATCCAACGAAAAAGTTCACCAGGCAGAAGTCTCCTCAGGGCTTGCATAAGAAGGTGAGAGCTGCAAAATTTTCATACACAAGTTTGTTGACAAAGAAGTGGACTTATTGGGCTTACTGCTATTTTTTTGCTTGTTGTCCTCTGTTTGGCTGCAGATCATATCAACACTGCTTCGGGCTCGGAACTGGAAAGCTCCTGTGAACAGAAAGTTCTTTCTGGATTCGTATGAAGTTGGTGAGCTTTGTTATGCTGCTGAGCAGATCTTCATGCATGAGCCAACAGTTCTCCAACTGAAAGCCCCAGTAAAAGTGTTCGGTGATCTTCACGGACAGTTTGGTGATCTAATGCGGCTTTTTGATGAATATGGATTTCCTTCCACTGCAGGAGACATAACGTAAGCTAAAAATAATACTTTTTAGCAAAAGTAATCTTTTTTGTGAAGCCTAACGGATATATAAATTCACTTCAATCTTTAATGAAGCTTTGACTGCTTCTCTTTCAGTTATATTGATTATCTTTTCCTGGGAGATTATGTTGATCGAGGGCAGCACAGCCTGGAGACCATCACGTTGCTCTTGGCACTGAAGGCAAGTTTTAATATCAAGTAATCCCTTTTAATTGTAGCTGCTGTTGCCTCCTAAGATGAGCTGCTTATCTGCTACTGGCCTACAGATTGAATATCCTGAGAATGTTCACTTGATTCGTGGGAATCATGAGGCTGCTGACATTAATGCGCTTTTTGGTTTTCGCATTGAATGCATTGAGAGGATGGTAATTAAGTGTGATAAAGAGTTTTCTTTTCTTGTTGGAGTTTTTTCCATGTTTTTGTGAAACAAAAAATGATTGTTTCAGAAACTCAGCTTCCAAATGCAGCCTCTTTTTAATTTTTGATTTTTTTGGGACATTCATTGGTGGTTTTCTACAGGGAGAGAATGATGGGATATGGGCCTGGACCCG
This sequence comes from Coffea arabica, assembly GCF_036785885.1. Lineage (NCBI taxonomy): Eukaryota > Viridiplantae > Streptophyta > Magnoliopsida > Gentianales > Rubiaceae > Coffea > Coffea arabica. The sequence continues at coordinate 57,166,431 of NC_092311.1, read as the reverse complement.
TTTCAATCAACTTTTTAACTATCTTCCACTGGCTGCATTGATTGAGAAGAAAATTATCTGCATGCATGGTGGTATAGGGAGGTCAATAAATTCAGTAGAACAGATCGAGAAAATAGAAAGGCCCATAACAATGGATGCTGGATCTATAATCCTAATGGATTTGCTATGGTATGTTATTGTCTATTGTTAGAATTTAGTTTGCATTTGAATGCTTCCTTACAGTGTCTGTACAGGTCTGATCCAACGGAGAATGATAGCGTTGAAGGATTGAGACCAAATGCAAGAGGGCCTGGTCTTGTGACCTTTGGGGTATGCATATTCTAGATCTTTATGTATGAATAATTTCCTTTTAAATTTGTTCACAGATAGCCATACATTGCCTGACTTTCTAGCTTCCTTCTTTTGTTGCTACTCCTAGTACGGTAATCAGTGCTTAGTTTAGCTCATTTCGGGTGATCTTGAAAATTTTCAAGAATTTGGGTTTTGATGTCTGTTACACCCTGAACTGCTATCTCAAACCTGTTGTTATGGTTGTAATTGGAAGTTTCAGGATGTGGTGGTGTTCCCAGCATTTATTTGAAGTGATTGTCATTCAGGATACGAACAAAATTTGGCATATAACTTTTGCCAAAATACGCACTGAAGCAAACATTTTTTTTCCCCAAATAAAAGCACTGTGGTCCTAGGCTCTTAGGAGTATTTCATTTAGTTAACATCGTAGCTTTGGGTAACATACTGGATGTCCATATGTGGAGTTGGTTCTATCTACTAACTTTGTTCAAAATCTTTCCCTTCATCATGATCTTTAACATATTTGTGTGACCAACGCACTTATGATGACTTGCAGCCTGATCGTGTTACAGACTTCTGTAAGAAGAACAAACTACAGCTCATCATAAGAGCTCATGAATGCGTGATGGACGGATTTGAACGTTTTGCTCAGGGTCAATTGATCACCCTTTTCTCGGCCACTAACTACTGTGGTATAAGTTTAGAGTCCATTGTTCTTTCTCTTTGCATTTCTTTTCTGTTGCTAGACCTTGCTGTCTAATTCATAAAATGCACTTAGGAACGGCCAACAATGCTGGGGCAATTTTGGTGGTTGGCAGGGGGTTGGTTATTGTTCCTAAGTTGATTCATCCCTTGCCACCCCCACTTCAATCTCCTGAGACATCTCCAGAACGCATGACAGAGGAAAATTGGATGCAGGTAATATTTAAACTATGCTTTTCACATTTCGTTTATATAGCTTTAAGTCAAAACCTGAAATATTGGATATTTGGAATTTATAGATAAAATGCACTCTCTCTCTCACTTTTTTTTTTCTTTTGCCGGCTTTCTATAGGAGCTTAACATTCAAAGGCCGCCAACGCCTACCAGAGGTCGTCCGCAGCCTGATCTTGACAGAAATTCGCTTGCCTACATCTGATTCCTTTTTGATGAGATTTATACTGCATGATTTTGAGGCCAGAATCACAAGTCCTTTGGATTTCACAATCATCATTTTTCAGAATGCAGAGCAGCCATAGATTGACATGTTCCGTTGGCAGCATGTTGTATTTAACAAATGCAAGTGTGAAGTATATAGGCTGAGATTGTTGTGAGAACAGGCGATTACCGCTCGTTCTCCGTAGGAAGGTTTTGTAACATACAGCTGCGCTGGAGTGAAGGGAAATCAGGGAAGTGGGTATATCCTGATATATGAAAACAACTAAAACAAGGGGAGAGAGTCTCCCAGGGAGTTGTGTGTACTGTAATATAGGAAGAAAGTGATTTTGTAGCTATCATATAGTTTTTAGCGTTTAGCGATGAGCTTGAAATACATGTTACACGTGTAATAATAATAATAAGTCATAATTATTTTTGTAAAAATATATTTAATGAAAAATAATGTTTTGGCGTGGTGATCTGCTCTGCTTTAGAGAGACTAGAATCTCCATTCGGGATGTGCAATATTTGCATCAGCTGAGGCTCAGCCAGGGGTTGTGGTCAAGGTACAAAAAAAAAATATAGAAGAGAAAGGGGTGAATATTTTGAGCATGCTGTTCTTCGCTTAATTCCACAATCGCATTATCGTTCTCTCGTTGTTTGGTTAAACGCTGGCTTGGAGGTGAACGGCAACCTAGAGTTGCGACGTTGCACAATGAGCCTAAAATAATTAACTCACTCAATCCAATCCCATGGTCTGTTGGAATTGTAAGAAGAATTGGCATCCAAGTTAGGGCTGCAAACGAGTCAAATCTTGACTTAATTTTATTGAGTTCGAATTCGATGAGCTGATAATTTCAAACTCGAGCTCGAGATCGAAAAAAAATAAAAAATAAGAATTTTATTTTTTGAAAAATAAATCAAATAAAAAAAAATAATACCTAATCCAAGTAACCATTGCTCAACAATAATCAAAACCAAAGCATAGAAAATATCAATAGATTTTCGCAACTACAAACACTCGAGTTTTCAAGCATGCAAATGGACTACTGAACAGGGTATGCGGAAGCATCATATAGCTAATTCAAGATTCAATCCAGGGCTTAAAATTGAAAAGTCGTCAAAGTAAGTACTAGTAAAAGAAAACTCCTCAGTTAGATTGGAGGAAAAATACGGGAGTGGGGGGAAACGACGGCATCCTGGACGTAAGCATTAGCAGCAGCAGTAGAAGAATTATGAGGCGGCGGCAGCCAGCGTATCTCGCTCATATTGGGCGTTTCAACAAAAGCCATGCTAAACTCTCCTACCTTTTGAACCTGTCCTCGCTTGCCAGCCCTCAGCACAAGGTTGTTGTTCCGGTTGTACGAGAATATCCCATTACGCAAACTGAGAATGTCACCGCCCTCAAATGCATCGCACTCCTCCCCCCACAGCTCAAAGTGCACTGCCGCAGTCTCGTCGGCTACCAGGGCCAAGCATGTCTTCTTTTGCCCTTCCACCGTCGCCTTCCCTTTCTCCAACAAGATGAACCTGGCGTTTATATTGTTCTCCGCCGCTGGTACTATGTCTTTCAGAGATTGCATTCTCGATTCTGGAGATGAAAGAAGTTACTCGCTTGACAATTTATAAATATGCCACCAATTCTTGTGTTGTGACCCAAAAGCTTTTCTTTTCTTTTCTTTTAAAAAAAAATAATAATAATTTGTAGTACTGCATATTAGGAGGACTGCTACTCTTGAAAGGGTTTCGGTTTCTTTCAGTCAAACTAACAAACACCTCGCATGCCTCAGAAGGATGAGCAAAAGGCGTCGACCTGATTTCTTGCTTCTTATGGTTTATGGGTGCCAGCAGCTAGTTGTGCACTAAACTAGAGCATCTATACAAGCTAGAGACAAGTGCTAAGCCCCACTACACTAGTCATGGAACAACAAGTCAGATTGAAAGGACGCTCGGTGCCTGCTGCTAATGCCAAACAGAAAAAAGTAATACAAAGGTGACAAAATATTAAATGCAAAAAACAGGCCAGCAACATTATCCCCTGCACCTCACTCTTACATGGTTAGAGAACACCCTCTTTTTATTTCCACCTTAAAATCACATCAGATTAACATAAAGCATGAAACTCTATTAAACTCTAATAATTAACATAAACCCTCTTTTTGTTTCCCTATATTTTGACCTTACCGTGCCAGAAGAGTCACAAAGCAAAAACATGCCATCGGTAATAAAACTTCTCTTTAACTACTTGATTAATTAACTACTCCCGTACCATCACATTTGTAATTGTTCAAAATTAACTATTGTTCCACTTTTTTTTTATTAAAACAAAATTAATTTAACGAACATGTGACTGTATGTAACTAATTTCGCGAGAAAATCCATCCATCGTCTCACTGTAGATAAGATAATCAATACCAAGTGCTGAACTAAATTTGTTCCTATCAAAACTTCAAGGACTAAAATAGTACCGAATGTTAGAAACCAAACCCGAAATTACAATTCAGACGAACGAATAGCACTTCAAAGTAGTGGTGATGGTTCCTGCGATTCTTCATCTCTCCCTTTCAAGTACAGCTAATAAGGACTAACGCCAAATTTGCAAATATACTCACTTTCACCCAATCCTCCTGCAAAATTTGCCATTTTTCATAGGACGAAAATTTGAAATGCGAAATACCAAAAAACATTTTGAGCATCCGGTTTCCCAATGATCGCCAGAGAGTCATCTGCTCTTCTTCTTCCGACTTAGCTTCACCCCCCAAATGTCCTGAACGGAGAACTCCGCAACTCTGGCTGGCTTTAAGCATTTTGACTTGCGAGTTTCACCTGGTTTATCAGATCCAGCTTATGGCTCTGCGATAACCGTCAGTCCCATTGGGTAGCATCCTGTTAATGATTCCCTTGCCAGGTCACATCCTGGCCAACGTTGGGAAAGAGAGCATGGGATTAATATCCACAGCCCTCAGAGATACCCAGACGAATTGAGCAACTGTTCCAGCGGCATAGGCCCAGCCCGGCCCGGTCCAATACAGCAGGAGGCCAAGACATCACCACGCATCAAACTCAATACAAACTTATGGAGTCGCACCCTCCACTTTGCCTCTGTAACTGGAGCAAGCAAGCAAGGAAGTAGATGAAATAGCGAATCTGTATCTGCATCTGCTTCGCACCTTGAGTTCATAAAACCATGATAGCCAAGGGCTTAGATGAAATATCAAATCTGCATCTGCATCCACATCCCACCTTAAGCGCATGAAAACGTGACAGCCGAGGGCTTGCAAACAACACGGGATAATTTGAAGAATGTGCAGCTTGCAGGATTGAATTGACTAATGATCGTTGTCAGACCCCTCCACAATAAGCTGCAGCCAGGTTCACCGTGATGCTAGCCCAGAAACTTTGGCAGAATTCCACAAGACTCGCATTGAGCCAAGCTTTTTTTCAGCTTGATCATATGAAATACCCGTAAATTCAGATGGGTATGGAAGCTTGGCCCATCTCTCAATGCTAAGATCCATAATGTCCACAACGAAAGTCCCCGAATCCTTCAAGTTATATCCGTACCAATTCCCATTTACCTGATGCACTTTTCCGTTTCCTATCACTTTCGCATTTTGATCTAAGAGCAAAACATACTGCCCTGGCTCAAGGTTGACAGGCTCTGACTGTGCAATTTCAATTGGAGCTGCAAGTGAGATCCTTGAACTCTCATTACTGCAAGCTTTCACTATCGCATCTCCAATTCCACTCGTTTGATTCCCCTTTGCAGTTGAAACTACCTTAACATCTCCAGCAGGACAGCTAGGAGAGTCATGTGGAGGAAGGTTTACAGGAGCACTTTGCTTATCAGCATTGTCCCCATCAGACAGCACACGAACACGAGCCATCCTTGCTTTGCGATTATTCAGCCTGTCAAATGACATTTTACATGAAAAAAATTGTGGGTTAACACGTATTTAGTCTTCATAAAAATGGTACTTGACTACTAATATTTGATAACCAAATCCAAAACGTCTTAAATTAAAAGGTTCCAGTTAACTAACCCCACCTTTACAGCACTGAGCCCAGCTTAACTACAAATAGCAACGCATTCACTTTAAAGAGTATGCATTGCAATACAAAACATCGGAGACTCACTAACCTCATTTATGTACCACTTAAACTTACCAGAGTGTTCACAACTATTCTGTGCATCAAACAAACTAATCCTAATCTTCTATAGCTTTTCTCCTTTTTCCTTCCTCCACTGCCTAGGTTCTCGGTCTTGAGAACTTTGAAGCAGTGAATAATTAGGACATGCATGCAGAACACATATAGCAAAAGAAATGGTTTAGATTGGCATATTGAAAAACAATCTTGATGAATGTTCAAATGCCTGACTGAAGAAGTTCCAGATAAGACAAGCATCTCTGAAAAGGAATAAAACAATATGGTTCCTTTGAAGTCTGAGAGATGAAATGATAAACTTCCAGTAACCACAATCATAAAAGGCATAGAAGGAATTGCACATCATCTTTCAAGTTTGCAGTAACAGATCCCTCGTAATCGCAAATAATTGTGTCATATGCATCTTCAGAATAGCACCTGCCACCCACTACCCATAACTGCCTTCTGCCATATGAACAACTGTTTACCTCATCCTTTTGAATGCCACAAAAACTTCTTCTTTTTATCGTTCAACAGTATCATTTTCACCACTAAATTCTATGCCTTTTATCCACATCTGTAACATGGCCATGTTCATCCATAGACCAAATTTCAAGACACAGAAGTGACAGAACTCTAATCATAATGATCAGATCTCAAAAAAGAACATAAAGCAATTACCAATTTTTTAGCTGGGAAGGAGTCACCTCAGAACCCTGCTCAAAAGAAGGAGAGAGAGAAAACTGTTAAAACTATTTGAATTAAAAAGAGAGACAATATATCGAAAATAGCAGAGATTATTTTTTACCAGATCACTTAATTTATCAGCCCATAATTGCAGTGATGCAGCATTACGATGCATGTCAGGTTCGTCCACGAGTGCCTTTTCGATCAGAGCCACCTGCTTATCGTTCATTATGGTTCGCTTCCGCTTTCTTTGGTGCTTCTCTTCATTCTGTACAGTCTCCATCTTTTCCTCTCGTTGGATGTTCACAGACACATCTTTGGTGGATTCATTGTCAACAATTTGATTAGTAGGAGCTTTTCCTCCCATAGAACTTAAGTCTGGCTCAATCATTACAAAATTTTGAGTATCACTCTTTATTTGTCCTGCATCTCCATTACATTTAACTTTATCAATCCTCTTCCCCACATCTACTGATTTTTTATCCACGCCATTCTCCCTGAAATTGAATGAATCCGCTTCATTGAAAGCAGCAGTCTTCAACAAATTTCCCTTGAAATCGTCACTTCTGTTATTGGAATTAGAAGCTTCCACTAAAGGTAACAACTGTCCTTTGCTTTGATCATCCTGAAAGATTATCAAATTTTGTTCTGTTACATGAATTGTCTGCATTGAAAAGGACAGATACAACAAGACAAGGTAACCAATAAAACAAGGGTTAAAAACAAAAAAGCCCCTTATGGTATACCTAATATAAAGAAAAGCCCCCCGTAGTTTCAAAATATACAAAACGACACTTCATGTTTTGAACTAAATTGTAAACTAACAAAATTCGTCAAACTTAACGAAAATGACGGTTTTGGCCATTAAACTTATCGGATTCCGTTAAATTTACCGTTAAGTTTACCGGATTCCGTTAAGTTTTCCATAAAATTTACCGAATTTCGTTAAGTTTAACGAATTTTGTTAGTTTACAATTTAGTTCAAAACATGAGGTGTCGTTTTGTATATTTTAAAACCACGTGGGACTTTTCTGTATATTAGGTATACCACAGAGGGCTTTTTGGCTTTTAACCCATAAAACAAACATGAAGCATTGAAAAGGAGAGATACGAGAAAGAAAGAAACCAATGACACACCACGGTTATTTACTAGTCATCTCATCATATCCAACAAATCTGGTAACTACAGGAGAAAGTAATAAAATTCAGCTAAATGGGTCTCAAATGCTATTTCAAACAACAAGAGATTCTTAAATTTCTAAAGTCTCATGTGTATCACCTAACCAACCAATATCAACTAGCAACTATTAAAAGTGATCCACTAGTTGGGATTCGCATGACATTTATCCTAAATTCACAAGATGATGTTCACTAATATTGAGTTTTGAGAGTTTGTTTGGCAAAAATAAGCCCTTAGATATGCTTTACCTAAATTCCCTTAACACTGTTGTTTGATCACATTGACTTAAACACATGGCTATTTCAGCAGGACAATTAACAAGTAGTGAAAGCTATTTCCACGCTCAAAAAATGCAGTGGCAAATTTTTTGATAAAAAGAGAAGCATATCTATAGCTGATGGAGAAAAATTTAACCTGAACTCGATTCTCTTCAAATAGAGCTGGCTTAATGTGAGATTCCAACTGACTAATGAACACCCTGCAAACAAAGCTGAATCTTACGCAACTCACAGAAAATATACCTAGCCAACCAAAAAATGTACGAGAATTTAGAACATATTAATGCAGTAGTTCAAATGAAGTAAATTGATAGCAGAGCAGATTGTAGACGAAGAGAGTAAAAGGCATATGTTAGTCTCCAAACCAGGGCTTTTCATGATAGTGATGCTAGTTTATAGATGAAAGTAGAACGGAATACATATATGTAGTCTCCCACCTAAAAACCAAAGAGAGAGGTGTGCTAACAAATGGCTTAATTTAAAAAAGAAACTTCCCGAGGCAGGAAAAGAAATTCTGACACACACACAAAAAGCATCCTTTTGCTTTTTCTTTTGTACCATCAAGCAAGCACAACAAAAATTCCATTCGTGCAGACTCAAGCAATAAGCATCAAATTGCAAAATCGTAAATGAATGCAAAATCGTAAATGAGCATGCATTTCAAACCACCTCAGAAGCTGCACATCCTCTTCATTCAGAAAGCCTGGAATTAGAGATTCCGCGTGACTCAGTAGTGAACCTAAAGATGCAAGCCATAAGTACAGTAAAGAATCATAAAAAATTTTATTTATAACAACTCAAAGAAGATGACTACTTACTCAGGTTGCGATTAACAATGATTGCTTTTTCAGCATCAGAAAGAGCTGAAATCCTATGAGAAATTTTAGGGACCTCACTTTGCAAGCACTGAAGAAACTTGTTAAGAAAGAGATCTTTCTCCTCTGTCATAGTACAAAAATTTTACTAAAAAATAGGAGGGACAACCATGATAAACATAAAAACTAAAGAACAAGAACAGACTAAGGCACCTTGTGTTTACCTTTGCATATGTCAGGGACAAAACAATGGAGGTTTGCTATAACTTTAACCAATAAGGATGTCCTCTGATGTGCATACGATGCTCGAGGGACATTGCAGGGAATGAAAGTGGATTCCAAACAGCATGGATACAGGAGGTCTGATGATGAAAAAAATTCCAAAGCCCATCCAGCAGCTGCACAAGGATCATACTCCAGAGTGGCATCTTCCTCCCAAACTGGAAGTTCAGATGAACACCAACTGGATAAGAACTCTCCATGTGGAAGTGAAAAGATAGTTGTCAAAACCTCTGTCTGACAAAAGGATAGAACAATTGTCACAAACAATATTCCAAATTCTAATCTGAAGCACGTAATACTACATGCGTTAACACTGAGAAGAATTTCCCTAGCAACCAAAAAAAATCTGCTCACTGTTCTGCCATTCACAAGATTAGACAAGCACAGAATACAACATCACCACCAAAAGCTTGAAGCATAATTCTTAAGTAGAATAAAAGGACCTTGTAAAATTACAAATAGTAAAAAGTGATTTTTGGACATATAAACTCACAAAATATGTTGTGATGTAAGATCGAAAATTTGAATCATCAGAGAATATATCTGCAAGGCGCATTCCATTCAGTTGCAGTAGACCTTTTGGATATATCTTGGCTGAGCAAGCAATTGGTTGTTTAGAATCTCCACCAAACATTTTCTTCAGCAAGTCAAGAACCTACACCAGATCATTCTTTAAAACTTAAAATATCAATCACTTAAATATTCAAAGCAAGTTTAGGTAGTGGCAATAGCATCTTCACAACCAGACCAATCAGACAAAAGACCAAAAAACAGGCTTGAGTTTTATAAAGGAGGGACATGGGGTGAATTCTTGGCAGATGAACTTATCTGCATAACCATTTGCACAGATTTGCTTATCTTTGGTTTGACCAGTTCAGAAGCTCTTTTTGATAAAGGAAGACACAGCCATGTACAGGGTGAGCGCTAAGTTCATTTAGACTTGGCATATATAGACACCAAAAAACAAAAAAGCATGACTTGACAGTGCAAAACTTCTTTTTTGATAGACAGTCAAACAACTGAGACAAAGTTGATTGACATGTGCATCCTTTTTGAAATTACCAAACTAGTATGGGTTAATTAAAATTACGTCAACCAGTCCATTTGATGGCCCTAGCCCCTGTCCTACACCTTCAGTCCAACTCACTTCCGATCTCAGTCCATTAATAAGCAGCTTTTGCAGAAAAATGTTCTTCATGAACACTATCCCATAAATTGCCAATGCCAACTATAAGAAATGCATAGCATTTAATATCATAATTTAACAGGTGCACATAATTATCCCTTACACAGATGATCAGGGTCAGATCCATGCCTATGTGGGACCTACCAGTAATACAATAAACTTTTGGAAGTTTGACACCAAATCAACTCAAGTTCTGTAGCAATTAGAAATTTACAAAGGGAACAATCCGCATAGTTTTTAGATGCTATTAGCTATGCTCAAGCAACAATAGAGCATCAGATTGAGATCCGATGTTCCCAATAGAAGAACTTATTTTGCTTGCCCTCCCAATTAGAATATTTCTTTGATGCCTATTTTTACTACCCACTTCTTGATACAACAAAAAGAATAGTATACAGCGTAGATAACGGGAGACCAGTAAAACTGTGGTTACCCAACTAATGAAATGCCAAAGGAAGATTTCTTAATATTGAGTAAATACACAACATTCTTAAATGATCAATAAATGCCAAAAGGAAAAGTGTTATAGAATACCAAGCCAAACGAGAAAGAAAAAATATAAAAGATCCTACAAGAAAAGATAACAAACTTGCCATCAACTGCTTATGAACCGGCAATACTTATGATGCTTATTGTCTTAGAGAAAACATACTCTCTTCAGATATAGTTTGAATAAGTTATCTTATGTAATAAGGAGGCACATTACACGCAAAGATTAAATCTTGTGAAACCAACCTCAAGAGCAATAGACTTGGCTAAATTCAGAGTTCCGGGGTTGCTGGCAACTTCATCCAGATAAGATACACTTTCAGCTTCACAAAGATGCAATAGCTACAGAAAGAGGATTTTTTGCCAATTTACAAAATAAATTTCAAGAATTAATTTAACAATATAAGCTGCAAATAGTCTCCTGGTATACAATCACAAAAGAACATATCCATCACTTCGCCTTACAATAGACAAGACTTTAGACTTCATTCTTGAAACAGCAGCCACAACTGCAGAGGATTCTACAAAAAACGGAGATACATTTACATCAAGAACAGTTTGCGCCAGCAAAAGAACGCCACCTTTACCGCATAACTCCTGACACACGAACACACGACCAAAAAGGTTTAAACTCAATAGTAAGAATAACTGCAAAAGAAATAACGCAGGCTGAGGTGAAATGAGATAGAAAATACTTGATCCTCCAATAAACCATGTAACTTATAAAGTAAAACCAATTAAGGTAGACAAACAGTAGCATTGAATTGACCAGACGTGGAGAATTAGCAAAATTAATAATCTCCAATTTTCAGATAAGCTGCAAAGTTTTCAAAAAAAAAATCTTTCTCAAGTAAAGGAACAAGGTAAATTTTATTTCAATGAAATATAGATCAATAGCTTTCTCCAGCTTATGCACCACAGCTGTGTGCCCAGAAATTTTGAACTGCCATAGTGTTTAGCACAAGATGCCACCTGTTTCAATCCTTTGATGATACATTACACATTATCTTGACCTCTTAACTAATGAATGTGAAGAAAAAAGGAGGGGAGGTGGCTGCCCGGGGGGGGGGAGCGCAATTCTGTGCATCTCATTGTAGGTGGATAAGGGAGCAGATGTCTTTACTAAATACCTTGTTCCTAACAAGGCGCTCCCGAAATAACTTCTGTTGACAGCATGACATAAGAAACTGTATAGAAGCCTCACACTGCTGGCACAGATGATTCAATGTTTCTTCAGCATTTGGACTAGTATGGAAATTAGCATTTTCAGCTGACAACCTGGTATGCAGAAACTGAATATCAAGTTGCACAGCAGCAAAAGCTACATCCATAAATATATCAACCTGCCAGAACGGGCTTCATGATCAGCCAAGTCTCACTGACTACTAATTGCATATAATGATCTCTGGTATATGAAGAAGTCAAGTTCATGTGGATAGCACCTTGTTCTGAAATTAGTTCAAAAGGTTACACAAAATATTCTTGTGCCTTAAAGTTATAAAACCTATATTACCTTGGTATGCTGTAGCAAAAGTTGAGTAAGTTCTTGCCATTGCGAAGAGACACACGCTGTTAATAAATAGAGACTGGAGGAAACCAGTGTTGAATGCAAGTGAACCAGCTGATCAGAAATGTTGTGTTCCTAGAAAGACAATGTAACTTAGTAAAAATAAATATGAAAAAAAAAGGGTAAGTTACTGAAGGAAAAGATTGCAAGCAACCTGTCTGCAAGTAGCAAGAATAGCAAGCACAAAAAAGATAAGGTCAAGTATCTGCTCAGATACTTTTGTATCATCCACGAATATCTGCAAAAAAAGAAAGGTCAAGCATCTGCCCGGATGAAGAAAGAAATCAACAAAGAGAAATAACTATTCACTCCAAAAACTTGTTGACTTGATGTTACTTTTGAAGAAAAAAGCCTATGCAAGAGGTGTGATTGTTCCAAATAATTAAAAGGAAAAAAGGAAAGGCGAGTACAAAGAACCATTCACAATCAGAATTTTGCATTTCTGGAAAGTGTGGTCCAGAAATATGAAACCAGCAAATGACTGTAGGGAAAAAAGTATTCCAAATTCCACTAACCATGACTTGCTTAGGAGAGAGTAAATGGGCTTCAAATGACATTTTGACCCCAGTTAAACAGAGCTAAGACCAACCTTTGGTTTGACTCCTCAAGCCACTCCACCGAACCAAAAGGCGTGAAAAAACAACACTTGAAAAAGGAGGAGCAAAACAAATTCAGCAAAATGGCGCAATCAGGAAAAAATCATAGACAAATAAGCTCCCTAACGTATTAAAAAGGGAGGTCTTCTCTGACTGATTTGGGTTCTGCCATAAATATAATGAATTCTTGAAAAAAAAATAAAAAGTACAAATCCAATATAACCTAGAACGATGACAAATCCGATCTGAAGTAAAGTATGAGGAATAAAGCTGTGGAAAGGGGGAGGGCAGGGACAATAGAGCAGAGTGGTAAGAGAAGAACTTCCCTCATTAAAACCATAATTTTACAATAAATAAAGGAAGATTGTTCTCTGAACTCATAAATTGCATGCTTTTCCTTCATCTCTTTCTTTTCTGCCTTAATGATTGAGCTTAGAGATAACCCCAAAAATGAGGAGAAAAGTCCAGAGAGGCAATAATCTGACACTACAAAAATCTCGTAATTACTGCTTAAATGTTCAATGTTAAAAGATACAACAGCCACTCAACCTGTTCAATCTTAGGGGGCCGAGGTGCCAAATCACACAATGAGTGCAGCAGTCTAAACCCAGATAACAAATATTCAAATAGTGCTTCATCCGGTCTCCAATTTACAAGTGCTGCAATAAGGTGTAAAGGAAGATGCCTTGCAAGCCTATCTACATCAATCTGCAACAATAGGATTTTGCCATTCTAAGGAGACAAATTGGGGAAAAATTAATACTATTAATAGTCAAACAATGGCAAACATATTCATAAACAGAAATTTTGATCCCCTTTAATTAAAACTCCCAATAGCCACCTGGACTTGACATCCATTTTCAGCTGTGCAATGAATAACGCTGTTTTCTGCCTCCCTTATTAGCCTGCCAAGCTCCTGTGAAGTTAGCTTATGCAACCCTTTAACCGCAGAAATGAAGTCAAGAACCTGTCAAGCAGAAGGAGAACATGTAACAAGAAATCTTTTGGAGAACAAGGTCCGGGATAAGAGGAATTATCTGCAGAAGAATCAGGACCAAAGGTAATGAAATACTACTCTAGGCAAAAACTGCCCGAGTCATGCTGTGTTTCATCACAGTTGGAGACAGTAAAGCAGCAAGGAAGTGACACTGCATATAAACATCCATCAAAAATAACAATGTTGCAGGATGATAGAGCAATATGCTGTCTTAAAAAAACCTAAAAGGTCTATAATTTGATGTCAATGGAGCCAAGACAATAGCAAAATTTACTTTCAATACCTTTATAACTATTTTTGCTGAATGACATAATAGTGATTATAACAGTTTTGAGGAAGAATTCCAGCAAAAGAGCAGTTTCCTGTTTTGACTTTCAAATTATTACCCCATCTTTTCCAAATAAACTACTTCTCATTATCTGTTAAACTTTTACCTCTAGGAGTAATAAAAAGTATGCTCCATAATGAGAATATGACAGATGGGGCCAAACTCCATAAAGGGCATGTTGTGTAGCTGTTTATTAACAGTAGGTGGTAAGTGGGACTTAAACCTCTTAGATATTGTTTTGACCATTTGGACAAAGGCAAATAGAAAAGTATCAAGACCAGTATTACTTCAACTTTACCTCACTTTCAACCTAAAATAGTTTCCAATAATAAATATATATTTTGACAGAGCTGCACAAGGTATTACTATATAAATGGGCTTTAACCACAACCTTGCTGCATCAGTACTACAAGGTCTATTAGACATTCAAAAGAAAGCAAGAATGAACTTAGGATCTTACAGCACCTAACTAACATGGATAGCAAGCACTTAACACACCATTTTCAACAACAGAACCCATGTTTTAAAAATTAGTGATGTCATAAATGAGGAAATAATTCACAAAAAAGAATTACATCAATCAAATATTGACAGCAAAACCTAAAATTAAAGGTCAGAGGAAAACTGATCCTTAATGCAATCTGCAAGCACACCTACACTGAAAATATGATTCATAAAGTTCACACATCCCTCTCTTTAAGTACTGCCTAACAGTATCACAAACAGCACACACTGAAACTGCAGTTTCCCGTTACACTCCTATCAAAGCAACTTAGAGACACTTAAGTTTCCTAGTTGCACTAGGTTTTCTGGAGAAGCTGGGCCAGCATAAACATTATTATTTGAAGGATATCGCATATTAACTGTTGAAAAACAAGTGCACGCTGATTGACTGACATGCAAATACCCAAACTAAATCCAGACAAAAAAAAAAAAAAAGCTCTCCTCGAATCTCACTTAAGATGAGAACAGCGGCAATTGAAAATACAGTTTTAGGGCAAGCTGAAAGGGTATTACAGTTACAAATGTCCATTTAATTAGGGATACCAGTCCCATTGGCTGTTAATATTACTATGCACTCACATTCAAAACCTAACTTCATACCCTGTATAACATTAGTCACTTCTCAGGTTAGAGAAACTATACCTCAAACAATACCAATATATACGACCACACAGCAGCACAAAATTTGCATTACTATTGTACAATAATTGTATGGTCACGTACTGAGTCATTTCTCCTCAAAGAGCTGCTCAGAGTCAAAGGTTCTGTGCTGCAAAACACTTGCTCCTTTGAATTTCTCATTCTCTGAATCCCGCTAAAATGCCCAACCAAGAATAGACAAAGAATTTAAGGATCAGAGTAAACTGGAAAACGTAGTATCTGCGCACACATGCACATGTCTCTATGCGTTCATAAATTTTCAGTTCCATGCATTGCAGATTTAATTCCAGAGCAAAAGCCTAAAAAATAAAAAATAAAAAACCAGCGCAAAAAATAAACGTGAATTCTAAGCCAAAATAATTCAGAAAAGCTCCTTTTGGAAAGGAATCAATAAACCAAGGTTTTATATTGGCAAACAGATTGATGGCAGCCGCGCTTTTAGGGAGAAAAATTAAGAAACGCATTAGTTTGGCAAGAAGAAGTAATCATAACCCGGGAAGTGGGAGGGGGACTTCACTTTCGGAAATCACAACGAAAACCAAGAGGGGAAAAAGAAAAAAGAAAAACAGAACAAAAAACACAGTAAACCTTATGCTAGAAGAAAAGACAATAAGAACATAGTAAAATAAAAGCCCAAACTCGTATGTGTGTGTGAGTGTGTGTATTCTTAATTAAGGGAGTTTTCACACCCAATAATTGTCCATGTCTAATCTTCAAATGAGATTTGCCCTTTCTCTGATTTCTTGTACAAACAAACTTAGAAGGGGAAAGGAAAAAGAAAAAGGGAGTAAGAAGCCGCGAGTACCTCAGGACCAAGATAAACAGCGCTGGAGAAGTGAAAGAGAGAGCGAAGGGGATGAAAATTTTAGAGGGAATGCAGAAAGAGCGAGAGAGGGAGGAAGCAAAGGAGGCATCCAAGTCCCAACAACTTTTACCCACAGCCACCACTATTCTATTCTATTCTATTCTATTATACTCCCACTGCCAACTGCTGCGTACAAGCACTCTTTATCCGCTTTATCGCTTTGTTTAAAATTATATGTTCTCTCTTTTTATTTTGTAATTTATCCACATATTATTATTTATTTATTTATAAGGTGTAACGCACAGTGCTACTGTGCGCCCCAAACAGCTCCTGCCATTCCTCGAGAAGGTCAAGTCGGAGACTCACAGGCCGTCAAAAGTGCAAGGCTGAATATATATGCTTTTTTTTTTTTTACCCTCCCCTGGGCCTGCCCTCCTCACACCACACCTTTTTCACCCTGACTGTCAAAATTAGGGATACGAATACAAAGTTGTATACTTGATTACCTGTATGTATATATAAGCTAATTACCTGTATATATATATATACATGTATGTATATATAAGGTACAATCTACATATTTTGATATGTGATAGGTTCTAATATATGTATTTCTTTATTCAAAATACAATAAAAAAATGTATTTACTTACATAAATCAAACTAAAACTAAAAAAAGGGGTAGCAACGACGCCGGTTTTGACTCCTGAAAGGGTCAAGTAGAATAATCTTAATTACTCCAAAAAAAATTTTTTAAAAAAATATAGTACTCACCCGGTAGGTAGGCTCTTAAACTATTTTTTATTGTAATGTTTTGACCCTTCATTTTTCATAACAAATAAGCCCTTGGACTCTAAAAATGAATTGAAAAAAAAAGGGTCTAAATTTTAGGTACTTCCATCCATTGTAGCTGTTAAGGTAGAAGGGATGAGTTTTAAATTTATCATATTTTTAATAATAAGGATTTCGAAAAGGGTCAATTTTTAAACTTCAAATTAGAAGCTAAATACCCCAAAAAAAATGATAACAACATGGGGGTTTGAAGTGTGAAGAAGCGCTGAGCTTCCCCGGATCGAGCTGAACTGATGAGTTCGGGGTGCTGATGGAAGAGCTGGCTCCAAGCCTACAAAACAGATAAGAATGAGCTAACAACGGGGGGCCCGAAGTTGGTCCCCGAGGGCGCTCCGACGACCAAGTTAGTTTTCCGGTGATAGGAGTTCACGGGAAGTATAAACAGCCGGGAGCAATTTGCCAATAGTGAGCGTACCTTGTACAGTAGAGGTGTGCCATTATTTATACCTGTGCGGAAGTCCGACCTCCGTACGTTTCGGGACCTGCCCAAAATAGCCCCTATCCCGCACTTAGGGGGATTGTCTCCGATCTCCTCGGGATGGATCCTCGCCCCCTCCAGGAGCCCTAGCAGCGTAGCCCTGGACGGCTGCCAAGGGCCTGGGACCAAGGCCTAGTTCGGCCGCACCTGGGCTGCCACGTGTCCAGACCCAGGACGGGGCCTCTGCACTAGCCCCCTAGATTAGGTAAGGCTGTCAGGCAGATCTAATTTACCTTCTCCACGTGGGAGGCCAAGGCCGCGCACTACCCTGCCAAGGTCACCTCTGGTACAGTACTGTCACAGGGACGCTGCGCCCGCGTCCTTTCGGTTGTCACGCCTCTTCGATTTCCGTACCAGCATTAAATGCGTTCACATGGGGATCGGTTCAAATTCACGCAACCGTTTTCTCCCCATTTCCCTTCCTTATAAATAGGGGTCATCAGATTTCAACCGACTCCATTTTCCATTTTTTCTTCCTCCCCTCGTGCATTTTGGCGTTCCCCTTGTCCTTGTGTATTTGCATTTCCATTCTCCAGCAACTTCCGGTGTCCCGTGCCTAGATTCCGGCGAGTCTTCCATCCTCCTTCTGCCTTGACCGTCATCAGTAAGTCCCTGTTGCGATTCCTTTTCCTTTTCCTTCAGTGTTCCCTCCTCCTTCTGCTACCCCCTGACTTTTATGTCGGGTCACTCCGACGTTACTTCCACCGCATCCCCGTCTCCGGCCCGTCGCAGAGCCACCAGGATCTTCATTTCTTCCTCATCTTCGTCCTCGCCCTCGCCGTCGCCTTCCCCTCCTCCTCCTTCCCCTTCCTCTGCCTCTAATCCTGACCTGCTTGACCCCATAGTCATTATGAGTTCACCCTCCAACCATTCTCCCTCTGCTCATTCCCCTTCAGCCCGGGAGCTAGAGGAGGCAGTCGAGCTCGTTGCCTACCTCAAGCTGCAGTCCGGCTCCACTTCTTCCCCCAAGTCTCCCCATGACTCCCCTGGCGGAGCCCAGGAAGGAGCTGGGGAGGACAGGGACTCCTCCGAGGGGAGCCCTGACAATCCGCAGGGGGACGCTCCTGAATTCAGCTTCGGCTACCCTGACCACGAGGAGGTCACCATTTCCCTCGAGGCGGTGGCCGGACTGGTCAGGGCCTACTCCATTCTTTCGACCTTTGAGCCAAGGGCTGCCGGGCCCGACGACCGAGCCTGCCGACCTCCCCATGGCTTCGTAGCCATCTACAAGGAGCAACTGATCGGGGGGCTCCGCCTTCCGGTTCCTCCAGCCCTGGCCGAGGTTCTGAGCTACTTTGGGCTCAGGATCACCCAGGCTCATCTCAATTCGATCAGGATCGTCATAGAATTCCTGATCTACTGCCAGCTCTGCTCCATTCCCTACTCCCTCTCCCTCTTCCGAGCTGCTTTCGTCCTCAAGACAGCCCTTCCCGGTTGGTATTACTTTTGCTGCCGGACCGGGAACCAAGGTCGGGGGGACAAGGGCTGCCAAGACTTGTTCTCTAAGTTCCCCTCTTCCGTCAAGAATTGGAAAGGGGACTTCTTCTTTATCAAATCCATCGGCCTTGACGCCACCGTGTGGAGGGTCGGGGAGGTCAAGACTGACCCCTACCCGAAGGACCTGGACTCTGAAACTCTCTTCCAGCTGTTGAACTCTAAGGTGAAGCTCACTGCCACCAAGTTCTCCAGCGAGCAGATCTCTGCGGCCGGACTGATGGGGACATTGTCCGGGTCCGCTGGCGAGGTGGAGGCCTCCCCTGTCGACCTCGACGCCTGTAACGCTGGCCCTAACCCTGTAGCCCGTTGCATTTGCATATATGTATACCTTCTTTCCGCCCTGCTTTGACTGATCCCGTAATTTTTCTTGCAGTGAGAAAGCTGTCCAAGCTGCTAGGCGCGTCCACTGAAGTGGCCACCGCCACTCCCCAGGCGGAAGCTGCCCAAGAGGTCCTTGGGGCGACCAAGCCCCCCAGAAGGAAACGCAGGGAACCCCCTCCCCCACCAAGAAGGCTGCCAACAACAAGAAAAAGGCGGCCGTGCAGAAGAGGGGTCGAGGGGACGAACCCTCCCAGCCCGCGAAGAAACTCGCGCTGGTCCCCGTACAGCCTCCTCCTCTCACGCTGGTCTCCGGGGGGCCAGTCCACCTGGGCGTGGGCTCTGCCGAGGAGCATGCCCAGGAGTCAACTCCCCCGAGCTTGTGGCACTTCCGCCACGTAACTCCCCTGAAACCGGGCCAAGCCCCCACGATGCACGACCCCCGCCACTTCTGCCCGTCTTGGGCGCTCTCCATCAACGACCGAGCCCAGTTTCCCGAGGTGGCTCGCGAGCTGATGGTGGGCTCGGTCCTTCCTCGCGACAGGAGGTGGATGGAGCTGGCCGACCCTTCCGAGCTCTTGGACGCGTATTACACCGCCCAAACTCAAGTAAGTCTAGCCCGTGGGTTAGTTTTGCCTCCGTGTCTCCGTTAAGTAGTGTGACGTGCTGACATGTTCTCTTTCCCCTCCAGGCCAACGCCGCTGGTGCCGCCCTGGCGACTCGCTTCTCCGAGCTGTCTCCCGACCTGGAGAAATTGCGGAAGAAGAGTCTGGAGGCAGAGAAGAAGCTTTCCCAGTCCCTTAAGGGGGCTAGCTCCCTCAAGGCTAAACTGGGCAAGGCCGAGAAGGAGTTGGAAGCCGCTTAGGTCCAACTCGCCTCCACCAGGTCGGAGCTCGACCAAGAGAGGGCCGGCGTAGCCAAGCTGAAGGAGGAGCATGCCATCGAGCTCTCTGGCACCGTCAGCCGGGAGCGGAAGAAGGCTGTTCGGGAGTTCCTTACTTCCGAGCAGTTTGAGGAGGACATCGCTCACCTCAACCTGCCCATCCTCCAGATCGGCTGCACACGGGCCCTGGACCAGGTGAAGAAACTCGACCCTCCCGGCCTCGACTTGGCGAGTTTCAAAAACTACAATCTCGCAGCCGAGGAGAGGCTGGACTGGCTCTTTGACGGGTACCGCAAGGGGCATGCCCTGAAGGAATTGGTTGGCCGAACCGACGTTGGGGCTGAGCTGGCGGAGGTCCCCTTGGAGGAGAGCGAGTCCCCAGGCAGAGCTGCCGGGAAGGAGCCGGTGGTCTAAGGCGGCGGCTACCCCAGAAACCCTTTCCGTCTTCTTACAAGGATGTGACCATGCTCCAGTTGAAAATGCTCTTGGAGGTCCATCTGAGACGGAAAAGGTTCCCCCGCCTGGAAAGCCTGCACCATACGCCTCTCAGCATGTTTAAGGTGTATCTTCAGCTCCTACTCCAGACGAACTACCAGCAAGAAGAAGGGGGTCCGAGTTGTATTCTCCTCATGGCTCAGCATATTTTGTAGCAGATAGGCAACTCGGAAGCTTTGTAATAGATAGGCGGCTCAGAGATTTTGTAAGTTTTGTAATAGATAGGTTTTGAATGCATATATAAAACTCGAGGAGACTTATTTCGCATTTCTTGCCTGCTCCCAACTCTGTCGTGCCGACCTCTCGGGGTCGAGCATCACCTGTCATCCAAGCTCTCGATCGCGCCGACCTCCTGGGCCGAGCACTAACTTGGAAGCCTTGGAGGCTTTGCCCCATGCCGACCTCTCGGGGTCGAGCATCAGCTTCCATCCAAGTTCTCGATCGTGCCGACCTCCTGGGTCGAGTACTAACTTGGAAGCCTTGGAGGTTTTAACCCATGCCGACCTCTAGTTTCTCAGTTTTTTTCAGCCGTGCCGACTTCCTGGGCCGAACACTTCACCTTGATGTGCCGACCTCCTGGGCCGAACACGTTTTCAGAACCCCTCCAAGTTTTTCAGTTTTTTCCAGCCGTGCCGACCTCTTGGGCGGAACACTTCACCCTGATTTCCCTCACTCTAGCCCCCCACTAGGACACTTAGCGAGGGAACGTTAAGTGTGTTAGTGCAAGGTGCAAACTTGAAAAACTTTGAAGTTAAACAGGAACAAGGGAAATTTAAATTTTAAAATCGAACTTTTATTGAATGATAAAAATAAAAATTCGGATTCCAGAGAACAGATACTTGAACACCCTGGTCTACCCTACGCTACAAACAGCCGTAGATTGGAGAAGTGTCAAGTACGGGGTACTTCAGATCCATTCATGTCAGCGAGCTTGCAGTAGCCAGCTCGGCTCGCCTCAAGGACCTGGTATGGGCCCTCCCAATTTGGGTCGATCTTGTTGGATCCGTGAGCTCGGCAAATCGAGTTCTTCCTTAGGACGAGGTCACCCGGCTGGTACCGTATAGTCCTCACTTTGGCGTTATGATAGCGGGCGAGCTGGCTTTTGTACCTAACCATTCGAACTGCCGCTTCTTCACGCTTAATCTCGAGCATGTCTAAGTTGCACCGCAGCTCCTCATCGTTGGATGTCGCCACGAAATTCTGTGTTCTGGGCGAGGGGAGACCGATCTCTGCGGGGACCACTGCTTCTGCCTCGTAAGTGAGGGAGAACGGTGTCTCGTGGGTGGCCGTCCTGGGCGTGGTGCGGTAAGCCCAGAGGACACTAGGGAGTTCTTCCAGCCAATTGGATTGGGCCAGCTCCAGCCTGGTTTTCAGTCCTTGGAGGATGGTTCGGTTGGCATTCTCTACCTGGCCGTTGGCCTGGGGATGGCCGACTGACGTAAAGTGCTGGTCGATCCCGAGTTCAGCGCACCAGCTCTTGAATGGGTTCTCTGCGAATTGGCGCCCGTTGTCAGATATCAGGACGTGCGGAATCCCAAAGCGACAAACTATGTTCTTCCAGAAGAACTTCTGAATTGCCCTCCCGGAGATAGAGACCAGGGGCTCCGCTTCCACCCACTTTGTGAAGTAGTCTATGGCCACCACGAGGTGCTCATACCTCCCCGGGGCTCGGGGGAAGGGACCCAAGAGGTCTATCCCCCATTGAACGAAGGGTCAAGGACTATGGATGGGGATCATCTCCCGAGCTGGCTGATGGCGCAGCAAGGCGTGCACCTGGCAAACTCGGCATTTCTGTACCAGATCTGCGGCATCTCGGAAGACGGAGGGCCAGTAATAGCCCAAGAGGAGGCACTTTTTGGCCAACACCCGGGATCCCATGGATTTCGCGCAGAATGTAATCACCTTCCTCGGGAGTCACGCACTTTAGCCAGGGGGACAAGTACGACCTCCTGTAGAGGGTTCCTCCGGCGTAGGCGTATTTGGCAGCTCGGAACTGGATTCGACGAGCCTCGATATTGTTCTCAGGGAGGGCACCCGAGCTGAGGAAATCAATGAGGGGAGCCATCCAGGTGGCCGAGCTGTCTATCGCCAGGACCTGGACCTGGTCGATGCTTTTCTGCTTCACCACCTCTACCAAGACCTCCTTACTCAGGTGGGCAAACGAGGAGGATGCCAGTTTTGACAGGGTGTCCGCGCGCTTGTTCTGGGACCTTGGCACTCGCTCGATTTCA
Source organism: Coffea arabica (assembly GCF_036785885.1). Classification (NCBI taxonomy): domain Eukaryota; kingdom Viridiplantae; phylum Streptophyta; class Magnoliopsida; order Gentianales; family Rubiaceae; genus Coffea; species Coffea arabica. Next base: position 57,143,730 of record NC_092311.1, on the reverse strand, counting down.
AAAGTCCCGAACAGGGCTACTGCCTCCCGTACCTTAGCCAGGTACTTCTTCATTACATCGTCCTTGGCCTCATACTCTCCACGAATCTGGGGGACGACGAGTTGAGAGTCGCTCCGAACCCGGATCGCGATGATGCCCATCTGGTGGGCTATCCGCAACCCTGTCAACAGGGCCTCATATTCCGCCTCGTTGTTGGATGCCGGGAAGTCGAACCTAAGGGCGTAGGTCAGCTCTTCCCCGGTGGGCGAGATGAGGAGCAAGCCAGCTCCGCTCCCCTCCTTGCTCGAGGCGCCGTCCACGAACAGCACCCACGGCTCCTCTTTCGGGGTGTCCGTGGGTGTGGGGACTAGGTCGGTCAGGGTCAAGCTAGCCCCCTCGGCAAGGAAGTCTGCCAAGGCTTGAGCCTTGATCGCGGTACAAGGCTGATAACTAAGGTCATGCTCGGCCAGCTCGACGGCCCATTTGGTCATCCTGTCCGAGACCTCGGGTTTGGTGAGTATCTGACGCAAGGGCTGGTCGGTCAGAACTACAATGCTGTGAGTCTGGAAGTAAGGGTGGAGCTTGCGAGCAGCATGCACCAAGGCAAGAACCAGCTTCTCGGCTGGCGTGTATCGCGTCTCTGGCCCTTGTAAAGCTCGGCTGACGTAGTACACCGGTCTTTGATCCCCCCCGTCTTCCCGCACCAAGACCGCACTGACGGCCTCGTTGCAGGCGGACAGGTATAGGAATAGGGTCTCCCCCAACTCTGGGGCGGTCAGAGTGGGCAACTCAGTCAAATAGGCCTTCAGGTCGGCGAAAGCTTTCTGGCATTCCTCAATCCAGTGAAAATCCTTCGGCGCTTTCAAGACCCGGAAGAAGGGTAGCCCCCGAACCGCGAAACGCGAGAGGAACCTGCTCAATGCGGCCATCCTCCCGGTGAGCCGCTGAACCTCCTTCACATTCCTCGGAGGGGCCATGTCCATTATAGCTTGGAGCTTGTCCGGGTTGGCCTGGATCCCTTCTCGGGACACCAAAAACCCCAGGAACCTCCCTGACCTGACCCAGAAGGTGCACTTCTTCGGGTTCAACCGCATCCTGCTCTCTCGAAGGATATCCAGGATCTCCCTCAAGTTGGGGACGAACTGCTGATCAGTTCGATTTTTAACGATCATGTCATCCACGTACACCTCCATACTCCGGCCGATCTGATTTTGGAATAGCCTGTTTACCAGGCGCTGGTAGGTAGCTCCAGCGTTTTTCAGCCCGAATGGCATGGTCCGGTAGCAGTAAGTTCCTTCCTCCGTGATGAAGGAGGTCTTTTCCCTATCCTCCTCCGCCATCTCGATCTGGTGGTACCCCTTAAAAGCATCCAGAAAACATAAGACGTCAAAACCCACGGTAGAGTCCACTAACCTGTCGATCCTTGGCAGGGGGATGCAGTCCTTCGGGTAGGCCTTGTTGAGGTTCGTGAAGTCAACGCACATCCTCCAGGACGGGATTGGCCAGCCAGGTCGAGTAGTAGACCTCCATAATGATCCTGGATTCCAGCAATTTGCCGACCTCCGCCCTGATCACCTCATTCCTTTCGGGGGCGAAGCTCCTCTTCTTCTGCTTCACCGGCTTGAAGTGAGGGTCCACATTGAGATGGTGGACTGCCAGGTCTGTCGGAATCCCGGGCATGTCATCCACCGACCAAGCGAAGACTTGGGAGTATTCCCTTAGCAGAGCCTTCAAGCCCTCCTTCTCCTTGGCGGGCAACAAGGCTCCAATGCGGAGAACCTGGTCGGGCCGATCCTCTCTTAGGGGGAACTCCTCAACCTCATCCTGGGTGTCCAGCTGTTGGGCCTCATCCCCCGGGATGTAGGGCTCCAAACAGGTTGTCTGGGCGATCACCTTTTTCTGCCCGCGGAGCGTGGCCAGGTAGCAAGCTCTGGCTACTTCTGGATATCCGTGCACCTCGGCTATCCCTCCAGGGGTGAGGAACTTGACGCTGAGGTGGAAAGTAGAGGGAATAGCTCGGAGGGCGTTCAAAGCAGGTCTCCCCAAGAACACATTGTATAGGGACGACTGCTTGACCACCACGAAATTAACAGGAACGGTCCGGCATTTGGGAGCCTGTCCTACCGTGACCATCAGGGTGATCATCCCCTCCAAACTGATGGGTGGTCCAGTGAAGCCCACCAGAGGTGTCCGAACCAGGGTTAGCTGGTCATCCTTCAGTCCGAGCTCCTTGAACACCCGATAGAACATAATGTCAACCGCGCTACCTTGGTCGACATACACCTTCTTCACCCGGTAGTTGTTGGTGACAATGTCTATCACAATGGCCTCGTGGTTCCCGGAAGCCAGGGGGGCCGCATCCCTTGGTCCGAAGGTAATCTCCTCGTCCATGCGCAAGCGTTTCAAGGAGTCGTCCCCTTCGGGGGGCGGTCACTTGCTCTTCCCAGATGTATGGCTGTCCCCCCCCGTGGGGCCTCCGGCAATGGTGTTGATCACCCCCGCCAAGTTCCGGATGTCCTGGTCGGGAGAGTGGCCCTGAGGAGCGTCACGCCGCTCAGGGCGGTCGCGGCACTGTCCCTCACGCCGGTCTCCATAATAATGGCGCCCGGACTCCTGGCCCGACCTGCCATGGCGTACGAACCGTCCCAGAAAATCACGCTGGATCAGATCCTCGATCTCCTTCCGTAGGGCCCAGCATCCCTCCGTATCATGTCCCACGTCACGGTGAAAGGCACAGTACCGGTCATGATTCCTCTTGTTCCGAGGTGTCCCCATCTTATGCGGCTGATCTCTCAGCCCTTCCGCCTCCATAACAGCCAAGATCTGAGCTCTAGACCGTGTCAGAGGGGTGTAGCTCTTCTCTGGGAGTGGCGGCGGAGCAGGCGCCTTCTCCTTCGAGAGCCGATCAAACACATTCTTCTTGGCCGGGATGTCCTTGTCCTCTTGGGGGTTCGCCCGACCCTTCCGATCTCCGAACTCCCCGATTTGACTTCTTCTTCAGGCGGCCTGCCTCCTCCGTGTTGGCGGCCGCGTGTGTCCGGATTAGGAGCTCCTCCAGGTTTACGGGAGGCTTCTTGGCCAGCTCGTAGAAGAGCTCCTCTACCCTGATCCAGTTCGTGAAGGCGGCCATTACCACTTTTTCATCTTTGTCCCTAACCTGCAAGCTCTCCGCGTTGAAGCGGGTCATGAAGTTCCTCAGCGACTCATCGGGCTTCTGCCTGATAGACATCAGGTGGGTGGCGTTCTTCGCGTAGGTCTTCGAGGAGACGAACTGGGCAACGAACTGTCTGGCCAACTCGGGGAAACTCCGAATAGACCCTGGTGCCAAGCCCTGGAACCAGAGCCGAGCTTTCCCCTTCAGGAATATAGGGAAGGTCTTGTAACGGATCTCATCCGCTGCGGTTTGCAGACGCATGTGCGTCAGGAAGATCGAGAGGTGGTCTTCCGGGTCAGTGGAAGCATCATACATCTCGATGCTCGGGATCTTGAACCTCCGGGGCAGGGGGTAATCCTCTATCTCCCGGGGGAAGGGCGAGGTGGAGTAGTTGTCCGCGTACAGCTGCGGCCGCAAGATCTGCTCGAACTCGTCTTGGACAGGCTTCAAGTGAAAGGGGTTGCGCGGTCGGCTCTTGGCAGACCGGGCTGGGGAGGGGGCAAGACCATTCCTCGCAGGCCCCCTCGGCGAGGGGCCCCTCGGCCTGCTCCCAGTGGACCTGTAGCGGGAGTACTTTTCATTGTCTCCGACTTCCGAGACTCGCGGGTGAGACGGCGTTCGTGGCCGTTTCCTCCTGGGGGGTTGGTCGTGCGACTCATCCTCCGAGGGTTCGGGGAGCGGCTCCTTCTCCTTCCCCTTCGCCTTGGAGGTCTGCGCGCCTCCAGCCTCCTCCCCCTCCTTCGCCTGCCGGATGATGTCTTCCAGTTTGGGGAGGTTCTCCGTCATGAACTGGGGGATCTGCTGCCTCCTTTCTCCTGAAAGGACTGAGCCCCCGGCGCCTCGGGATGCCTCAGCCTCTCTTCGCTGGGACCCCTCACCGCCTCCAGGGCCGGTGCTCTCTACCGCTCGCTTGGATCGCGTCCTTACCATCAGCACAACTGCACTTACCTCTTCCGTTTCCCACAGACGGCGCCAACTGAAGAAGCGCTGAGCTTCCCCGGACCGAGCTGAACTGATGAGCTTGGGGTGCTGATGGAAGAGCTAGCTCCAAGCCTGCAAAACAGATAAGAATGAGCTAACAACGGGGGGCCCGAGGTTGGTCCCCGAGGGCGCTCTGACGACCAAGTTAGTTTTCCGGTGAGAGGAGTTCACGGGAAGTATAAACAGCCGGGAGCAATTTGCCAATAGTGAGCGTACCTTGTAAGTAGAGGTGTGCCATTATTTATACCTGTGCGGAAGTCCGACCTCCGTACGTTTCGGGACCTGCCCAAAATAGCCCCTATCCCGCACTTAGGGGGATTGTCTCCGATCTCTTCGGGATGGATCCTTGGCCCCTCCAGGAGCCCTAGCAGCGCAGCCCTGGACGGCTGCCAGGGGCCTGGGGCCAAGGCCCAGTTCGCCCGCACCTGGGCTGCCACGTGTCCATGCCCAAGACGGGGGCTCTGCAAAGTGCAATCTTTCAAACCTATCTGTTGTTCTTCTTTAGGTTTTAGTCGCCTTCCTCCATCGCCCACCTGCCAAGTTCAGCCAAGCTGCTTTATTACACTCATGTCTAGTGCTATTATGTGAGTGGAACTATTCGATTGCTTGACTTGTTTAGATTTGCTAGTGTCCGATGACGACTCATTCAATAATATATTTTTACACCACATGAGCTTGAACAAATATTTCGACTTGATAAGTAATCGAATGAACACGAGATTCGTTCGCAAATATAAACTCATTTGTTATTTTACAAATTGTAGAAATTCTCGAGCCTGTTCGAGATTGGCTTGTTTATATTAAACGAGTCAAACTCGAATTCGAAATTTAATCAACAAGCCAAACATGAACAAAGCTCAAAATTTATCAAATGAACACATGATTTGTTCGACTAGTTTAACGAACAGAGTTCAAACATGAGATATTTAGTTTGATTCTGCTCGTTTATAACTCTACTATTGTAGCTAAGTTTACTTTTAAGCTTTTTTTTTCGAAATATCATTTAAATAGTATTAAATAAGTACGGATATTACAGCAATTTTGCTTGCCTAGCCAACTTATAGGCTACAATAGCCTGGTCCCTATAGATTTTTTTGTTTTTTTGAAACAAACCTTGTACAAAAAAACTAAAAAAGGATGCTAGTCCACGTATGACAGCCAAGATAGGTTGAGAGAGCATAAAAGCCCTAGGGTTATTATTACTTCATTTTCTTAAACTACATTGCTACTATTAATTTGACTCCTAACGTTATCTTTCGATCACGTCACGTCCACACAAGTAATTCAATTCAGCATGTTAACAAATTTTGAATAAAAATATCCATTTATTTTATAACATTATTACATTGTTATTATCACTTCATCCATTTATATTGTTTTTCACACTTATTAATACTACAAAAAGAAAAAGAGATATGAGAGAAAGAGATAAAAAAATTAGATTTTGAAAAGAAAGAATTTAATATTATCGTATTACTTTAACGTCATCAGAACTAGAATTGGAATTGCATGGTAAACAAAAAAGTAAATTAATTTTAAAATAATAAAAATTGAATTCTTTCTTATTTGTATTTAAAAAAAAGAATTGAACACTCTCTCTCTCTCTATCTTTCTCCCTCCCCTTATTTTTCTATTTTTCTAATATTTATAAAATTACCAAGAAGAATGAGATTAATGTTTTGAATTTTTTTTCGATACTAAAAAAGAGAAGAGTTATTCTGATTTTTTTAATTGTTTTTATTATACAAAGAGTATGGTATTTTCTTTTAAAGTTTTTTAACTTGTTAAATAGAATAAATTGATAAAAAATAATAATTCTATGGGGTAATTTGATAATAAGATTATAGTTTATGAGAATAAATTGATAATGATTTTAAGGGTTAAAAATGTATTTTCACTTAAATTAATAAATTTCGTTAAGTTTGACCATTAATTTTAGGAATAAAGTGACTAAAAAGTAACATTACGGGAAAAATTGATAATGACAGGAGGTAAAGTGATATCACACAAGTGTTGCAAAAGTAGCAAGCATTCGGTCTTAAAAATAACTGAGGTATAGCCCAACCATTGGATCCACTAAAGTGAATCGAAGCAAGCAAGTTTCAAAAAAATAAAATAAAATAAAATCTAAGCAAGCCAGAGCTTCCGCCTAAATTTCTAAAAATGCACTACTAATCTTTGCTGAATTCTCGTGTGTTAAAACACGTTTAGAGTCAGGTGCTACCGCTACCCATCCGGTCCCCGTGGCATTGGTTGACGGATCATAGCCGGTTCCGTTATCAAATGTGATAATTAAGTGTGACTGCGAGGAGTATGTGTAGTTCCAATTTGTGTCAAACGAAAATTCCATGTTGCCAACCTGCTTTACCCAAAAAAAAAAAAAAAAGAAAAAAAAAAGAGGTAATGCGATTAGTTTTTTTTGCTAAACGAGGAGATACGAAACGGAATCAGTCACTGGCCATTTTGTCCAGTGGTCATCACCCTCTTTAGTGATGCTGGAGGTCAGAGGTTTTACCTCTGCCTCCCTCAAATTTATTACAATATGTGACTGGTCTTAGTTGACCATCTCCCATTACCCCTTTTCCCTAAATTAGGTTAGATTAGATTATAAGACATCTACTATTGCCGAAAAAAAAAAAAAAGAAACGGACTCTATCTCTTCCCTACATCGATCGAGGACAGGTTGCTAATAGGCATAGCAACCTCGTTCAAATAATGCTGCTTCGTTCGTGGGGCATGCATCGTCAAGGACTCGCCGTACGAGGAACTGCACTGGAATTAGCTTCCAAATGTCTTGACGATTAATTAACTGGCATTGAGAGAACTGCGGAAGCTGCGGCTTCTTAACTAGCCATTCCATGTGATACCCAAACATGATAAGAGTAGCAGCCAGCCTCTCATATCATACCGAAAATTCTTTCCATCTGCTATAGGAATACGAATGAAGCAAATTCGTCGTAACTGCAGGTTCAGGAAACAAGACTCTATGAAATGCAATTCGCCACTTTCTCTATTTCCGTCAATTAGATTCGTCACTTTTGGCTGGAGATAAATAATTAGATAAAAAGTTGTTTCCTGGCAGAGGATTTTGAATTCTTGAGATTCAAAAAGTTGTCTTGAATGTGAATAGAAGAGCCATTCACCACTGTCTATTTTAGCTTAGCCCTCTGAAGAAGCACGGAACTTCCCCTAGGAGAGCTGACCTGATCAGCTCGGGGTGTGGATGGGAGAGCTGACTTCAAGCCTGCAAGACAGAAAGGATGAGCTAACTGAGGGGGCCCGAGGGTGGTCCCCGAGGGCACTCCGACGGTCAAGTTAGTTTTCCGGTGAGTGAGTTTCCCGGGAAGTAGTAACTGTCCGGAGTAAATTGCCAATAGTGAGCGTACCTGGTACAGTGGATGTGCGTTATCATTTATACCTGCAAGGGAGTCCGACCTCCGCACGATGCGGAACTTGCCCAGTATAGATAGTATACCGCACTCAGGGGGATTACCCCCGACCTCTTCGGGATGGACCCTCGCCTCCCCTGGGAGCCCTAGCCGGTACGGCCCGGGGCCGCTCCCAGGGTTCTGAGGGCCAAGGCCCAGCTTGGCCAGACCTGGGCTGCCACGTGTCTGGGCCCAGAATGGGGCCTCTGCACTAGCCCCCCAGATTAGGTAGGACTGTCAGACAGACCTAATCTACCTCCGCCACGTGGGAGGCCAGAGCCGCGCACTACTCTGCCGAGGCCACTTCTGGTACAGGGCTGTCACAGGGACGCTGCGCCCGTGTCCTTTCAGCTGTCCCGCCTCTTCGGTTTTCGTGCCAGCATTAAATGCGTTCACATGGGGGTCGGTTCAAATTCACGCAACCGTTTTCCCTCCACTCTTTCCCCCATAAATAGGGGATGCCAAATTCTCCTCTGTCCCATTTGCCATTTCCGCTTCTTCTTGTGCATTTCAGGTTATCACCCTCCCTGTGCACCCACATTTCCGTTTTCCAGCAACTTCCGGCGTCCTGTGCCCAGATTCCGGCGAGCCTTCAGTCCTTCTCCTGCCGTTATCAGTAAGTCCTTTTCGCGATTCATTCTCCCTCTTTGCAGTGTCTCTTTTGCCTTCTGCCGCCTCTCAATTTTTATGTCGGATCACTCCGGCGCCTCTTCCTCTGTTGCTGTAATTTCCGTCCGCCGCAGAGCCCCCCGAATCATCGTCCTCTCCTCGCCTTCACCCTCATCTTCATCACCATCTTCTCCTCCTCCCCCTTCCTCTTCTTCTTTCTCTAGTCCCAGCTTCCACACTTCAGACCTGCTCAAGCCCACTGACACCATGAGCTCTCCTTCATCCCAGTCTCCTTCGTCCCATCCTTTTTCTGCCCGTGCTCTGGAGGAGGCGGCCGAGCTCGACGCCTACCTCGAGCGGGAGGCCACGACCACCCCCTCCCCCCAGTCCCCCCACGACTCCCCCGGCGGAGCCCAGGGCGGAGCTGGAGGGGACAGGGATTCCTCTGGGGAGACCCCTGCCTCGGGGCAGGGAGAGGACCCCGAATTCTCCTATGGTTATCCCGACCTACAGGAGGCCACCCTATCCCCCCAGGATTTGGCCGAGCTGGCTAGGTCGTACTTCATCCATCCAGCCTACGAGTCGAGGTTGGCCGGGCCCGACGACCGGGCCTGCCGACCTCCCCCTGGCTTCGTAACCATCTACAGGGAGCAGCTCATCGCAGGGCTCCGTCTCCCCATCCATCCAGCTCTAACCGGGATTCTGAACCACTGGGGGCTCAGAATCACACAGCTTCATCCCACCTCCATCAGGATCATCACCGGATTCCTGATCTACTGCCTTCTCTGCGACATCCCTTACTCTCTTTCCCTCTTCCGAGCTGCCTTCATTCTTAAGGCCGCCCTCCCGGGGTGGTACTACTTCTCCCGCCGCGGCCCCCAGACCAAGGGGGGAAAAGGGGCCCAAGAGTTGTTCTACGGGCTCCCCTCCTCCGTGAAAGACTGGAAGGAGGACTTTTTCTTTGTCAGGTCCACACATTTTCCACCCAATGTGTGGAAGGTTGGGGGAGTCAAAGCCGACCCCTACCCGGAGGACCTGGACTACGAGACCCTCGGCCAGCTGTTAGGTTCCAAGGTGAAGCTCGATGTCACCAAGATCTCCACCGAGCAGATCTCCGCAGCCGGACTGATGGGGACGATGTCCGGATCCTCTGGGGAGGTGGCTACCCCCCAGCCCAAACTCGACACCTGTAACGCTGGCTCTGCCCCTGTCGCATTCCATAGTGTATAGTTTTCCTTTTGTTTACCCTTAACTGTCTTGCATTTGGCTGATCTGGTGGTGTTTATTGCAGTGAGGAAACTCTCCCAGCTACTGGGGGCACCCCTCGAGGAGGCCACTCCCGACCCCCAGCCTGAGGCTGCTCGGGGGGCCCCAGGTGGGGCTTCCACCCCGGGGGGCGGCCCAGCCCCCCAGAAGGAGACGTCACAACCCTCCCCCTCCAAGCAGGCCGCCCACAAGAAGAAAGTGGCCGGGCAGAAGAGGGGCAGGGCTGAGGAGGCCTCCCAGGTCGGGCAAAAGAGGCCCGCGCCGGCTGTTCCCTCGCCGCTCCCCCTTGTGCCATCTGGGGGTCCCGTCCACGTGGGCGTTGGCTCCGCTGAGGAGCATGCTCTGGAGTCCCCTCCTCCGAGCTTGTGGCACTTCCGCCACATCCTCCCCCAGAAGCCGAGCCAAGCCCCCACTATGCACGATCCCCGCCACTTCTGCCCCTCCTGGAAGCTCTCCATCAACGACCGGGTCCAATTCCCTGAGGCAGCTCGGGAGCTGATGGTGGGCTCGGTCCTTCCGCGGGACAAGAGGTGGATGGAGCTCGCCGACCCAGCCGAGCTCCAGGACATGTACTTCACCTCCCAGGCCCAAGTAAGTTTTCTGCCCCAGGGATACTTGGCCTCCGTGTCTGGGCTGAGTAGTGTGACGCGCTGAACTGCTCTCTTTCTCCTTCAGGCCAACGCCGCTGGTGCCGCCCTGGTGACCCGCTTCTCCGAACTGTCGCCCGACCTGGAGAAGATGCGGAAAAAGAACCTGGAGGCGGAGAAGAAGCTGTCCCAGGCCCTCAAGGAGGCAAGCTCCCTCAAGGCCAAACTGGACAAGGCCGAGAAGGAGCTGGACGCTGCTCAGGTCCAGCTTGCCTCTACCAGGTCGGAGCTCGATCAGGAGAAGGCCGGAGTGGCCAAGCTGAAGGAAGAGCACGCAATCGAGCTCTCTGGCACCGTCAGTCGGGAGCGGAAGAAGGTTGTTCGGGAGTTCCTGACTTCCGAGCAGTTTGAGGAGGACATAGCCCACCTCAACCTGCCCATCCTCCAAGTCGGCTGCACTCGGACCCTGGACCAGGTGAAGAGCCTCAACCCTCCTGGCCTCGACTTGGCGAAATTCAAAGACTACGATCCTGCGGCCGAGGCTAGGCTGGACTGGCTCTTTGACGGGTACCGCAAGGGGCACTCTCTGAAGGAACTGTCAGGCCGGACTGACACCGGGGCCGAACTGGAGGAGGTCCCCTTGGAGGAGGGCGGGTCTCCAGGCCGAGCTGCCGGGAAGGAGCCGGTGGTCTAGGGCAGCGACCACTCCAGAAGCCCTATCCGTCTTCTTGTAAGGATGTGACCATGCTCCAGTTGAAAATGCTCTTGGAGGTTCATCCGAGACGGAAGAGCTCCCCCGCTCCCCGGCTCCTGAATGGCTTCCACCATACGCCTCTCAACATGCTTAAGATGTGCTTTCAGCTCTAGCTCCGGTCGGGCCACCAGCAGGTAGAACAGATATCGAAGGGGGCTGCCAACTTGGGAATTTTGCGGTAGATAGGTGGAGTACCTTGTAATAGATAGGCGGCTCAGAGACTCTGTAGGCCTTGTAATAGATAGGCTTCGAATGCATGTATAAAACTTGAGGATTATTCTGCATTTCTTGCCTGCTCCCATTCTGTCGATCCGACCTCCTGGGTCGAACGGTTCATAAACATTAAGTGCGCTCGTGCCGACCTCCTGACTTTAAACATTAAGTGCGTTCGTGCCGACCTCCTGGGTCGAACACTTCACACTTTGATCATTAAGTGCGTTCGTGCCGACCTCCTGAGTCGAACACTTCACACTTTAAACATCAAGTGCGTTCGTGCCGACCTACTGGGTCGAACACTTCACACTTTAAACATTAAGTGCGTTCGTGCCGACCTCTTGGGTCGAACACTCCACACTTTAAACATTAAGTGCGTTCGTGCCGACCTCCTGGGTCGAACACTTCACACTTGGGTCGGCACGAACGCACTTTAAACATTAAGTGCGTTCGTGCCGACCTCCTGGGTCGAACACTTCACACTTTAAACATTAAGTGCGTTCGTGCCGACCTCCTGGGTCGAACACTTCACACTTGACCGCTCCGTACCCCTAGCCCCCCACTAGGACATTGAGCGAGAGATCGCTTAGTGTGCTAGTGTGAGGTGCAGACTCGTAAAAAATGTGACCATGAAACAAGTACAAGTGCGTTCGTGCCGACCTCCTGGGTCGAACACTTCACACTTTAAACATTAAGTGCGTTCGTGCCGACCTCTTGGGTCGAACACTTCACACTTGACCGCTCCGTACCCCTAGCCCCCCACTAGGACATTGAGCGAGAGATCGCTTAGTGTGCTAGTGTGAGGTGCAGACTCGTAAAAAATGTGACCATGAAACAAGTACAAGTAGAAGTGAAATTGTAAATTCAGGCCTTTATTGATTGAGAAAACAAGAAATCTGATTCCAGAGTACAGACTCGAATTTCTAGGCCATCCTATGCTATAAACAATCGCAGATTGGAGAAGTGCCAAGTACGGGGTACCTCGGATCCATCCATGCTGGCGAGCCTGCAGTGACCGACCCGAGCTACCTCAATGACCTTGTAGGGGCCCTCCCAATTTGGGTCGAGCTTGTTGGAACTGTGAGCTCGGCTGATCGAGTTCTTCCTTAGGACGAGGTCCCCAGGCTGGTACTGGACCGTCCTCACTTTGGCGTTGTGATAGCGGGCGAGCTGACTTTTGTACTTAGCCATCCGAACAGCCGCTTCCTCACGCCTGGCTTCGAGCATGTCCAAGCTGCACCGAAACTCTTCCTCGTTAGAGGTTGCCACGAAGTCCTGTGTTCTGGGTGAGGGAAGTCCGACTTCCGCTGGCACCACCGCCTCTACTCCGTAAGTTAGGGAGAACGGGGTCTCTTGGGTAGCCGTCCGGGGCGTAGTTCGGTAAGCCCAGAGGACGCTGGGGAGCTCATCCAGCCAGCTCGATTGGGCGGACTCCAGTCTAGTTTTCAACCCTTGCAGGATAGTTCGGTTAGCGTTCTCCACCTGACCATTGGCCTGGGGATGACCAACCGACGTGAAGTGTTGGTTGATTCCGAGCTCGGCGCACCAGCCCCGGAAAGGGTTCTCGGCAAACTGTCGGCCGTTGTCGGATATCAGGACACGCGGTATCCCAAACCGGCAAACTATGCTCTTCCAGAAGAACTTCTGAACTGCTCTCCCGGAGATTGAGATCAGGGGCTCTGCTTCCACCCACTTTGTGAAGTAGTCTATCGCCACCACGAGGTGTTCATATCTTCCCGGGGCTCGGGGGAAGGGACCCAGGAGGTCTACCCCCCATTGAGCGAAGGGCCAAGGACTGTGGATGGGAACCATCTCCCGAGTTGGCTGATGGCGAAGCGAAGCGTGCACTTGGCAAGCTCGGCATTTCTGGACCAGATCAGCTGCATCTCGGAAGACGGAGGGCCAATAGTAGCCCAAAAGGAGGCACTTTTTGGCCAACACCCGGGACCCCACGTGTGCCGCACATATGCCTTCATGGACCTCGCGCAGGACGTAATCACCTTCCTCGGGAGTTACGCACTTTAACCAGGGGGACAAATACGACCTCCTGTATAGGGTACCCCCGGTGTAGGCGTACTTGGCAGCTCGGAGCTGGATCCGGCGAGCCTCGGCTTTGTTTTCGGGGAGAGCACCCGAGCTGAGGAAGTCTATGAGGGGCGTCATCCAGGTGGCCGAGCTGTCTATGGCTAGGACCTGAACTTGATCGATACTTTTTTGTTTTACCACCTCTACCAAGACCTCCTTGCTCAGGTGGGCAAACGAGGAGGACGCCAATTTCGAGAGGGCGTCTGCCCGCTTGTTCTGGGACCTTGGCACCCGCTCGATCTCGAAAGTTTCGAACAGGGCTACCGCCTCCCGTACCTTAACCAGGTATTTCTTCATAACCTCGTCCTTGGCCTCGTACTCCCCTCGGACCTGGAGGACGACGAGCTGAGAGTCGCTCCGAACTCTGATCGCGGTGATGCCCATCTGGTGGGCTATCCGCAGCCCCGTCAGGAGGGCCTCGTACTCTGCCTCGTTGTTGGATGCCGGGAAATCGAACCTAAGCGCGTAGGTCAGTTCTTCCCCGGTGGGCGAGGTGAACAGCAGGCCAGCTCCGCTCCCTTCCTTGCTCGAGGCTCCATCCACGAACAGCACCCAAGACTCTTCCGCCGGGGTGTTCGTGGGTGTCGGGGCCAACTCGGTCAGGTTCAAGTTAGCCCCCTCTGCGAGGAAGTCGGCTAAGGCCTGGGCCTTGATCGCGGTGCGGGGCCGATAACTAAGGTCGTGCTCGGCCAGTTCGACGGCCCATTTGGTCATCCTGCCAGAGACCTCGGGCTTGGTGAGTATCTGCCGTAGGGGCTGGTCGGTCAGGACTACAATGCTGTGAGCCTGGAAGTAAGGCCGGAGCTTGCGAGCAGCATGCACCAGGGCAAGAACCAACTTCTCGGCCGGGGTGTAGCGCGTCTCCGGGCCTTGTAAGGCTCGGCTGACGTAATACACCGGCCTTTGAGCCCCCCTGTCCTCCCGTACCAAGACCGCACTGACGGCCTCGTTGCAAGCGGACAGGTATAGGAATAGGGTCTCCCCCAGCTCCGGGGCGGTCAGAGTTGGCAGCTCGGCCAGATAGGCTTTCAGGTCGGTGAAGGCCCTCTGGCACTCCTCTGTCCAATGGAAATCCTTGGGCGCTTTCAGGACTCGGAAGAACGGCAGCCCCCGAACCGCGGAACGCGAGAGGAACCTATTCAGGGCAGCTATCCTCCCTGTTAGCCGCTGGACTTCCTTCACGTTCCTCGGAGGGGCCATGTCCATGATGGCCTGTAGCTTATCCGGGTTGGCCCGGATTCCCTCCCGAGATACCAGGAAACCGAGAAACCTTCCCGACCTGACCCCAAAGGTGCAATTTTTTGGATTGAGGCGCATCCTGCTTTCTAGCAGGATGTTCAAAATCTCCCTCAGGTCGGGTACGAGCCGCTGGTCAGTCCGGCTTTTGACGATCATGTCGTCCACGTAGACCTCCATGGTCTTGCCGATCTGGTTTTGGAATAGCTTGTTGACCAGACGCTGGTAAATAGCTCCCGCGTTCTTTAACCCGAACAGCATGGTCCTATAGCAGTAGGTTCCCTCCTCGGTGATGAAGGAGGTCTTGTCCCGGTCCTCCTCAGCCATCTCTATCTGGTGGTATCCCTTAAAAGCATCCAGGAAGCATAAAACGTCAAAACCCACAGTAGAGTCTACTAACCTGTCGATTCTAGGCAGGGGAAAACAGTCCTTCGGGCAGGCTTTGTTTAGGTCCGTGAAGTCTACGCACATCCTCCAGGTCTGATCCTCCTTCTTGACTAGGACGGGATTGGCCAACCAGGTCGGGTAGTAGACCTCCATGATGATCTCGGACTCCAACAACTTGCCGACCTCCGTCTTGATCACCTCATTCCTCTCGGGTGCGAAGCTCCTCTTCTTCTGCTTCACCGGTTTGAAGTGAGGGTCGACGTCAAGGTGGTGGACTGCCAGGTCCGTTGGAATCCCCGGCATGTCCTCCACCGACCAAGCGAAGACCTGGGAGTACTCCCTCAGCAAGGCCTTCAAGCCTTCCTTTTCCTCGGCTGGCAGCAATGCCCCGATGCGGATGACCTGGTCGGGCCGTTCCTTTCTCAAGGGGAATTCCTCGATCTCGTCCTGGGTGCCCAGTTGTTGGGCCTCATCCCCCGGGATGTAGGGCTCCAAACAGGTCGTCTGGGCGACCACCTTTTCCTGCCCCCGGAGCGTGGCCAAGTAGCAAGCCCTGGCAACCTCTGGATCGCCGTGTACCTCGGCTGTCCCTCCCGGGGTGGGGAACTTAACGCTGAGGTGGTAGGTGGAGGAAATGGCTCGGAGGGCGTTCAAGGCAGGCCTCCCCAGGAACACATTGTACGGGGACGGCTGCCTGACCACCACGAAGTTGACGGGAACAGTTCGGCATTTGGGAGCCTGTCCTACTGTGACCATCAGGGTGATCATCCCTTCCGAGCTGATGGGTGGTCCGGTAAATCCCACCAGAGGTGTCCGGACCGGGGTGAGTTGGTCATCCCTTAATCCGAGCTCCTTGAACACCCTGTAGAACATGATGTCGACCGCACTACCCTGGTCGACATATACCTTCTTCACCCGATAGTTGTTGGTGACAATGTCTATCACGATGGCCTCATGGTTCCCAGAAGCCAGGGGGACCGCATCCCTTGGCCCGAAGGTGATTTTCTCGTCCATGCGCAAGCGCTTCAAGGAATCGTCCCCTTCGGTGGGTGGTCGTTTGTTCTTCCGAGCTGCATGGCTGTCCCCCCCTGTGGGACCCCCGGCAATGGTGTTTATCACCCCCGCCAGGTTCTGGGTGTCCTGGTCGGGAGAGTGGCCCCGAGGAGCGTCGCGCCGCTCTGGGCGGTCCCGACGCCGTCCCTCGTGCCTGTCTCCGTAGTGGCTGCGCCCGGGCTCCTGACCTGGTCGGCGCACGAACCGCCCTAAAAGGCCGCGCTGGATCAGGTCTTCTATCTCCTTACGCAGGGCCCAGCATCCCTCCGTGTCGTGTCCCACGTCGCGGTGAAAGGCGCAGTACCTGTCCTGGTTCCTTTTGTTTCGGGGCGTCCCCATTTTTTGCGGCCGATCTCCTAGTCCTTCCGCCTCCATAACGGCCAAGATCTGAGCTCTGGGCCGTGTTAGAGGGGTGTAGGTCTTCTCTGGGAGTGGCGGCAGAGCAGGGGCCTTCTCCTTCGAGAGCCGGTCGAAGACGTTTTTCTTGGACGGGGCGTCCTTGTTCTCCGGGGGGTTTGTCCGACCTCTCCGATCCCCGAGCTCCCGATCTGACTCCTTCTTCAGACGACCTGCCTCCTCCGCATTAGCAGCCTCGTGCGCCCTGCGAAGGAGCTCTTCCAGGTGCACGGGGGGCTTCTTGGCCAGGTCGTAGAAAAACTCTTCTACCCTGAACCCGTTCGTGAAGGCAGCCATCACCACTTTTTCATCCCTGTCCCTGACCTGCAAACTCTCCGCATTGAAGCGGGTCATGAAATTCTTCAGTGACTCGTCGGGCCTTTGCCTGATGGACATCAGGTGGGTTGCGTTCCTCGCGTAGACCTTCGAGGAGACGAACTGGGCCGCAAACTGCCGAGCCAGCTCGGGAAAGCTCCGTATAAACCCCGGTTTCAACCCCTGGAACCAGAGCCGCGCCTTTCCCTTTAGGAACATGGGGAAGGTCTTGCAGCGGACCTCATCCGCGGCGGTTTGCAGGCACATATGCGTCAAGAAGACCGAGAGGTGGTCCTCTGGGTCCGTAGAGGCATCGTACATCTCGATGCTCGGAATCTTAAACCTCCGGGGTAGGGGGTAGTCCTCTATCTCCCGGGTAAAAGGCGAGATTGCATAGTTGTCCTCGTATGGCCGGGGCCTCAAGATCTGCTCGAGCTCATCCCGAGCAGGGTCCAGATAAAGGGGGTCACAGGGCCGGCTCTTGACAGACCGAGCCGGGGAACGCTCGAACCCATTCCGTGTGGGCTTCCTCGGAGAGGGGTCTCTGGGATGGCTCCTCGCGGACCTGTCGCGGGAATACCTCTCGCTGTCCCCGACCACCGAGGCTCGGGGGCGGGGAGGAGTCCGGGGGCGCTTCCTCCTAGGGGGTTGGTCCCGCGACTCGTCCTCCGAAGGATCAGGGGGTAACTCCTTCTCCTTCCCCTTGGCCTTGGAGGTCTGCGCACCCCCAGCCCCCTCTCCCTCTTTCGCCTGACGGATTATATCCTCCAGCATGGGGAGGTTCTCCGTCACAAACTGGAAGATCTGCTGCCTCCGCTCCCCTGAAAGGGCTGAGCCCCCGGCGCCCCGGGACGCCCCAATCTCTTCCTGCGGGAACCCCTCACCGCCCCCAGGGCCGGTGCTCTCTGCCGTGCGCTTGGATCGCGTCCTGGCCATCAACACAAACTTACTCACCTTACGATTCCCACAGATGGCGCCAACTGAAGAAGCACGGAACTTCCCCTAGGAGAGCTGACCTGATCAGCTCGGGGTGTGGATGGGAGAGCTGACTTCAAGCCTGCAAGACAGAAAGGATGAGCTAACTGAGGGGGCCCGAGGGTGGTCCCCGAGGGCACTCCGACGGTCAAGTTAGTTTTCCGGTGAGTGAGTTTCCCGGGAAGTAGTAACTGTCCGGAGTAAATTGCCAATAGTAAGCGTACCTGGTACAGTGGATGTGCGTTATCATTTATACCTGCAAGGGAGTCCGACCTCCGCACGATGCGGGACTTGCCCAGTATAGATAGTATACCGCACTCAGGGGGATTACCCCCGACCTCTTCGGGATGGACCCTCGCCTCCCCTGGAAGCCCTAGCCGGTACGGCCCGGGGCCGCTCCCAGGGGTCTGACCGGGCCAAGGCCCAGCTTGGCCAGACCTGGGCTGCCACGTGTCTGGGCCCAGAATGGGGCCTCTGCACCCTCATTTATTTCAGAAGGTCTCTTCCCAAATGATAATACGCTTCCCCAGCCCCAAGAGGCACTTGACTTTGTAGAGGCAGGCATTGAGAAAATCGCTTTCATGACAGAGTACTTTGCATTGAAAAGTTTGCTAAGTAATACTACTTAGTAATAAGGAGTAAGGTTGAGAAATGATTCTACAAGCTGCTTGGGCGAGAAAAGCACGATTCATTTCTTCTCTTTGACTGTAATCCTGCTCCTCAAAATTTCGATTTACATTTAACATGTTTCCCAGGATTTGATTCCCCAAACCTGTCAATCCACCGGCGTCCACATAAAAACTAGCATTGAGTTTGTCTATTGATTTGACGACATAGAGCTGTGTTTGATTGGACTAGAGATGACACGATTGACTTGGCCCAAGTTACTTCTCCAGCAACAGAGGGTGACGAGTTCTTTCAACGTGCTACACGTCGGTCTGATTATGCGACGCTTCAACCCAGAGAAGAGACCGAGTTTTTGTCATTTTTATTGTGATAAATCTTATTACTCTCAGACCTTGATAATGCCCGGTAAACAAGACAGATGCGACTGTGAGAGTAGAGCAAATATTGTTGAGAACATATATATATATATATACAGTTATACACACACACACACACAGGACTAACACATACTATATATTAGTGTTTTAGGCATAGTTGTTAATATTTAAAAAAATTTAAAGATATTTGTTAAAATTATTTTTTACGAGATAAATGGACTATTATTTGGCTGTGAATAGTTATAAAAAGAAAAGCAGAAGTAGATATGATGATGAGTAGGATAGACATGATAGTAGGTTGTGATAAATTACAAAATATCAAATTTTTATTTATGTCAAAAGACTCCCTACCTTTTTATATATGGTATAAATATAGATAAAAATAAATTTGAAAACATGCAAAATTAATACCAAATCGGTATTAACTATCTACGCAGACTTTATTGTTATAAAGATAATGCCTTATTTTTATTCTATATTCATTTCATTTATTTTCTCCTCATTTCAAATTCCTTATCATTTTCTTAAGAATCAAATTTATAGCAATAAATAATTAAATATAATTGGACGAAATCCTGTTAGTATTTGGCATAACAATAATAAATAATTGAAAAGGACCACAAAAACCCTGGCCGCTAAACCCTAGCTCACCCGCTCGACTGAGGCTGGAGTCGGCCTCCTATTAGTGTTTGCAGTGACAAATCCTGAACAGCACCCATGGCAATAATGGCCGAAGAAGATGAAAGGAGAAGCACTACGGCCAAAACCTTCCCAGTCAGGCCAAAGCTGAAACCCACCTCTAATAATTCCACCCCGACTGCAGAATCCAAATACTGGCGCTCTTTCAAAACTCCAAAAGACCTCCAACTTCCAGCCCTAGTAGCCTCCATAACCTCCATTTCTTTTGCTCCCACACCCCCTCATGACTTCGCCCTCACCCACTCCGCCACCGTCACTATCTTCTCCTCCCAAACTCTCGAGCCCAAGGCCACAATATCCTCCGCCTTCTCCGACACCGCCACCTCCGCCTCCTTCCGCTCCGACTCTCGGCTCCTCGCCGCTGGTGACCTCTCTGGATCTGTACACGTCTTCGATGTTAAGTCCCGTAATCCACTCCGTCGCCTCCGTGGCCACTCCCGGCCTGTCCGCCTGGTCCGCTACCCCCGGGTCGACAAGCTCCACCTCTTCTCCGGTGGCGATGATGCCGTTGTAAAGTACTGGGACGTCACCACTGAAACCCAACTTTTCAATCTATTAGGCCACAAAGACTACGTCCGGTGTGGCGACGCCTCTCCGGTGAGCGACGATATGTTTATATCGGGATCTTATGACCACACAGTTCGGGTCTGGGATGTACGGGCCTCAACTTCGGGTTCTGTCATGGAAATTAGTCACGGTAAACCCGTGGAAGATGTAATTTACCTTCCATCTGGCGGGATAGTTGCCACTGCTGGCGGGAATACCGTGAAAATATGGGATTTAATCGGAGGTGGGCGATTACTCCATACAATGGAGAGTCACAACAAGACTGTTACATCGCTTTGTGTGGGGAAGATTGGGAGGGAGGGTGGGGAGGAGGCACAACAATATAGAATTTTGACCGTTTCATTGGATGGGTATATGAAGGTGTTTGATTATGCAAAGTACAAGATCACTCATTCGATGAGGTTTCCGAACCCTTTATTGTCTGTTGGGTTCTCACCGGATTGTTCGACGAGGGTGATTGGGACTTCCAATGGGACATTGTATGTTGGAAGGAGGAAAGTGAAGGAGGAGAGTGCAGGGGAGCAGGCATTAGTGGATTTTGCAGGATTGGCCGTCGCGGATGATGTGCCCAAGAGACGGGCACTAAGGCCGTCATATTTCAGGTACTTCCACAGGGGCCAGAGTGAGAAGCCTAGTGAGACTGATTACTTGATTATGAGACCAAAGAAGGTGAAGTTGGCGGAGCATGATAAGCTGTTGAAGAAGTTCAGGCATAAGGAAGCGCTGGTGGCTGCTCTGAATCGGAAGAACCCAGAGAATGTGGTGGCCGTCATGGAGGAATTAGTGGCGAGGAAAAAGTTGCTGAGATGTGTTTCAAATTTGGACTTTGAGGAGCTTGAGCTGTTGTTGCTGTTTCTGCAGAGGTACTCTACCATGCCGAGGTATGCATCATTTTTGATGGGGCTGGCAAGTAAAGTTGTTGACATGAGAACCGAAGACATTAGATCATCTAATGAATTAAGAGGGCACATTAGAAATCTCAAGCGAGATCTTGAGGAAGAGATGAGAGTACAGCAGTCTTTGCAAGAAATAGAGGGTATAATCTCTCCTTTACTAAGAATTGCTGCCAGACGATGATTATTCGAATTTGCTGCCTCACAATGATTGTAGTCTTCTTCTGTATGAACATCTTATTTATTCAAATATTATGCCCTCCTCTGTTTCATTTTCTTGGATCAACTCCATAGAGAGAAGACAGAGACTATTTAGCTGATACTTTAATGCACACTCCCCAGGTCCTGGATTTTCTTCTAGACAATTGTTAAATGATGCCCTCTCCTTTCAGGGTCTGTTTGATTCAATGAATGTAAAATATTTTTAATGGAAAATGTCTTTCATGAAAAATTTTATCAAGGAAAATTACATTCTCCATGTTTTTTCCGGTGTTTGGAAAGAGATGGAGATTATAAATTTTTAGTGGGCTATTGCACAAGTGATGGGTTTTGTTCTGAATCTTAAAGCTGATGGGGAGCATGAATGAATAGTCTTACGACATACGAGGCAGACATAAAAAATAACTTTAGTTCATTTACAAGTGAAGTCATTTTACATCATCTAGGGTCCGTTTGGTTGGACTGAAAATATTTTTCCTAGGGAAAATATTTTCCATCGAAGTCATTTTCCTGGAAAATCACTTCCTTCACCATAATTTTCCAGTGTTTGGTTATTAAGTGAAAATATTTTCCAAATTCCTTTTTTCATAATTTTTCGGTGTTTGGTTTGTCACTGAAAATATTTTCTGATATATTTGTTGATATGTTGCAAATATATTTTTTACTCTCAAAACATTTATTTCATTACAAGTTAATTTTATTTTCTATCCATTATAATCAAATTATCATTTCTATAAAATATCTATTCATATTATACCATGAATTCTTAAATGGAATTATTAATGGAATCTTGGATTTATTCATAATTTGTTAATTCTTGCTGCCGACCAATGGAGCTTTCGATTAGCAAAGTCCAAGGCCAATTACCAATAAACCACCTTAATATGTACAGCAGCTCAGTACAGAGACAGAGACTGCTGGTGCTAGGCCAAAAATTTAGCATCATGCAGCCTTGTGCAAATGTCAATCTACAAAGAGGAGTTCTAGCAGAATAGCACTTTCGCCCTCATCCATATTGCCAAAGAGATATGAAAACCTGTGCCAGAGCCTGTTAAGATGCAACCCCCTCCCAAAACAGCAATGCATGCGACTATTGCAGATTTTAGATTGGACCTCATAATGCCACACCATATCTGTTAAAGGCCATAAGCAAAAATTGTCCTCCTTCCTAAAGAAAACAAAATTAAGTTACATGCACTTCAGATTGCATACTAAACCCATGTACCATGGAATAAGCATGCTTGCTACAGAATATACAAAACTTCGCTAAAGACAACCAAAACTCCTCTCATGCCATCGAAGTAGAATTTGCAACTTCAAAGTACTTTATTCGACGCCCCAATCTTTCTTGAACCTCTCGAGAGAAATTAAACGAAGTCTTTGACTCTTCGCCATATATGCTTTTCCTAGCTTCTCATTTTGCACCAAATGCTCGAATACCAAGTCCAGAAATTCTTCGCTATAGCCTTCTATATTCATAATCTCTTCATGTAGTTGGTTGACATCAAGCTTGTTTGCACTAATTTTGTTCAAAGCAGCTGCCACTTCTCCAAGTTGTTGAGACATCTTTGCAATGTCTTCATTGCTGCGATTTCTTTTACAATGTTGTTTGGTTCCCGATGATGTTGCTCTCACTTCTGAGGATCTTGCACTAGTCACATCCTTTTGTTCTACACTTGTCTCTTCACTTGTCTCCACACTTGTCTTAGGAACAAATGGAGTTTCCAAATTCACATCGACAAATGATTTTGCAAAAGACCCGGTGGCCAGATCTTTCCCAACCACAACAGCCATTTCATCATACAACTCGATTTTATTCTGGATATACTTGTCATGACCTGGATTTTTCTGCGTAATCATAAACCAGAAATTTCAATCAACAATATAACAAATCCAGGTTTAGTGCAAAAATTCAAAAGAACAAGAAGTCCTCATTTGACATTCCTAACTCCATTAAATTACCTGGATATAGGCATGATACACACTAGGACTGGCCGTTATCATCTTCAAAGTATCATCCCAGCCAAATCCACTTTTTTCACGAATTTTTACTATGGTGGACCAAGATGATCGCACTGTTCTTAGATGATTTTCCACATGGTCTACCGAGCACGTAACCCCAAACTTATCTTTCATGGCATCTACCACACGTGTAAATGAACTTGATTTAAAGCTATTGTTAGGCCTATTCCCAAGTTTCACCTCATCGGCAAGAATCTCAAGCATCAAACGCTCCATAGGTCTTGACCACCTAAACTGTTTCTCTCCCTTCTTGCCCATCTTCAAAAAATTAATCAATTTCAATAGTCATCACCAATAAAACAAACTTATAACAATTATAGCCAATTATTTGCAGAAACATTAACAATTGCAACAAGAATGAAAATCATGACCCTGGAGAGCATAAGTTAATTCTCAATGGACAATCAAGAGATGCAAGGTTAATCATATAGGCAGAAGTTTTTGTGGATCAAGAGATTTTTCTACTTCATGTTCAAGAGTAGTTAAACAATTGTACCACCATTTGACAGTGACAACATTGCTGGCCAAAATGCATGTTCTAATCTTTGCAGACCTAAATGACCCTTACTACTCAAAAACTTAGAAAAACATATATGCCAAAAATCACCAACCTCAAACTGAATTGAAACTGTTATGTCTGCTGCGGTTTGATGATCCTGTGTTTCTAAGAGCTTCTTGTCAACACTGTAAGAGTTTCTAAGAGCTTCAAGTCATTCATCCAAAGCGAAAAATGAAAATAATCACAATCAGGGTTGTAAAAATTCTGCAATCTTTCAATGATCAGACAGATTTATTCATATATATGCAGGCAGAACGCCGAGACCTCTACATAGATAAATCACTCATATAGAGCCAAAGACAACCTTACATGGCATCCAACGAACCAGCATTATCATAAAACTAAACTAAACTAAAAAAGAAACTACAACCACCATCTAGATTATCTACTTTGTCTTCTTTGCATGTAATCTACATACATAGCATGTGCAATTGCGTCTCTTTTCCTTGCCCATTCTCTATTTTCTGCTCATCTCTCACTTTGTGTTTGATAAGGCTGTGTGTAAGATGCTTGTTCAGTCAGAACATTTGGAGTTTCAGATTGTTCCTCTTGAATGACCTCTTCCATGAACATGTCATTTGGAGCTATACCCATAATGTGATTATGTATGATACAACATGCCAGAATCACATCTACTTGGGTTTTAAAATCCCAAAAAGGATCATTATCCACCACCTTAAATCGTTTCTTTAAAACACCAAAGCCTCGTTCGATGGTTGTTCGCAATGAGGAGTGACGAAGATTGAAAAGCTCTTTTTCATTTTGAGGGGGATTGTCATCATACTCCTTTAGGTGATATCGAACTCCAGAATAAGGAGGAATGAAACCGTTGCGAATGCCATATCCAGTATCTACAAGATAGTACTTGTCTAAAATTGAAAAAAAAAAGTTACTTTTGCCTAATCTAACAATGTTTTGCATAATTATACGACTCACATAAATTAAGACAAGTACCTTGCAGTACTTGTAGACCCCTTGGTCTTGTAAGAGCATCTTCAAGAACACGAGAATCGTGTGCCGATCCTTCCCAACCAGCAAGCACGTATGAAAACTTGAGGTCGAAAGAAATAGCAGCTAACACATTTTGAGTTGGGTAACCCTTTCGACCTCGAAATTTTCCTTGAATTTCAAGGGGTACACTTGCAACAACATGTGTCCCATCTATAGCCCCTACACAATCCTATTTTGTGATATCAATTAGATATAAAATAATTTCTACTATTTGAGTTAATTAATTTTTATACAAAGAACTAGACTTACAGCAAACCAGGGGTAGTATCTTCGACTATTACGGATCTCTCGTGGAGTCGCACCATTTGGCAATTGTATTAAATCTGGATATAGTTTCAATATGGCATCAAGTACAATGGAAAAATAGCGGTGTATGGTTTCAGTTGACCTATACAAGTACCCCCCAACCACTCGAAACCTCAAATTATAGCCAACTATTTGCAGAAACATTAACAATTGCTCTCTTACTGACATATGAATGGTAGGTTGTAATAATCCTCTAATGGTGAGAGTATTTAGTAATTGGAAAAATGTAGTTTGGTCCATTCTAATTTGGTCTATACAATACGAACTACTTCCATATAATATGCTATCCATGTAATCCTCTCTAGCTCGCTCCCTATTAACATGAGGTGGTTTAGGTATAACAACTGGAGTTTTATAGACTTCAAAAGCTGCATATCCTGTTGCTAGGACTGAAGTGGCAGCACCAATTACAATAGCATCCTCATCATCATCACTACCGGGATCCATCTATGAAAATTCACGTAGCAGTAGACTTTTAGTAATGTACCAGAAAAAGCTAGAGTAATGCAGGGGTCTCAATTGCAGAGTGATGCAGGGGTCTCAAATGCTCCTCAAAAGAAACTGATTGATCGTTCATGGGATATCTTGGGATTGACCTTTTAATTTAGAAACATATTATATCCTAGAACATTTTGGGCATCCATCAAATGCAGAGACAATCCAGTCTTAATTACTAAACACTGAAATGCCAAGTGAGGTACTAGTGCTATCACTAACAGACGGTAAAATGCAGAGAAAGATAATGCAACGAAACTTCAGAGGTGCATGGCAATTAGCAACCATCTTCCTGGGCTCATTCCTTGCTATATCAACGACGTTATTATATCTTTCCGATATACATGAAAAAAAAGTAGCACATAAACAGAAGTGCCCTGCAAGTGTTTAAAGAAGTTTCAGATAAAAATGCCTCTGTCTTACCTGTTCAGCAATATTGAGATGCGGCCCACTTTCTATAGCCCAATAGAACTTAAGCTATATTCTGCAATTATCCTAGAGATTGGTAGGTTACACTCCTGAAGGTCGAGGAATGGTTATGAGCTATCTGAAACTCAGCACTGGTAAATGGCAATCCTCCCATAACCTGCATTCTTTTTTGTTCCGGTAGTCCTCTCAACAAACAAAAAAATGCTACTCTTCATTATAAGTAATATCTATATGCAGTGTGCATACATGTGTGTGCGTGCCTGTCATTTTCATCCAAAATACGGTACTTTATTCCTGAAGAATGCATTCATGCTAAGTATGCTTTATGCCAAAGTCCAGTTCTATTATTTGTATTGTTTTACCTACGAAGGATATATCTTGGAAAGCAATTACTGCATGATAAAATTACAATACCAAGGGTTCTGTGTGAAACACAAATAGTAAGACGCATCCAAATATATAGGTTCAACAAAATACTAACAGAGGAAAGATAAAGCTCGGGAAGATGCCCTGCTTGTGTTTCATTTCGTTTGAGGAAAGATTTCAGTATATTTAAGACAGAAGTATTTCCACGGTTATATTCCCTTTTCAATCAAGCAGCTACGGCAAGAATCAGCCCGTGGCTTCACAAACTCAATGAATTCACTAAAACTTTTACAAATGGTCTAAAACCCCCAAAACTCAGCAGCCAAATTAATTCATTAGCATCAATCAAATCAGATTTAACCCTAATCAGGTAAGAACAAACTAAAACAAAAGCTATTGTAGGAACGGGAATCTAAAAATTCATTCAAATGGAACTTCAAGAATCTACACCAGTAATCACCAACAAAAAGCTGACTGAAGAGAGAGAGAGAGAGAGAGAGAGATGGTTACCGGCCGCAATGGCAAAGTCTAGTTCCGATGACTAGAGAAATGGACCACACAAACTCGCACTCACACAAACGCATCCACACATGACCGTTGATATTGGCAGCTTTTAAAAATGAGAGAGAGAGAGAGAGAGAGAGAGAGAGAGAGAGAGAGAGGGAGATGATCTGTTACCTCCGAAATTGGGTCTTTGTCGGAGTTGGAGATGCCGCCTGCGAAGAAGGAGGGATTTGTTTGCTGATGAGATGTCGCCGGAGGCTTTTGGTTGGACTGAAAGCTTTTATTTGCCGGAGATGAGGAGATGTCGCTGCGAAAAAGAAGACTGCTTTTCAGGAAGGAAAATAACTTCACAAAGACAGATGAGGAAGTTGTTTTCATCCGCTGGGTGTAATTGATTTTCTATCGGAAATTATTTTCCCAAAATAATTGACAACCAAACAAAAGAAAATATGGAAAATGTTTTCCGGAAAACCTTTTCCTTCCAAACAAACAGACCCCTAATGTAATATATTTTCGGTAGAAAAAAATTTTTCCAAAGCAATAAACCAACCAAACAATAGAAAATCAGGAAAACATTTTCTGGAAAATATTTTCCTTCCAAACAAACAGACCCTCAGTGAACAGCAGGCTTAAGATAGGCCTGACGAGCCTGCACCTTCTTTTTCATGCAACGTGGAATCTTGTTCTCATTTTGAAGTAGAACTTCGGAATTTTGTTCTCGTTATGAAGCAGAGCTTACGGTCTTGTGAATATGCGGAAACACATCTGCAATGACCCATAGGTTCTTTGCAATTGCCGCGGACTTGGTCTCAGATTCCGATTCAGCCAGCATCCATTGTCACTATCAAATTAATTTTCCCGCTCCGCTGGGAGAATATTCTGTTTCACCTTCCTTTAGCTATATGTTACCAAGGAAGAATGAAATTGTATAGCATGCGAACCTCAATGATCCACATCGATGAGTGGCAACTTGATTGGCATGGCGCATAAAGATTAGTATTTAAAAACCTGGTACCATTGATGGAAAAGAATGAGCGCAGGCTGTGAATTGACCACTACTACTCAGGGGGCGCTTGGTTCTTGCTTTCGAATTGGAAAGGAGAATGGAATAATTCCTAGAGTATCCGCTAATGAGGATTTTGGTCCATTCCTTCCAATTTGGTCCGAATCATGAATTGTCAAATTTTAAGGCATAATTCCAATATTTCAATTCCCATTGCACTGGACCAAACGTGTAATATTGGAATTATTATAATTTCAAGTAACAAAGCCCCTAAACCAAGCAGCCCCTCAGTTCTTTAAGAAAAACGGCTCTTAAAATTTATCCCACCAACAACAAAAACTGGGACAGTAGTAACTACCATAGCGGAGGAACTCGGTAAATTTGCTCAATACCACCATACAGATGATAGACAAATACACGTCACATCATCTCTAGGAGAAGAAAGACTTCAACATTCTAGCCAATTTGCTCAAGATACGATACTAAATCTATGATATAATACAACTCACCATGTACACAGGTAGGGCACTTCAAAGTGCAAAAGCATAAGGTTGGGAACACGGTTGGCCTAATAAATTAACCAAGCAAAAATCTGAAAGCTGGAAAACCATGCTAGCTGGAAGCCCCTGCATTGCAGAAAATAGCTGTAACATATAAACATATATGTACACACACACACACACACACACACAAAACCTCGTCCTTATCATTCAACTGATTTTGATGGAACAAATATTTCAATGTTTTGTAACTGCTGTCAAACATGGTTTATCAACCATTAAAGCTGTTTGACCAAATCCTGGGCTAGAAATTTTGAAACAAGTAAAATCTAGCTTATAAAGGAGTACTTTTCAAGTGTCCTCGCACAAATTTTTTCTACTTTAACACAGTCTGACGGGCAAGCAATTCATTAAGTCTCTGGGTAACTATAAACACAGACCCACACAGGAATACTGAAATTTATACCTGAGTAAAATTTTATAGTACAAGTCACGAACTTATACCTGATGTTCTGGAAGCAGCCAAGTCCCCTGCAGCTCTACTAGTGTCCCCCGTTTTAGCTTGACTTCTCTTTTCCTCCCTGGAAACCCTCAGTGCCCTTAACTTGGATGATGATTTAAAGGACCGTATCAAAGGAGCGTCCTCTTCTTCCTCTTCTTGCTTCTCTTCTTCACCTTCAGCAAACTGATCAGATTCACTGATTGAATCTTCTTCTTCACTTGAACTATTCTCATCAAAGAGTTTCTTTCCTTGTAAATTCTGCTTTTTTCTTGGGCGACCACGGCGTCTCACAGTTGTCCCTTCTTTCTCATCTGCAAATCAATTGTGTTCTCATAATATTAAGCAATACATCCCAACCAGCTCACTTTATTTAACCATGTATGAAGAAATTTTTGGACCATATTTCACCCCTCAATACCAAAGAAACTCTAAAAAGAGCCACTTTCAGAACCCAGTTAACGATCAGAAGCAGGTACCCAGTGACTTGAAGAATCAAAATCAAAACTCATTGCAAGTGCAACCGTTGATGACAAATTCAGAGGTTATACTAATACAAGAGAGAGACAATCCAAAATTAAAGAATAAAGATATAACTTCAAAAAGCTAACTCTAACAATAACACAGCACTGAAAACCCAAAGTGCAATCATAGGAATACCTTGTAAGCCCTCATCTTTGTCATACTTCTCACGAAGAGTGTCAACAAATGCAAAATATGGGCGCCAGCCGCTGGGATCTTCGTCGGTGTTGACGTTTTCAGTTCTTTTTTCAACATCTTTCAGCCTGCTCATGGAAAAGCAAGCATTAATGTGATCTCTAATGGACTCTCCTTCAAAACATTGGGCCAACATACTGCCAAGAAGTAAAATTCTTACACATCCAGAATATCGGTTGGGGGAAGTTTGGACACAAAATGCAGAACAGCGCCATCCAAGAAAGACAGTTGCTTTGGTGCATCCCTAAATGCATACTCAATTCCAGCTGAGACAATATAAAGAATGTCCGATCTATACTTGTTTCGAGAAACGCCGACGAAAAGTCCAGAAAGCCGAGCAGCCAGATGTTTACAGTCCTGAAATGACTTGCTCGCTAGGGAATCATCACGGCCAGTAGAAAGTACTACCAGATGCCGTTGATAGGCCTATTCTCACCAAAAGCACGAGATATAAGTATAATTGAAGTAGAAATAAAGCACAAATATCAATCCAATGACAAAATCCAAGAGTATGATCTAATGTTAACACACCTGAACTGTTCCCCATCAGTGAATCACTTGGAAAAAATTCATGTATTTTTTCATTCTTCTTTCAGTTAGTAACATAAAACAAGCTATTAATTTTTTTCTTAAAACCTTCAAATTATTATCTCTTACCCTGTTGTCCACATTCTCTATGTAACTTTACATTCTTCCTGATAAGCAAAGCATAGATATTCTTTGCATGTTTGCATATCAAACTATTTGATTCTCTCAACTAAACAGATAATATTTATCATCCAAAAGCATCTAAAACAGTGACAATTTTGAAATATCCATATTTATAGTCTAAAAATTAATGCTACTATTTATGTAATTTCATCCACAAGCATGCAGTCAGTTGACAAACTGTATCTGATGACATTAAATTGCTTATTCAAAAGTGGTTTACTTTTGAATTTCTGGTCAGCAGACAGATAATGTAAATAGTCCTTCAAACCATACAAAATTCCTTGCTACCATAATTTAGAACAT
Organism: Coffea arabica; assembly: GCF_036785885.1. Lineage (NCBI taxonomy): Eukaryota > Viridiplantae > Streptophyta > Magnoliopsida > Gentianales > Rubiaceae > Coffea > Coffea arabica. The sequence continues at coordinate 57,113,505 of NC_092311.1, read as the reverse complement.
CCTAGACTCTCCCCTCTCTAATCATCCAGTCTTAGACTTGAAGATAGTTGATATTAAATATGGCCTAGATTACAATACATTCGATTGTTCATTATCAACTTTACATTTCTATATCCACATACAAATATTTCTTAAAACAGAAAGTAACTACGGGCTAGTCAGTATCACTTATAACTCCAAATCCAAGTCCACCACAAGCATTCTACATGAAGATGATCAAATTTTGCTGGATATAACACAAGCATCCCGCAGGCTCACATACATGTAGAAAAGAAACTAAAACCCGAATCCACGTGTACAAGAATACTTTCTTCTCCAGCAAGTTTTATTTGAGAGATAACTCCTGTTCTCAATTTGTAAGACAGCATAATTAAAAGTCCTGATACAAGGTAACTTCATACAGTAGCCTAGCAATTCTATTCCTGTTGTGTCCTTTCCACCCTAACCACAGTACACTAATACAGAACAAAGTTTTGAAGATATAGCAAACAAATGAAGATAAAAGGTATCCTGATAAGAACATATTTTCTTTGACTTCATTCCTTAACTTACAAATCTGAGTCAAGACTCACGTTGCAGGGAACTCTCAGCTAACAAAAGTAAGATAAACAATTCTGCTTCCTAGACACAATTATTAAATTATTAACCTGGTTGTCAATGATGAACAACAAAGTCTTACCCTTTTTAAAGCATCTAGGAGAATAATTGACATATCACCATCTTTTTTCCGTAAAACAGCAATTAGATGCTTTACAATCTCAGCCACACTCGTTCCATGCATCACAAAATGAGAGATAATCTCTGAACCAAGATAATCCTGCACTCATCAATTTTAGAAAACAAATTATCACACCATTTTGCCACTAAAAAATCAAAAATTAATCATAGACAATTAAGCAAACACCCGGGCAGAAATCATTATTTCCATTCCCCAAGCAGAATTGCCAGACATCCTCAACAAGTATTAACATATGGCAGCATCTGTAACTGACCTTAGGAACTGCTTCAGTAGCAACAACTTTCGCAGCAGCAATCATAACGGCATCACGATTGGTCTCCTCAACATATTCCTTGTTAACATCTTCATCTTCTGTTTCGTCTGTTGCATGTTTGCAGGAGAATGATGTTTTAAAAAACTGTGCTGAAAGCAACAGTTAATGTTGGTAATTTTATGGGCAAAATAAGGATCACGTTATTTTTTGAGTCTTCACTACTTTGGCCCCCGCAAAATACAAAGTTGGGAAGGACATGTTAAAACTACCTCAGAAAAACTTTCAAAGAAAGATTTCATAAAAATACATTAAGATGGGAAGACAAGATGAGTTTATCACGCTATCATTGATATTTCATCATTGTGTAAATTCATGCCTGGCGATAACCTTAAGAGTGTAGTTTGGATAAGGAAATTAGAAATTTATGATCAGCATCACAAGAAGAAACTGTACGGCAAATACAAACTCCTACTGCACTGGGACACTGATTGATTATAGAGTAAAAGGTACTAAGACAAATGCAGAGATCACAATCCAACCCAAAGCACAACAAAAATGAATTGAACATTCAACAACTTTTGTTTACATAAAGCCCAAACCACCTGAAACATGCAGTTGTTGCTCACACGTTCTCCAAAACTTTTGAAGAATGGGCTCAGATGGACAAAAGCCTAGACTTTCCAATTTTGTTGAAGCATAATTATCCATTCTGAACAAGCACCAGATTTCCGCAAGTATTGTACATACCTTCATGAAGCATAAGACCAGTTAGCCCAGAGAGATTTCAAAATATGTGAACAGCTTATTTCAGCAAAAAGCTGTGCGACAAAATAAGGTGGCTGAGCATGTATACAAGTTCAAAAAGGACGTATACCCTGCATGCCAACTGACTTCCGGATTTACTCTCTTCTTCATTTTCAGGATGGAGTAGAAAGTGCTCAAGTTGTTCACACAAGGTAGTGCGTTTCAGCAGAAGGGAGGCCACTGTTGCCTCAGAGACTTTTTCACTAGTTATAATTGAATGCAGCGACCAGGCAACATGCATATACATGTTAAGAAGAACGAAAGAGATGACCTGAATTATCACGGGCAGATAATATCATGATAGATAGATAGACAGACACAGGGAGAGAGAGAGAGAGAGAGAGAGGGAGAGGGAGAGGGAGAGGGAGGGGAATAAATCAGGTTTTCACATAACTAACCTCCTCATCTATGTTTCTGAAACGTTGAAGGATCAGACAAAAATCATCATACAAGCTATCAAAACCAATTTGTCTCAACAACTGGAATTCATATAACCTTTTCAAATTTACGAGGAGAGAGTATTCATCATCACCATCCTGAAGAACTAATGTATCAGCTTTTAACAATTGCTTCAAAACGTCAGGAAACAAGATAACTCATTGTCTATATTTTACCGCAATTTCTCTCATTGCTGATCTAAATTTGATGATAAGCTCATCCTCAAGCTCTTTTAATTGATTTTGTGCAAAATCTTGTAACTCTCCTCGGCTCTCTGTTGCACAGTAGTTGAAAGCTTTGACGCAAGATCTTAGAGCATCTTTTTCACCGTGCTTGAAGAATGCTTCTTTTACAAGCTTAAGTATATTTTTGAAACTCTAAAAGTACAGTTAAAAGACAAAACATCAATGCTATCAAAAGCTGCACTAACTATTCCATTCAGGAGACGTGTAGTGACACCAACCTGCTCTTGTCTCTTTAGTGAATAAAGTTCAAGATTCATATGAACAATGATTTCCACCAGAAATGGTACTTTTTCCTTGTCAACCATGAATTTGCGAAGAAGCTGAGGATAGTTCTTCATCATAGCAATAGTAATATCACGTCTGTTGTTGTCAAACATTTCCTGTGGTAGCAAGAGGAAAACTAAACTTTAGCTATTCAACTTTTAGCTTTTCATTCATTCCTGAGGAGCTTTCTTTTATTTTATTCTATTTTTTTATGGATTTAATAGGGAATTTGGTAGATAATTTATTTACTAACATAGGCCTCACAGTAAACTTGACATATAAACTGCTTGATTCAGTTCAAAGTATCTCTGAAGAAACTGCAACTATTCAAGAGAGCCAAAGCTCAAAGAACTACAGTACTTAATTTTCTTCTATTCCAGTGCCACCACTCAAAAGGATTAAATTTTCTGGTTGTCTATGTTTTGCATTGAAACAGGAGTTAGCAAACTCATGCGAAAGGGATCAAGCAAAAGTTCACTAAATTGAACCTTCTTAAAAACATTCTCCAACAAGTAAGCTTTTCAAACAACATGGGCATTCTTAGATGCATTAGTCTAATTGACAATAGATGGAAGGTCCAGAGCAAAAACAAAGGACCTAAATGTCTTATTCTGGTTTATACCAAGAAAGACATACATTAAAGAACCATGAAGCATAAGATGCATATCTACGACTGAGGAGCTTCATAGATCATTCTTAATGTAATACTCAAATGCAAAATAGATAAATCATGAACCAGCATATGCAGATGTGTCAAGGAATCACATGATCCTCTTGAAAAATCTAAGGATAGGAAATCAAGGGTCAACTGATATATAAACAACAATAAGAACAAGTTAATTCCTTTTGTTTTAAGCAGAACTAACCTCTAATCTACGAGAAAAAAAAGGCATTGCATCACAAAAGGATGACTGATGAAGTATATATAGATAAATTTCATGGAAAAACTCACTCGTTGAGCTTTAGTATAATACTGCTTTCTATTATCAGTGGCTGGCACAATCCTTTCTCCCACTGCCTTTTTAATAGATGAGCAAATAAGTCGAATCAAGCTTGTGGCATCCACATCACTTAGCTCAGAAGATGGATTTTCATCCAAAAGCATAGAAATGATACACTTCCAGTCCTACAACAAGATTCATGTTAGAATATCATCAACATTCATACAATACCTTCCACCAAAAACCTCTCCACGCATACTAAGGAAAGGAAAGGAAAGGATACCAGTGGAAACAAAAGGAAAGGAGGAGGAGGAAAGTGGTTTCCGTCCATCTTGTTTGGATTAAGTATGGAAGGAAAAGAAGGAAACATTAAATGTGTTGTTTGGATTGAGGAAGGTAAAGAAAGGAAAGGAAAAGTTCAAGTGTTAGTTAATTTATAAGGAATAAAAGAATATTTCAAAAAAGTTTAAATCATTGCATTTATTTTAATTCCTTTTCCTTCAGCAACCAATTCATATAAATAACTAGACCCTTTCCCGCCGCAAAAATCAACCCCCCAAAAAAAAAGATACAACTAAATCCCTCCAATTCCTTCCCCTTCCTTGCCCTCCCAATTGGTCAATTGGTGCCTAAAGGAATTGGAGCAATAATCTAGTAGAGGACCAAACCAATCCTAAGGCAAGTTGCAGAAGGCAGAGGAACATCAGGATTTAGTTGCACTTTCATCATCCATATTTCTGTGGCTTCTTTCCCTTTTAAGATGTCCAATTTTACTATACCTTGGTGGGTTATGGGCTAGCACTTTCATGAAGAGTGGCCACTACCTACTTACACCAAATGAAGGGATTTTCCACGTGAAAATCTAATACAATCCTTATACAGGCTCATCAATTTCCTAAAAAGACCTCTATATATTTTTTCCTTTGCTCACTGCCCATTCTCTCCCTTAGTCTCCTTCATTTCTTTCATGAAATGAGAGAGTATTTCCCAATCTGACCTTAGAACAAGTAAAATATTTTGAAACAAATATTGTTTAACAATCCATTTACTTAGATGTAAGATGTGGCTAATGGCACCAATTCAATTCAAATTAAGCTGTGCAACATACTTTCATGGCATCCATGTACTCCCAGACGTCATCAATTACATATGTACTAAGAATTTGATCAGTTGAAAACTCTCGCAATATCTGTAACATTCTACTAAGATGAACCTCCGAGGAATCATCTTCATCACCTGCAAAAGAAAATTCTGATTGATGCAATCATGCAAGCACTTATATAGATGCAGGTAAAGCAAATGTAATGAAACATAGTTAAGGAAACCTGTAGATTGGGAGCTATTAAATTTCTGAGCAATCAAATGATCATACACTAGTGCCCCAATGGCACGCCTGATCTCTGGAGGCTCATCAATTAATAAGTCATATAAAGAACCTAATTCTTCATCAGGAACAAGTTGATGTCTGCAGGACATAAGAAAGACAACTTATTAAGCAACAGCCCCCACAAGTACATGCGACCTTGCAAAAATAGCTATTATGCTTTCTTCTACTTTATCCCAAGCCCCCACCCACCACCTGGAAAAGAACAATCAGTGATTCCTAATTAGAGCAATACCTTAGTAGTTGTTTCACAAGTCCAATAGCACATACTGCCACAGAAATATCAATGTCATCAGCAAGCTCAAGCATCCGTTTATAAAACCTCTCGGTGAAGAGGCCAAGGGATGGGACATTATCATCCACTTCATAAAGATTTTGTAGCGCAAGGACAGAAGCTTTTCGTACACCAGAACTCTTCAAATATAACCAAAATATCAAGCAAAAATGAGTTTTCTGTACCTCAGGCGATTTGCAAACAAAACACACGATACAAAGCTTGATTAGCAGAGCAGCTTACTTTGTCATTCAGTGTCCATCCCAGATATTTCAAGTACAAATCCTGGAGGAACAGTGATGGATATAACAAAATCCAAACACCAAGAGACTGAATGCATGACATTCGGATTTCAGGATCTATATCTCGGTACCGGTGTACAAATAACCTATGGAAAGTAATATGTATAATGCATTTAAGAGAGCAAGAACAAGAAGTGTTAAGAACCTCTGCATAACCTACATCAGATGACAAAGAAAAACCATGCACTCTACATGGGAATATGTATAGGTGCATTCACAGATATATAATTTTTGTATAGTAGTTTAAGTTATAAGAAAAAACCAAAAAAGAAAAGAGTGAGTTGAATTGAGGCAAGGAAAAAGCATGGCTTGTCTGCAACATTGATAAGCCAGTGATTGAGGGGAAAAAGATCAAACCCAGAGGAACCTGGCACTAAAATTCCTTATCTGAAGTGAACCTTCACACACAGTGCAGTTGAAACTAATAACACTTGTAACAGTCAAGCCAACAACACTAGAAACATTTCATTAGCGAATTCAAACATCCCATTACCTAGAGAGGCACACAACCAAGACCACACTTACAGCAGTTATAGAAAATTAACTTCAATACATATCTTGCTAATTTAAAACTACTTCATTCCATGTGAAACGTCTTCTTTTATTTTTTTCATTTATGCCAAAGTTAAGTTAAAACTATTTCACACAAAACTTTTTAACCGCATGCTCGGGGGCTACATCTGTACCATCTCTAAACAATATGAAATTTTCAACTCTTTCTTAATTTCCATGGTCTGTAAAAGTTGAACATTCATTTTGAGAGAAAAGTTAGTCAAGTTGCATAATAATAATAATAATAATAAAAATAATAATAATAATAATAATAATAATAAAAATAAAAACAATGTACCCTACAAAAACTGGATCCTACCCAGTGAATAGTTTGCGCATCATCTCCTCTATCATGGTTACCCTCTCATGTGTCATGGATAGCCTCTTATTGAGCGACTCCACACGGGGCCCATCAGTTCTTTTTTTCTTTTCAGCATTTAATTGCCTCTGAGTAGTTTCTCGCTGTACACCAAGCATCTTGGCAACATTTATGAGGGATGTAACAAGCTGAAGCCCCATCAGTGAAGCAACCTGACGGTAAACTCTTGGAGGAGTACTAAAATCCAAGGGCATAAATAACTAAATTAATTAGATAACTGAACCAGTTAAAGGGCATTTGATAACAATGGAAATCACATACCATGATAATGCAATTATGTAGTCCATACACTTGTCAAATAAGCCCTGATCAAATAGTGGTCCATTTTGACACTCAACAACTACACTGTCCCAGAAAGCCACAAGATTATCCTTGAAAATCTTGAATTCCTTCTTTGAACTTTGATAATCTTCAACTGCACCCTAAGATTTCATGATAATCATGGAAAACTAGGTGCAGAGGTTAATGTATTGGATGATACACAACTTTCAGTCTAGAACATAAGAAGTATGCTAATGTGAAAATTTTGTTCAGAAAATACAGTGTGTATATGGAGCATAGAAATTGTAAATCTAATTAAGAAGGATACTTTGCTAGCCAGATTAACAAGAGCAACTACTACATCGTCAACATCAGTCTTATCCAGGAATTCTTCTTTAATGTGATACTTTGCTCCACATGCCTACATTGTTGAAAGTTTCAAGCATGGTTAACGCATCATATCAGACCATCAAAAGAAAAAAATGGAAGAACTTTAGAAGTTCAAAATTTTCAAGAACAAAACACCTCAAAGAGCATTGTTAGAAGTTCAACTGTTGCAGGCTTTGGATCTTTCTCATATCTTTCAACCCAATGTTTAACCAATTGAGGAATTTGTTTCCCATTCCCTTTAATAATCTCTGCAATTCAATTGAAGTTCATCCTCTTAGAATCAAAAAATAAAATGTTTACCAAAAAAAAAAAAGAAAGAAAAATCCTCCTAAATGAGCGCACACAAGAAGCACGTAAATAATTATGTGATATTAGCAACCAAAATAACTTAGGTACACTAAAAGACAATGTAAACAAAGCAGCAACACATAAACATCAAGAATTTGGAAAATGCTTTACTATTCAATAACTGGACAGATAAGCTGGACTTTGTAGATTTCTTAATTTTGCAAGTCAAACAATCAAGTTACAGGTAAAAGATCATAAACTGACATCGAGTAAGGAACTAAGCAAGCTATAAAAGTCATTTCTCCAAAAAGCCGTTAATAGCAGAAACTACAGCTACAAAGTTCAGAGCCAATTGGGAAATCGCAACATGATGAACTTGGTATTTGCTCTGCAAGCTAATTTACTAACTCAAGTAAACTGCAAGTGAAGAAGAAAAAAGGTCCCCTGATTGGAAAACAATTTATCACGTAGAAGAGGACAAGTTGTTGAATGAGACGGTATAACCAATCAGACAACAGTTAAGCAACCGTAAAGTTAAATCTAATTGTAAGAGTACCAGTCATCGACAGAAAGAACTGACAATTCTTAATTGAAAAATGGACCAAAAAGGTCTTGCAAATCCACAACTCCGTAGTGTAAAAAGAAGAATCCTCTAAGGTCGAGGAACTTGTGAAACTCTTCAAGGAAAAAAACCACAACAAATAATCCACGGCAGTGGTAACAAAAGTGAAATATACCAATCAAGCGCTGGCTTGGCTTCCGTCCGGAGGCGGAAACACCAACAGCAGTAGCCCTATTTCTCTTAGCTTTGGAGCGAGATTCTTCAAAATCGTCAGAAGACTCCTCTCTTTCCTTCTCCTCGTTCTCGCTAATTTCTCCACGAGTGCTATTGGCGGCCTTGCTGTGGGGGGCCTGTGGTTGTGCTCGGTCGTCGTTGGCTCTAGTCTGAGCCCTAGTTCTTTTCTACTTGGGAAAAAATTAACAGGAATTAGGCAACTAACCGGAAAAGATGAAGATATACGGACCTACACCAACCAAAAGTTAACTTGGAAAACAAATAAAACTAACCGAACGGCGAGTGACGATCTCCGATGCGACTTGCTCGTCTTCCATCAAAAGTACACACGGCTACAGCCTCCTCTCTGTTTGCCGTACGGCGAGAGAGAAATACTAGCAGTGAAAGTGAATGAGTATGGTGGGGAGCGGAGAAATGGAGCTTTGCCTAGGGTTAAAAATTAGTATGAGAGAGCTATCTAGAGTTTGTGATTTGTGTGAATGAGCGAAGTTAAATCCCAAACCTCCCGCCAACAAATTCAGGAGAAGGTTTAGAAATATGCTGCTGCTCCTACACAACTTATGCTTACTAGCAGTTCGTCTATAATATCAGTTAAAGAGGGAGGAGCGGAAAACCCCCCATAATACGGTGACGCTGTCTTGCTTCAGAAGCCTCTCTGTCCAAGACGGACAGTGGTGCTTGCCGCTGTAGAGCTGGGGTCCGGTCCGGTCCGGTATAAAATTCCTTTCCTTTCTACTCTTTTTCGTCCCTCCATGGGAAATTTGCAAATTTGTTGAGCTTTTTCTTTCTGGATTTCTTGAGTATTTTTTTTTTTAAAAAAAACTATCAGTTGGTTTGTTTGAATAAAGTATTATTTTAAATAATTACTATAATATTTTTTATAATATGATATATATAAAATACTTAAAAATATAAAAATATGAATTAAAAAATATATTTACATTGCAAGAAAATATTGTTTAAAAATATTTGATATCCAAACAAAGCCACGTGTGTATTATTCACTCAAGACATCGGCCTCCTGCGACTTCCACGTAGACAACTGTCTAAGCTAATTAATAATTAAACCCAACACTAACTTGACCTTAATATATAGTGTAATACCAAATAATGTAGAATTCTAATTAGCTTGGTTTAAAACTCCTTAAAGGCATCAAGAAACCATAAGTGGAAAAAAAAAAAAAAAAAAAAAAAACCACCATCTATGACGAGATTTTAACGAGTTATTATACCTAAGCTGAAGGTTTCAAACGACTCTTTTTCTCATTATCTTAATTCACATAATTTACCCCTGGATGCATGTACTTGTGACTTATATAAATACAAAGTACATTGGGCAGACCTGCAACTATTACCCAAACAAATTCTGCGCTACAATTGTCGGATCCACGCTGCACAAGTCAATTGCCATGGTACCCATGTTTACGTGAAAGCATCGGGGCATCAGGGGTTTACTTGGACTTCCATTAAACCAGACAAACATATTGCTTCCTCCCTGATCACCCGAAGATCTCCTGTCATGTCGGCCTTGGCAATGAACAAGGTGGACATGATCAGGATGCGCTAGCCATTGATTCAATTAGAAGCTGGTAACCTTCAGGAACAGCTGACCGTGTCTGGACACATTCAGCCAATGCAGGGACATCAGCATTGATGTCCAAAAACCTAGCCAGCAAGAGTAGCAGATGGAAGTCAGATATTCGCTTCACAAATGGGAGGTTCTTTGCTCGGTCCAGATGGTTTCTCAAAGCTTTCATGGTGACAGGATCATTTCTGTTCTCAATTGGAAATGTTGATGAAAGAGGACCCTGCATCATATATAATAATTGGTGCGTGTTAAAAGCATCTTAGAATAGGCATGCAAATCTACGAATTTAAGTTACAACCACAAATTCAAAAATAAAAATTAAGGTGAAAATATCCTTAGAAATACAAAACCAGCTCAAAGAATAAAATCAATGTACTTCACCTCAAGGATAGCAAGTATAGAATTACTCAAACAAAAGACCAAAGGTCCAAAAGGAGGTACAGTAACCAAGTCAAAATCTAAAACATACAACCATTTCTGATGTAAAGTTCTCTAATTTAAGCATTCATAGCAGCAGCATGCCTATTGCAACTAGGGCTAAGAGCTAAGGTATACAAGGTAAGCAACGCAACACACAACATAAGCAATTAGTAATGACTGATCCAATCATCTGTACATGTGGATAAAGCCGGTTCGAAAATGAGAATGCTTAAATTATACAGCAATTACTTATAAAATTGTCTGACATTTATGTTGGATGTCAAAACTTATCAGTCCTCGCCCCAAGCTCAATCCTGAACCCTAAAAAACTCCTAGTTTTCATCACCTTGCCATCCTCCCTTTTCCTGATTAGTCTAGTTAGACAGTATGCAATACACTAATAGCAAATAACTCAACATACAATAAAGAGATGGCATCATATAACACATCAACTGAAATAGCCATTGGGATTGTATACCTGTGGCTTGTAATCACCTAAGAAGCTAATCATCTTGAAAAAAGAAAAATATGGGAGAACGTTAAACTAAACCCCATACTTATGCATCGTACAACAGAGCTACCACAAAATTGAAGCCTTTTCCAGCACTTTGACACACATTTACTTTCATAAAACTACTTGCCAGGATTGAACATTACATCACCTTGCCATTCTCCCTTATATGCAGTTCATTTACAAATTAAATGATATGTCTTGTGAACATCACATCAAGCGCAAAATAACCTGTCATAACGCATACAAGGATACTTGTATTTAACTAGTTATTTAATAAGAAATCCTTCTTCAAATACAACTTAATATAGTTCAAAGAAAAACTGGAAAGGGATACAAAGCACAAAATGATTGTCCGCTCTAGATAAATCACAAGTGCATATAGACTGGAGAGAACGAGAAAAGATCAGAATAGCAAAGTAGAAAAGAAAGTTCAACGCTTCCAGATCCAATAAAGATATATTATGCCATGTCCTAGTTCTTAGTTCATGTATGTAAATTATTTGAATGGCCTTGTAAAACTGAATGCCATGGATAAACTTAGGACATAGTATACTTTTTCCTTTCTACCTGGTTCCAAATCTACATTGCTTTGGAAGCCAGCTAATCTCAACCAGTGGAACCGCATCTCGGCCTATCAAACTCAAGCATGCTAAGTACTACGCACCAGCCTCTTGTATACTTCCTAAATAGCTTCTTTTTGCACTGAAGCACAACATAAAACCATTGTTTGCTGACAAACCTAGTGAAATAAAGCTCATAGCAGCTTAATATTATCAGGCAAGCTCTTGCAAGATTAGATTTTTCCTGTCAGCTAAAACCATATTCACTTGGTACATTCATTTGACAAGAAGGTTAGTCTAACATTCATTCATGATCAGAATAGCTTTCAAATGAAAAAGAAAGTAGGAAAGCAGTATGAAGCTGAGATGGCCGCTACAAAAGCCATACCAATGATCAAAGATTATAAGTGCTAGTAATTCTCTCATCCATGGATAAAGACTCCAGTAGGCTAGCCAAAAGAGGAAACCAAAAAGATGACACGGTTCAAATTCAAATCCTAGACATCCACATTTAAGATGACTTCCAAGTTACAATAATGAAGGAAAAGTCTGCTTGTATTCTACTAAGTCGAAAAGGAACCAAAACGTCCACAATTTTGGAGCAATCAAATTTCTCCCATTTTGAAGGTCAAGCAACCGAGATACAAAAAAAGGAACTAATGGCTTCTTCTCTCTAACAATCAGAACACCATGTATCGCAAAGACACTTAAAAAAATTCTACCGCCACCACCCCCATACCCCAAACAAAGACGAATCTTTCAGACATAAACAATTGCTATGATGTACCTGGTGATCAAAAATCTTGACAACGACCAAGAAGAAGTCATTGTCAACCTCTTTAGTATCTTTCACTCCGACTACAACATCCTTTTTCATTCTAGATAGCTTCGGATCAAGCCCTTCCGGAATTACTGTCTCAAACCATCCTTCCTTGAACAACCTAATGCACATATCGCTCATCTGAAACGCCTCAAAATGCACATTAGCAAGCCCATCTTCATTCACCTCCAGCTTCACCACCGCCGTGACCCACTCCTTCAAATCGCCCTCAGCGTGCAGCTCAGCAGCCTGCAAAATCTCGGCATTGGACATGGTGAAATCCTTCTTGTCCTGACTAATGGTCTGCGTAAATATAAATCCCACTTTCCTCATCCCCAACCCAGCAGCTATCGCTTCCACCAGTTTTTCCTCATCTGGATCGCGCAAGAGAATCAAATTCTCATCCGTCCCCTGCTGCGGCGGCTCGTATATAAAATCCACCTCCACTTTTCCCTCCGGAGACACCGTTCCGTACATAAAACCCCCGCGCTTCACCGCAAAAGCCAGGGTATCGTTTACATAATGCTGGAAAGCGTTAGCGGCGTCGCGATCGAAAGACACTAATTCACAGTGAGAAACCTCTTGGCGGGTAACCCGCATTTGCTTAGCGATAAGGTCATCCATGGTCATCTTCTTGCCGAAGGAGCCGGCGGGGTTGACGAGGGGACCACCGGCGACGGTGCGTTCGCCGTCGTAGGCGAGAAAAATGATGGAGCCGTGGGTGAGGCTGAGGGAGGAGAGTGGGGTTTGGGGATTGGACATGTCGGTGAACCTGGAGAGATCATCTAGGGTTTTGGCCAACAAGAGGTTTTGATTGGTGGAGAGGGTTTGGGATTGGGTGGGAACCCGGAGTTGGGATTCGATTTGGGATTTGAGTTCGCCGATTGTGGATTGTGGGTTTTCGATTTTGAGTCTTTCCAGCCCATCTCTGCTTCGAATTCGTAGCATCATCTTCGCCGTCGCAAACCTTTTTTCTCCGGCTAGGAAAGTTGTCTTTAATTTGGGTAATATATACCGATATACGCACGAACTAGTGGTAGGTAGTGGTACCGGTAGCAGAGCAGAAAATACACTACTATATAACGATGATATGATGAATCGTGTGCCTCAAGTTGATTATCACCTCTAAGCTAGGCGGGGAAGTTTGGTATGTTAATTACCAGAGGAGATCCCAATGGAGATCAGCTCCCAAGAGGATTAAGGAATCTCTTCTCTGGCCGAGTGCAACTTGGAACAAGAAAAGCATGGCTTGTAGAGCCGCACACGTTAACTACTTAACTCGAGTTTGTTCTAAATTCCAACTACAGGATACATCTTTCCTTTTGCTTTTTTTTTTTTTTTTGGGTCTAGCAAATTTTTTTTTTTTTTTGTGTGACTAAGGCTGTTATTTTTATGAGATTCTTTCCTATCCAATCTTCTTCTTTTCTTCAAGATAACTAATTAGTGTGTTTGAATAGTATATTATTTGAAATAATTTTAAATATATATATATTATAACATTTTTTGATATAATATATAAAATAAAAAAGTGATTAAAAATTATACCGATGACACAAGCAAATAAATTTTCATAAATAATTCAATATCCAAACAAACATAATAATGCTTTAAATTGGGTGTAAATAAAGAAAAATCTAATTATACTGTACATTAAACTTATGGTATAACTTCAATGACTTTTCAAAAATCTTTTGGAAAAGTGAAAACATGCCAATGATGCATTGATGTCCATTTCCTTACAAATTCCTACCCTGATATGTCACGCGATTGAATGAAAAATGTAAAATACACCTCTAAAACTTGAATATTATTAAGGTTTTTTCAATTAAGACAAAGGATGAGCACGTATAATATAAAGTGTGGGCTCAATAAAAATTTAATTATATCAATCCACCCTCCATCTGGCAAGGTGTTTTTGTCAATATTCAACACTTGGCCCACTCCTTATATTTAGTGTCCTAATGAAAACCCAAAAAAAAAAAAAAGATGTTAAAGGTTTGAAATTCGAATTCAAATCACAGCACTGAGTTTGTTTGGATAAGAATTTATTTGGATAATTTATTTGATTCAGTTACTGTAGCATTTTTTGTGATGTGATGTATGTGAGATAAAAAAATGATTGGGAATTGTGTGTATGATGCAAGCAAAACAAAATCTGAAATTTTGTTTCCAAAACCACAAGTTGTCCAAACAAACTCAGTGCTGCCGAATTTTAGGCTTTTCAGCCCTCACTCCTGGGGGAAGCCCAACCAAACCGAAGTTATGGGCCTCATACTACAAGGCTTCCTTTCAGATCCACACCGTAATTCTTTTGGTCTGACTTGAGTGTCGGACTCTGCAGCCCAACGTCTTATTCCTTCGCTTTGTTAATTTTGAATGGCAATACGATATGTGTGATTCACGACTCATTGCGAGAATCTTTTACCATCGACTTTTGGATCGGAGATTGATCCATTTTTTACCTCCACCTTGTAAGATTTAAGATTTATCCTTACCGTTTCACTTAACACACACACACAAGAAAATGATAAGTTAGGTAATTTGGAAGAAAAAATGTAAGTAAGAAGTTCGATATTCGAAACTTCATACATACACTTAAAAAAAAAAAAGTTAAAAAACACGTACACACGCATTTTATGATATACCTTAAATGCATTAGGGCTATAATATCCTACCATATGGTAAGAACCCCCCATCTTATTGTGGATCGTGTCTTATATATATTAGTGGGAAAAACATACTCTATGGGTATTCAAAGTAAGAAAAAATAAAACATTTAAATGTTTACTGCCCAAGCAAAGATAAATGGTTGATTGTCGTATTTGAGTTTAATAATCCATACTAAGTGAAGACTCGAGAGCCGTTGAAGCCAATAAAGCTCAAGGGACAATTTCAGAGTCCTCCCTGAGGTTTCTAATTATTTCACTTAACTCTCTTAAAGTTTTAAAATTTATATTTGCCTCCCTCAAAATTTATATTTGCCTCCCTTAAATTGCCAGTATTTGTTGTTTGATAATTAACTATAACAATAAACCCATCACTTTAATGGATTACTTTTCATGGCACTTTATTGGAGAAATAAATTATTTTTAAAATCGAGAAAAAAGTATCATCTTAATTTTTTTTTTTAAGTTTGTGTACTAGCTGAGTGGTGGAACTACCATGTTTTGGTAGTGATTTTGGGCCTTTTTTTTAGGTTAATTTTAATTTATTATTGATTTCGATAACAAAAAACACAAATAAGAGCTATGAAAAAATCAGATGATGTTAAAAGTTACAAAAAAAATGTTACTAGTTTGATGTTTGATCAAGATAGAAATTAGGGACAACATTAATTAATCTTTGGTTTTTTTTTTGACTAAATATAAGAGAAATGAATAAAAAGCAAAAGAAAAATAAATTATAAAATCCATTATTTGTATAAGCATAACAAACAGGAGAGTTTCATTATAATGGTAAGGCTAGTACTATCGTTTTAAATGGATAAAGAAGATAGGTGTAATTTTTAAAATTTTAAAAGAATTAAATAAAATCATTAAAAACCTTCAAGGATGGTTTCCGAAATAATCCCAAAGCTCAAAAGTTGATTGAAAAAATAGGTCATATGTTCATATTTTTTTTAATATAAGTGAGAGTTTTCAAATCAAAATCTCTCACTCACGCTCATTGCTCGTATTACCCAATATATTGCTTCCCCAAGCTGCGCTACGTTCAGTGTTCTATTCTCCGGTTTTTTTTTTTTTTTTAGTTGAACTTGTGGGGTTTTGGTTTATGATTTTGGCTCATTTATGGAGATTGGAAAAGAAAACGCTACCATAATTCCTGAAATTTGTCTTTTGTCCGCGGGAAGGCGACATAAAATGAGAATCACCCGCCAAAAGGCCACAAATGTTCCACGCACACACGAGCACAGCTGCGGGAAAGAAATATCGACGGTGATGGCCATTGGGCAGAACCACCACCACTCACCACCCATCACCGTCCCAATCTTATGGCCGCCTCAATTATCCATCCACGTCCCAGGCACCACCATATCCTTTACTGTCTCCAAAAACAAAACAAAAATAAAAAAAATAATAAGAGGGCAGACGCGGCGGTTGAGTTAACAACCTCCACCTACGCATTCGCAGTTCGACACGCACCGGTGTAAAAGTCTAAGACCTTGTTCGGAAATTTTTTTTTCCTACAAAAAGTTTTTTTAGATTTTTTTTGAAAATATTTCCTCAGTACTATATATTTTCTCACTAACTTTTTTTTAAAAAAAAAAATTAACGTTTCTCACATCTCACAGGAAAAGGAATAAAAATAAAAAGCTAGATTATTACTATTTGTCTACAACAAATTCCAAAAAGTAAGCGAGACGATGATGATACTCTTAGGCTGGGTCATGGGTCCCTACGAGTGGCACATCCGTGATAATGGATAAAACAGAAGGCTTAATATGGGAAGCCAAGGGGACAAAAGTAAAATTTGAAACCGAGTGGCCGTTTGAACTTTGAACTTTGGAGTCCCAACTCCCAACTCCATCCATCCATACATATAAGTCTAGACTCTAGAAAGAAAGAAAGAAAGAACTAGTCCATAGTCCATACACAGAAAGAAAGAAGACGGAGAGAGAGAACGTCCAAACTTCCTTCAAACTTGAAAATAACTCTTCATTCATTCATTAACCACCCCAACTTCCCTTCCAAATTACTCCTCAGTCACAACTACTCACTCGAAATTTTTTTTTTTTTTTTTTTTTTCACTCCTTACTTCTTAGAGATTTGCTCCTCTATAGAGCAGTTGGACCAGTCAGTGTTGAGGAGCGGAGAGATCACGCACTCCTGAGGCTGCTGGATATCAGTCAAATGAACACGACAGGCATGGTTATGATATCTAATGGAGGTGGCTGCGGTGGCCATGGAAAGGGCTCTTCCTCTACTGCTACTTCTTCCAGAGGAGGAGGAGGAGGAGTTGTTGTCGGCACAGAACAAAGCCGCCGCCAGCAGCAGCAGCAGCAGCTGTCGTTGCTGGAGTTTCTTGTAGCTGCCTTGAGGAAGTCCATGGTGTCTTGCCGAGTGGATCGGCAAGAGGAGGCCCCAATCTCCGCCGCCCTCCATCCCATTGAAATCGGGTGGCCCACCAACGTCCAGCACGTTGCCCACGTCACTTTCGACCGCTTTCATGGCTTTCTGGGTCTACCTCTCGAGTTCCAAGTTGAAATCCCCTCTAGAGTCCCCAGTGCCAGGTATCTGAATTCTGTCCTAAAACCAAGCAAACCCAACGACATTTCATCCTCTCCTTCCTTTTTTTTTTTTTTTTTTTTCCGTTCTCCTTTTGGGTTCCTAAATTTCTCTGGGCAGTTACCAAAATCTTGTCTTTCATTACGTTTTCTAATTCTTGTCTGTCTTTCTAATTCTCTCTGTATTCTTCTTCTGGTTGTTGGTTTAGATCTGAACCAGCTCACAGTCATTAATTCCTTCCCTGATTTCTGTCTGCACTCTTTATTATTAATTATTCACTGGCGAAATTTTCATAGATTGACGTACGAGGAACTGAATACTGCGAATATGATTATTTATTGAATCAGCTACAGAGCTGGGTAAACGAGCACTGACCGGTCCCCCAAACCTTCTCAAGGAAATGATGAATACACGGGCTAAAGTAGAATGTGATACTACTATCACTTACGATGCCATCTCTCTGTTATTTTCCCTCGTTATTAGCAATTTTTTTCCCAAAAAAAAAAAGGAAGGAAGAAGATAAAGATAGTGGAGCTTAACTAGTAGTAAGTACTAATTCTGGTAGGATATGTTATTCGCGTTGACATATTTCTGAGAATTGTAATATACAAGTCAAAAGGAGCTCTTAACAATAATTGATCTCTAACTACACATCAAGGCCATTGGAATTTCTCGCACTTCCCGAAATGGTACTGCACTGTAGGGTATTCATCAGTCACGAAATGGTAATGCGCCTTAGGGATTGCAATTTACTGTTTGCTTTGGCGGATGGGAAGATTAACGCTGCAAGTGATTCTGGATGTTATTTCACTTGATTAACACCTGACACATTGGTCGTTTTGTTCATGCAGTGTGACTGTATTTGGAGTCTCTGCGGACTCAATGCAGTGCTCTTATGATACAAGAGGCAATAGTGTCCCAACAATTCTCTTACTGATGCAAGGGCGACTATATGCCCAAGGTGGTCTCAAGGTATAACGAATCATTCCTATTTAACAATTTGCAGCCTGAAAAGGTTTTCGTGATACTAGTATGGCTACTGCTCGGAGAGTTGTTTTACCATATGCACTTCAATGGTTTTACAGGCAGAAGGAATTTTTCGCATAAATCCAGAGAATAGCCAAGAGGAACACGTTAGGGACCAGCTCAACAGAGGCAATGTGCCAGACGATATCGATGTTCACTGTTTGGCTGGTCTTATTAAGGCCTGGTTTCGAGAGCTTCCATCTGGCGTGCTTGATGGGCTCTCCCCTGAGCAGGTCTTACAATGCAACACCGAAGAGGATTCTGTTGAGCTTGTAAAACAGTTGAACCCAACTGAGACCGCGTTGCTAAACTGGGCAATTGATCTCATGGCCGATGTTGTCGAGCATGAGGAGTCCAACAAAATGAATGCCAGGAATGTTGCAATGGTTTTTGCTCCAAACATGACTCAGGTATGTATGTCACCGGTTAAAAAAAAAAAAAATTCTCATTATTCTAAAACCATTAGTTTTAGTTCACCGCTGATTGACAGTTTCTCTATTCTGTTGTTTGTTTCAGATGTCTGATCCGCTGACAGCTCTTATGCATGCTGTTCAAGTTATGAACTTGTTGAAAACCCTCATCATGAAAACCTTGAGGGAGCGGGAAGAAACAGTGACTGAGGGGTGCTCGCCTATGTCATCTCATTCATCAGATAGGCCCAGCGGAGAAGAATTTGAGAGTCAACAAGAGGACATGGAAACGAGCTGCGAATCGACAGGGCCAGCAAGTGATGATGATGAACCTGCCAATTACAGCCACAGCAGCGATGAAAAGGATGAAATTGAATCGGTAAGTGACATCGAAGAATGTTTCTTGAGGCAATTGGATGAGAATGAGAGTGCAAAAAATGGCTTTAGGAAACAGTTGGAGGGGATTCTATGCAGAGACCACGGCAGTCCCATTAGCTGCTGCACTTTCGGTGGAGATTCTTACCCTTTTTCTTCTGAGAGCAAAACAGGGAGTTCTTGCTTGATCACTGATGGAGAAGATTCAATAGCTCTGGGGCTTAAGGCGCCTGACATGAATGGAATGGATGCAGATGGCGGAAATACCGCCAATGATGTTGAGAGGGTAGAGCTTACGGCGGCACCCACTCCTCCAGTGCTGTTGGGGGTTCTAACTGAATCTATCTGATTGTGTCTCAGTGTCTTGACATATTGGAGATAACACATCTTTGTCCAGAACTTTACGTGTGTTGCCTCTGCAGTGTTTGCATTTGTAAATTGCATTTGGTTAGGCTCTTGTCATACGGTTTGCTAGCAGGTTGCTGTTCAGCTTGGGGCTGAACTTGTTTGCTTGCCTTGTATTAGTAATAGCAAGGAATTCTAACATTGACAGTTTGTGGTGTGGCATGACAAGAACAGCATAGAAAGAAAAGAAAAGAGAGAGAGAGAGAAAAAAAGGCATCTTGTAGTTTTGCAGGCCGCAAGTCCTTTGTTCGGTCATGCTACGTAGTTTAACCCTTAGGGGTTAACTGTAAGACTGACGTTTGTTTACAGTGCTTTGCTTAAATGTCACTCAATTCTATTATGAATTCTTTCCACTGCCTGCGGACAATCATGTAGCAGCATGATTATCGGGTGTCGGAGTACCGAACACTTTTAAGAGCATTCTACGCTGATGTTTCGTGCTGGGATTTCAAGTCAACGGTGGTCTTTTTTGTCCATCAGAAAGAGTAGTGAATGTTGAATTCGCGTTCTCAGAAGGACTAATTCTAATGCTTCAACCACGACCGGAAGCACTGAAGAGCGACGGGCTAGTTCCTGTGGGTGGATGACCGCCCAAGCAATAGAGGGAATTTTGTATGGGAAGAAAAGGTCTCCAAACGAAAGTAGCAAGTAAGCAGTACATATTTGGACATAAGAATCGGACATGATCGCGATCAGCGTCCACTTTGCAACTTTTTCAAGATTAGACAGCCTTGAGATGAGGCCAATGTTCTCTTTATCTGTGAAAGAGGACATTACTATTCAAGCAAGATACTACAGAACAGCAGACAAAAAAGAAGGAATAGAAAAACAGACAAAAAAGAAGGAATAGGAAATCGAGCAAGGTAGATATACATGTAGTAGTAGTATATTGTACTGAAATCGAGCAAGGTAGATAAATAGAAGTATTTGGTAGAGTCCCTAGTTAGTGTTCAATGCTTAAAATCTTGAATCTCAATCGGTCTGCTTAAATAAACTCCGTGTGAATTGTGACGGCTGGCTGACAAGTTTGTTGATGCCAAAGACAGGGAGGAGATGGAAAGAGCATAGAACCCAACAACGACCGGGCACCAAATCCCGGCAAATGCAGCAGTTGTGTGACCATCGTATTTTGACAGCCCAATAAAGGAGAATTGAATGCCGAAAATAAGTGCGCGTGTGGAGACCAGACAATTCTCATATTCAAATTAGAAAAGTAAATCAAAGAATCAGTCTAATGCTAAAAAAAAAAAAAAAAAAAGGAGGTCTGATTAATCAGAGAGCGAAGAAAAAATGGAGATGCAAGAAGCATAAATCGCCCTTGATGAGTGATGATAGCAGTACGTAATATATAATTATTTAGATGCAAGTCTATGTACAGTTGTGGTCCTGTCCTTTTGACCAGTTGCCCTACCAAAAAAAAAACACTCTGGGAAATTTAACAACATTAATGGAAGTAAACAAAAGGCGATTCATAAAAGATAATTAATCTTCTACCAAACTAAACCAGGAGGGAGATTGTCTACGTGCTGGTGTAAGATTAATCTTCAACACTTTTTTGTCTCGCCCAAAGAAAAGAAAGAAAGAAAAAAGGAAAAAAAAAAAACTCTCAGAATTGAGGCCCCAGTGCCGTTCAAGATGCCAAACAGGCTTCCCAGAAGTGGCGATCCTTGTCCCTTTCATCCAACTTCTTCAACTCGGCACCGCAGACCTTGAGTTTCTTCTTGTTCCTCTGCCCTGCCACCGATTCCGCTTCTAATTCTGCTGCCTCCGACTCGTCACGATTCCGTTTGAAGACCACCTCCATGTAACAATTAGCCCCGCTACTTTCAACGTCCTCATCCTCGCACTCGTCGCGCAAATGTGACGCATATTCTCCCGCTTCTTCTCGCTCTACCTCATCGGCGTTAGCAACATAAACCCCCCCGGTACCCGTAGGGTGATCAAAATCGTTATAACACGCATTCTCGCAGCTGCAAGAAAATGCATCATCCTCAGCTAAACCGGCCGTCGCTTCATGACTTGATCCGGCGTCATCTGCACCGTTAAAGCCGGAATCAGCCTCTGAATCGCCGGTGCTCTCGAAAAGCATGCAGGAGAAAATATCCACATACTTATTAGTCCTCCAATCCATACGTGTCTCTTCCGACTCTGGAACTAAATCCATCCTCTTTTTTTTTTTTCCCTTTTTAAACAAAAAAGAATGTTAAAGAGAGGGAGGGGGTTGGAACTTGGAGAAAGAAAAACGGCGAGATGAACATGAATGTGGGTTATATAAAGGTTTAGGAGGAAGGACGAGAGAGCGTTCTGGGATGAGCTGTCTTGTTTGACACTCGGAAAAAGAGAGGCTATTTAGCTGTAGCTAGTGGTGCGCTGCTCAGCCCATATTTGGCTCTGGAGAGTTAATTTGTACGTCCTTTGCATTTTTGCGCATGGACAATTTGGAGAATTTCTGCATTTGCTTTTTGTAGCTTTGCAGTGATGACGATGATCCCTTGTAAAATATAATGATTGGTCGGTTTTGGCTTTTGGAGATGCGGAAAATTAACACTAACACGGCACCCTCGCTCCACATCTAGAAGAATTCCATCATGTCATACAAACCAATTGCTCCACGATGACGTTGAACCGAACCGAACCTAGTGTTTCTAGAAGCAATAATGCAGGGAAGGAAACCCGAATCGGCGACCCTACGTGTTATTACCATCCAAGTTTGGACATGTGCTAAAACCCAACTCTGCCCGCAATAAGAGAACAGAAAAGGTCATCGCAATTCTTATTTTCTTTCTTTACAGTCGATCCCGAAATTAATTGCATTAATCACTAATCTGGACTAGTAAATTTCTAAAGTGGGCAAAAAAGGATGCTGAGAGCCGGAGACTAATTCCAATGTCCCAACTAATGATGGATTATTTGGTTTGTTTGGATAGATTATTACTCCCTCCGTCCCATTTTGATAGTCCTGTTTCTTTTTTCACACAGTTTAAGAAAAAGTAGTAGTTAACTTTGTTGGAAAAGTAAATTTAGATTGCTATTTTTCTAAAATACCCTCACATTAAATATGATACAATTTTATGGGAACTTGAATTGATGGTAAAAGAAAAATCAACTCTCATTAAATGGGGTAGGTTTATAGTAACAACTACTTACATTGAATAAGGGTATTTTAGAAAAAATTAAAATACAACTACATTCTTCAATTGGAAAGTGGATTACAATTTGGGACAGATGAAAAAGAAATACAGGACTGTCAATGTGGGACGGAGGAAGTATTTGAAATACAAATAATTACTGTAACACTTTTTATAATGTGATGTATGTGAGATAAAAATATTTAAAAATAAAAAAAAATAAGTTAAAAAAATGTATTTGTAGTACAAGCGAAATATTATTTGAAACAATGAGATATTCAAATTAGAGCTGATTAGTTGACAGAGAATTGCTAGGAATCTTTTGTACTTTTTCATTTGTACGCTTGTCGTAACTCTTACGTATGCTGTTTGTGCCTTAGATTCTTAGTTCAGTTCCCAGTTTGGTTCCGTTTACTCAAAAGAACAACACGTTTGAGCTTGACGATGGCTTGAACAAGTCTTGCGCATCATGACCGGCAACGGACTGAAGGATCAAACACTTCAAACTATTATAAAAAAAAAACACTTCAAACTAGCACAAGATTTTATTTTTGTTTAAAAAAAAAAGGAAAACCAAAAAACATTGCATGCTACAGCTTGTATGTGGTATCCAAATTGCCCAAAAAAGTTAAATGATCAACAAAAAGAAATTCTGGGCATGACCCTTTGTAATGTTTAGTTTTTTTTTTTAAAAAAAATGTTTGAAACATTGGGTGAATTCATTTCTAAATGTTCAAAAATCTTGAATGTAAGAGACTTGCCCTGTTTGATAACCCAATTTAACACTTAAACATAATGGATTTAGACATTAATATATTAAGACAAAACTAATTAATTAACAAAAAAATAAAATATTTAAATTAATTAAGTGATACTGAATTTTTTAAATAAAACTTGCTCTAAAACATAAATAATAAACTATTTACTTAATGTAGTTACATTAAAATATATCAGATTTAGCACGTAACAATTCAGTAAATTAATGAATTCAGATTTTAAATTGTAATATTCAAAATTTAATTTTGTCAAATGCACCCTTTCTCTATGTCTAAACTTATCTAATAGTAGACTCTTGGGCGACAAAAGTCACCGTTCACGGAGAAGACTATGGTTTGCTTACTATCTGAGTTTACTTTTAAGTTCAGAGGTGGACCACAATTACAAACACAGCTTGACCGCAAGGTGCATTCACGGCCAATAAAGATTTGTTGGTTGATTGTTGAACGATTCCATTTTAATTGGTATTCGTTGATTATTTAAGGTTAGAATTAGCTCAATAATAATGCCTTAAAACAAAAAAAAAAAAAAAAAAAAAAGAAAACAACTGAAGTAGGAAGACTTAGAAGAAAGCCCGAAAAGCAAAAATATCATATACTACCATATACCATTTGATACTAAAGAAATACATATAACTATTAATCAGCGACATGCAATGTAAAGTTGCAACCCAAACGACCTCACTGGATTTCCGGGTACTCCGACTCACAGGACATCCCCACCTCGTTCATTGCCCCCTGTTGTCACTTGTCACGGATCACACCGCAAGACCTTCTCTTCTTTTCTTGGGCTGTCAATTCTGAGGCGTGGATAAGGTGCCAAAAAGAAGAAGAACGCTCAAAATTGTTTTCAAACAAAAAATCACCAACAAAGCACATGGTCTTTGACCCACAGGCCACGCCGTAATTCGAAACCGTCCGCGCTTAGACTGCTGTCACTGGTTGGAAACCTCGTTACCGATGCTTTTGACATTTTGACGATGTATCAACTGTTACTTTTATTAGACGTACAAATACTGCAAAGGTCGTGAAACAGACCTAAAGAAGTAACATCATACTGTATGTTATATATCCCAAATCTCTGAATTAAGTCACACCATTCCAGCCAAGGCGGCTAGCGAGTATCTTCCACGTTGCTTTGTCAATTTGATTGGGCCAGCGACGAAAAGCAATTATAACGTGCAGCACCACGCAACTTAGCCACCGCAGCAAAGAGCCTCCCGTACAAGGCACTTTTCCCCACGATTATCCGATCTCTCAATTGTAAAATCAACTTTCCTTCTAGAAAGCATAAGCATACCCAAAGTTCCAAACCAATCTGTCCTGCAAATTCATGAACTCAGAATCTGCAATTACAGCATAGCCAATGACTTGGCTTCAAATGTCCAGACGTACCCAATTACCATTGACTTGATTCAAGGAGGTAGCTAGTGGTACTCTCCGTCTCTCTCCTAGTAGCAGATTCAAGACAAATACAGATCTTGCTCGAGTCCAATCCGTGTCAACGTTTGCCAAACGTTTTACACCATCTAACCATCCGAACCGTGGATTTTTTTAAAAAAAGGTCCAAAAAAACAGACCTTTTCATGCGTCCAACCCGGAATCCACTCCACTGTAGCTACCACAAAAAAAAAAAAAAACAGCAAGTGGTGAGTAACAGCTGCACTGCCCAGGTTTCAAACAGATTAAAATACAAATGGTACACTCTCAGCAAGTACTACTGTACCTTAGATTAGCTCTATACGAAGTGTGGTCCCAAAAATCTTTGGCAACATCAGATTTTCATTCTCATCCAAGTACTAGTCTATGAAGGCAACATAACAAGATTTTCATTCCCAACAATCAGAATAATGATTACTTAATTTTCAAGATATCAGGATTTTATGAACCTGCAAAACCATATTAAGAAGCAATTTCAGAAGCTTCACTCAAAATTCAAGAAATTTTGCCACCAAAAAGCACATACGGCTTGTGAACTAGTGCACTGACAATCGATAGCAGCACTGAATTTATTGAGATACCAAAACCGAAATATGCAACTCCATTTTTCTTACAACATCCAAACTTCCACCTGAAAAGAAAAAGATACAATGCGATAAAAGAGAAAAGAAGAAGAAGAAACACAAAAGAAGGATGCAAAACACGTCAGTACTTCTTGTTCAAACATTCTTGGTGCTACAAAAGGCAGCAGCACAAAAAGCATTTGTGGCACACCGTGTATTCTATTCGACCATTTCAACAGATGCTGGCAAATGTTAACATCATCACTCGACAATTCATGTTTTCCTTCATGATAATTTAGTCATTTCTACCCTGCAAATGCAAAACATATATTTGAACCCCCACCTCCCCCCCCCCCCCCCCAAAAAAAAAAAAACTCCGGACAGAAGGGAATAAAGAAATAAAAACTTTACATTTCTATGTCTTCTATAAACCTTCTTTTTTTAAGGTCAATATAAATTAGTTGATGCCCCAGAAAAATAACAGTCAAGGACAGTAGAAAACTCTAAAAACACAAAAGAACACAGTAACCTAATTCCACCAATAGACCTGCAACGCTCTCTACATAGATACATAGCAAACAACTAGTAGTCCTTGGTAGTAACCACACACTCTCTTAGCTATCTATCTACATTTGGTCTTCTTCAATTTCTCGTTTATACGAATAAGATGCATTTTATAAAAAAGGACAGTGTATAAGGGATAATAGATATAGAAGAAATAAATTTTTACTTAAAAACCAATACTCACACCCCAGCAGCTTGAAACTTTTACATCTGTCAATATAGGTCATAAGAAAAATAAGCATAATTATACAGCAACAGCCACTGGCTTATATAAGCATGCCTAGCCTAATAAATGATAAACATATGCTCGGGTAGTCAACGATAACTGCTTGTCAAAGTATTGAGCTGGAAAGAAAAAATCAAAGAAACAAAGGGGATCAATATATCAGCATTTCAAGCACTCAAATAGTAAATAAAAACTGGAGAAATAATGAAAAAAGTTTTGCTTGAAAGTTGGGAAACATGAATTATGCAAGGATGAGGAATTATAAGACAACTGGGAAATGCTATTCCTATAACCAAAGGCTTTCCAAGAAGATATCAGATAGCTAAGATATATAAACTGTAAGATCTCAAGAAGAGACGTCAAAAAAGTATGTGAAAGATTGAGTCACGAAAACAACAGGGAACAGGCTGCAATGTGAGAACCTAAATTGAGGAATGGCACATATGATAATCACGCCAAGTGTTGTTGAGAATGCAACTCCATGACCCTAAATTGAAGAGGCGTGAGTAAGATCAAGCCACAGAAATGATTATCAGAATGTGCAATAAAGATGGAAACTCTGGAATAAAACTTATTAATAGTAGAGGCGCTCAATGGAAATGCATTTGCAACCGAAAAGAAACATACATTCTAAGCATAAAAGACGTACCTGAAAATCCACTTCATAGTAAACACATCTTCAACAAAACAATTTGATGAACAAGCATTTTGAAATCTTTGATTTCGCCAATTTGACCTATTGTTTGCTTCTGGTGGCCACCAAAAATCTACAATATCAGTCCATATACATAATTGAAAATGAAAAGTACTAAAGTTTTCTAACACAAGCAATGCAGGAGCTCAGAATTTGCAAAACAGTGTATTCCAAATTTTATGGAATATAGTTAGCTTTCCTTTTGAAAATGCAATTTAAACACAGTAAATGATAGGCATCCATAAATTTGTAAACCAAAGCAAAGCAACAAAATTTTCATAGATAACCAAAAAAAAAAAAAAGTTTCAAGAAAGCTATACCAAAGATAAAGTGAATCGGAGAAGAATCAATAAATTAATCATCAATGTCCAAATGATATTCCATGTAAAATAAATTACAAATTGCAATGGCACAGAATTAATTGACAATTTTACAAGTTTTTGGGACTTCCACCCACAAAAGGCAACTACAATCGGGATGGGGTAGCACATAAATCCAGAGATTGTCTCAGATCCACCCTCAACAGCTGATTTTGAACCAGACTTGCAACGCAGCCATTTGTGGTAGAAAATTCTGCATCCTTCCAAAGCTTACCTGAACATCAGTAAGGCTTACTTTGTTTATTATCTCGTTTGAGTTGAACCTTCAACTTTTTACCTCCTAATTGGTAACCGTTCATCATGTTAATAGCAGATTGTGCAGCTCCTGGTGAGTCATAACTGACAAATCCTGTCAACACAAGAAATTAGAAGCACAACAAAGACAGCTCAATTCAGTTGTACAACAAGTTGAGTTTATACCAAAGCATTTGCTGACACCAGTAGCCTTGTCAACAAAAACTTTTGCACTCAAGACTGTACCAAATGCTTGAAAGGCTTTTGCAAGCTCTTGATCACCAAATTCTTGAGGAATGTGGTAAATAAACAAATTAGCACCAGGTGGACCTGCAATCAACCAGTCTATTCATATATGTGTGGGTGTATATATATGTGTGTGTGTGTGTGTGTATCCATCACAGAATGAAAATCATAGAATACCCAAAAGGCTTTTCAACAAATTTATTCCATCAGAAAAAACATGGGAGACAATAGAATACTAAAAAGTAGTCCCAACAACCTTCAACTTGACTCCCAGAACTGGTACTGACACTTGAAGATGCTGCAGAAGGGCTATTTGAATTGGCAGGTGGTGCAGAACCAGAAGAACCACTCAAAGGCCTGCCACTCATAATTCCTCCAGGATATGCCATAGGATACTGAACCCCATAAGTGGATCCTACATAATTTGCAGGTGACATGGTATAATTTCTTGGGCCCAATCCAGGAGAAACATCAGGGACTACTCCACGCAAGGCACTTCCTTGGTTCACAGAAGGGATCATATTTGGGAAAGCATGCTGGTTTTGTACCGGTGGCAGGCGATACTGCATGAGTCCATAAGTCCCGGAAGCCTGCAAAGACAACCACTGTCAAGTTAACTGGAGCAGCAATATCTAGCAATCTCTGAAAAGGAAGAATCAATTTGAACACAAACATTAAAACATAAACAGCTATTTAAGAGCTTTCAACAGTCAGCTGAACAATCAAGAATTTCAGTTAATAACCCTTGTAAATAGAAGTAAACCGACCTGATATCCATAGCCATTGTATGGTGGCATATAACCCATTGGTAAAGCACCAAACAGAGATGGATGCTGTCTTGATTCAGCATTTGGCACACTAGAAGCCTGTGACAAAGCTTTCTGTGCCCTCCGAGCTTGTCTTTCTTTTTCTGTATCAGCCCACTTGACTACCAAAGGTACAGACGAACCCTAATACAGAATACAAGTTACAATCAAAATTGTTCAACGGTATCCTTTGAAGAATAAATAACAAGACTTGACAGTTTGTTAATGATTGGAAATGTAAAAAAATGTTCAAAATCAAAGCTTTGGAGAGCAGAACTAATCTCTATGCAACTGCAACGGGCAAAAGCAACAAGGACAGAATTCAATAATTCCATTACTTGGTATTGTGTAAAACAAGGTGATAAAGAATTCAGCCAATCGGCTTCGCTGAGCCTTGAATAAATCAAAAAGCTTCACACTGCCATCTCAAACTTCATCCAAGGTAGGGAGCAAAGGTGGAGAGGGATTTAGTGCGACATGGAAATATCCATATAATCAATCTGCTATTGGCTGATACCTAGTAGCACAGCTAAGAACATTTTCAAGAAACAAGTGACGAAGAGCTCTTGGACATCGAATGTCACAAATTTCAAAAAGCTAAAGATATTGAGGTTTATAGCCATTAGATCCTGCAGAATTGCTATCAATTCTCGTACATATACGCTTCTTGTTTCAATGCCGCGACAAGCAAGAAGCAGAACTTGGAAACAAACACGGAACAAATGTCTTAACCATCGCTCCTGACACTAAAGACTAATCATATGCAAATAGAGCAAGAAATTCATCAATAAGCTCACAACAAAAAGCATCAAAAGGTTTCCTAACTTCCCAAATGCCATTTCATAATCAATTGTTCCTCTATTCATATCATAACTAATAAATTTGCAAGTCTAATCCCAATGGCTACAACGGCTGCTCACAAAAGAATACACATGGCAGTGTCAAACTGCAACTACATTTAGAAGATTAGAAAAGATTGGTAAATTACACAAACCTCCATCTTATGCTTCCCATTGAGGGCCTCAATGGCTGAAAGCGCTTGTTCTTTTGTTTCATATTTTAGAAAAGCACATCCTACATAATCAATACAACACACAGAAAAAAGCATAAATCTCCTGGCTTGAGAACACCAGTCGAAAACTCCAACTCAGAAAAAATTTAGGTACAATATTGCTATACCTTTACTTGTTTGCTGAGAACCCCTAAGAATTTGCAAGTCTTTGATACTTCCATATTGTGAAAATAAATCAGAGACTTCAGCATCAGTAACATTCTTTGGGAGCATGCCAACAAATAGTTTATGCTCTGTATGTTTGACAAATGTAACATATGCCCAAAAACAGTTACCAATTCAATGAAATGTAAAGGAACACAAAATTGAAACCAGAACAAGTAAATTAATAATAGAAACAATGTGTATAATAATATAAGGACCTAAAACAAAATTATAAGGACAAATATAAAATATCATGGTGGAAAAATGTAATTCACCTAGCCTTTCCAACTCGCCATCAGCATACTTCACTTGCAATGGACTAGATGCCTGAATGAAAAGAGAGCAGGATGCTTTTCTCAGAAACAAAATAACAGTATAACATTCGCAAAGATGAGTGCAATTCCCAAATGAAAATAATCTGTTATACATAAGCACACATGCAGATAGGTAGCATCCAGTAGAAAACTGCTCATAAGGTCCAAGCATTACCAAAGAAGAATAAAAAAGGAATATTCAAAGCATGATTCCTGACTACCAGCCTTACCAATCAGGGGCTTAATGAAGCCACTTTGATTTTGTGTCAGGAGGAAAACTATCTATAAACTTGATACATC
Source organism: Coffea arabica (assembly GCF_036785885.1). Classification (NCBI taxonomy): domain Eukaryota; kingdom Viridiplantae; phylum Streptophyta; class Magnoliopsida; order Gentianales; family Rubiaceae; genus Coffea; species Coffea arabica. The sequence continues at coordinate 57,082,965 of NC_092311.1, read as the reverse complement.
CTTAACCAGAGAGAACCATCCCAGCTAGATATTCTCTAAAATGTCGTTTGTCTATCAACTGGAGAGGGGACCTATTTCTGTACATGGATAATAACGGGAGCAAGAAGCTCCTTAGGCAAAATCAAAAACCAAATTCCTGTAATCTTTTCACAAAATTCTCAACCTTTGATGGCATGTCCTTTTTTCTAAAACACAAGCCCCTGTTGGAAACTTAAAATCCACTGAGGAAAGGTTAAAATTCTGAGAACATCAGTTTTTCGTGCTTGTCTTCATTATAAGAAAGAGATGAACTATGATATGGCATAAAAAACAGATACTCAGCACAAGATGTTCATTATTTCTTTAAAGGTCCTAATTTTCCACAAGAGGTTCAAAAATTTTTCACTTTAACTTTCATGTCTATATAAGAGAGACTATATAAAGTTATTCTCTTCTCATTTCACTAACCTTCCCCTTTTCCTCTACAAACACCAAAGATCCATATTGTGCCCAAAAGAAATGCGAACAGAAAATATGGCATACTATGATTGCTAAAACCCATTCAAAAAGTATAAATTTTTTAGCAGTAAGATTTTCAATGTCTAGCACTTCAATTTTTGCCAGACAGGATCAACAAGATGTCTCAGGTAGACCTTGGTCCCATGCTCCCTAAATCTTCTGCCTGCTTTTGTTACTTGCCCAATATATATCCTATACTTTCATTTATGCATATGTCTACAAAAATTCATTAATCAATCACTGAATCCGCAAATCGCATCTGAAGCGGACCCAAAGCTCCTATGAGACTGTCAGAGTACCTTTTTTGGGCAAAAATTTGGCAGGAAAGGAAGATATTTACTCTTCTTTTTTTTTATTTACAGAATTCTGGCATTTCCTATTATACGTGCTGCAAAATAGCGAAAATTTTCATGAATCGACAAACAAGTAGTTGAACAACATGTGACATGGCTATACCAGCTTTTTTTTCCCTAACTCAAATTGTTGAAATTAACTCATTCCTTTTCTTCCATTCTTGTAGTAAAGTTTAAACTGATCATCCACACTCTCCAATAGCCATGGGAAACATCACTTCAGTAACGAAATCACCACTAGACTTCTATCGATAAGTGCAATAGTATTAAGAGAGAAAAAGTACCAAGGCAGTGACTTTCACTTTCTGGAAATCAACTATAATCTATTCACCAAAACATTACTTACAGATCTTGTTATTACCTTCTTTTAACAAAATCATTTATAGCATGAGTAAGTCCAATGTAAAATTCTACATATATCTCTGTGACTCTCAAGAACATGTTAATGGGTGCTTGGAGATCAGTTGATTTTTGTTTTCTAAGCTACAAAGTGATTCTGATATTTGACTACGAGTTAGTGTTTGTGCGCACACGCGCGTGTGTTTGTTATCCCTCTCATTCTTAAGAAAAACTCATAAACATGATACTCGATTACTTATATTACACATAATGAACATAACAAAGACGGCTTGTCTATGTAAATCTGTATAGAAATTTACTCACATTTACATATACATAGTAGGTTATACTGTTATCAATTAGCTTAACTGTGCAGGATAAAACCAAAGCTTGCTATGTATATATGCCTTTACCGTTGCTTCCACTGTGGCTGGCATAAAAACCAAAGATAGTTATGTTGCTTTTTTATATGGTAAGAACAGAATCGCATGTTCAGAAAACTGCAAACGGCCCTCCATTATACTACAGATCACTAGCATCATGAACTGCATTAGTATTTTTTTAAGTAAAAAAAAAAGAAATCAATAAAAAGTGTGATATTGTGATCTTTGGAAGTTTAAAGAGAATTAAAGTAAACGATCATACTAGTAATTACAATGTAAGATATCAGTCCGTCCAAAATCAATAAATACTATTTAAAGCAACAAAAGAAAACAATGGATAACTGTCAACAACGAACAATTAATTCTACTAATTCAGCCATTCGCACACAGAACGACAGAGCGTACAAGCAATGTCTGATAAAAGAAAATATAAAAGATATGTACCCCAGGTAAAGTCTTCTGGTTATGGCAAGCAGTTACTGCCTTGTCTGCTTCTTCCCTCGATGGACATATTACAAAACAACACCCTGAGTATACCATATCATAACAGAACGCGTAGAATTAGGGTTAGAACACCCAAAACCAGACCTTACAAATCTTTCAATCAACACTCAAATACAGCAAGAATCTACATTGTCGATCCAAAGAAAAAGAAAAGATTGTCAAATAAAAAAAGGGGTAGAAGAAATTTGAAGAGGGGAGGAAGGGAGGGTGCGGGTGGGAGAACCTCGAGAAGCTCGCGTGGTTTTGTCTTTGATGATGTTGACTTCGTCGACAATAGCAAACTCTTCGAACATTGCCATAAGCTGCGCTTCCGTCATGTGCTTCGGCACTTGACCTACAAATAGCTTCACGCTGTCCTCGCTATGCTTTCGCGGTTTTTGCCCGTCCGCCATTAATGCCAGAGACAAGAATCACACACTTTCTCCCTTCAAAATATGTACGTGTAATTACAGCCTTTTGTTTTGTCTCTCTCTCTCTCCCTCCTACTTCAAGTCCTGTTTGACAATTGCCTGCTGATCTCTCCTTTTCTGTTTCTCTCTCCGCCTCTACTGCTCTTCTTCTTTTTTGGGTTTGTCTGTCTAGTTTCTCACTCTTTTCTCCTCCTGCGTTGAGTCGTCTCTCGCGGAAGACCTGTATTGGGAAAATTGGGCAATTTCTGGATGGCAAAGTTGGATCTTCACTGATTTTATTATAATTGAAACCGGTATTTGTAGCCCCCGTCTTGCTTTTATTTACGGAGCTGCCACTACAGTTGTTTTGGGCCTTTTTTGGCCTCCTCAACCGTAAAGCCAAAACGGCCAAGTCGGCGATGACTGTTGCAATAGATTCGATAGACAGAGGTTCATTACCGCAGCCGAGCGTACGAACACTCGAAGATCTTATTCAGCAAGGAAATCTTTTTCTTTAACGAATTTAACCAAAAAAAAAAATCCAGTATTACGAAGAACTGGAGTGGTAAAAAAACACTTGCAACTGTACAGTTTAGACACTCAACCTACCATTTTTCACATTTTATGTTCCTCTAATCCTCTGATTTTTGCGTTTTTGTCCTTTTTCCTTGAAATAGGAAAGAGGGTTGTTTTTCCCAAATACTGAATGAAAAATAGGAGGGACATATATTAACTTTGGCTAATTTTATCTTGGGGGTTATTATTTACCGACATAAGAGGACCAAGAGTAGATTTCTGAGTATTGTAACCGTACTAGACATGTCAATAGATAGAATCTGAATTGGATCCCTTATCCAAAATTAAATTTATTAAATTATTAAATTTAGTTGGATTCACATCCACATCTAGCCTCTCGTATGAGTTTGAAAAAATAAATTCAGACTTGAATTGTCATGGATTGGGTATCTAATGGACATCAGATGGTACTTTGTTGAACCTGCAAAAAGGAATTAAAATAAAAATATTTTTAAAATATATAAAGCTCAAATATAGTCCATTTTTTGTTTTTAAAATAATAAAATTAACATTCAAAAAATTGAATGCAATATTATTTTTTCATTTTTTTTAGTGTAAGTTGAAAGATTCAAATTCGAGACCCCTCATTTGCACTTTCTCCCTCAAACCACCCAATTTATCCCTCCTCCCAATTGAATCCAACATTATGAATTAAAAAAAACTATTATCGACTATGTCTATTTATTTTCAAAGTTTTATCCGCATCCACGTACAATACTTCATTTGCTTGACTTTACTTTTTATTCTTTTCATAAAAAATGGTTACATCAATTATAATTATACACACACGCGCGGGCGCATATATACATGGATTTTGGCAGGGTTTAGTTTGGATCTTGATTTGGATACGGATTATAAAAAATCAAACCCTACCTAAATCTATGACTTTCTTACATGATTTGAGTATGGATAGAGTTTGAATTTGAGAAATTAAATCGAAACCCTACATAAGTATATTGGATATAAAAAAAAAAAAATCCGACCCATTGACATGTTTAAATAGTACTAATATCTTGAGCAATATTAAGAACATTTTCAAAAACTAATCTCAGTGAGGTATACAAATAATTGTAGCAATGGTAAGATTTCTGAGAACATCATTAAGGAAAGTAATAATAAATTTAGGATTTTCTAATGAGTCTTTCTTAACAACACTCAAATTAATTTAACTTATTATATAAATGCAAACGTTAACAATTAGGATTTTTTCTAACTGCCATTAGACATCCATTGGCACATTTTAATTACACCTATTACATTAATACATACAATCACTGCTAATATGCTCTCTATATTTGGACATTTTTTCAAATTAATTAAATTTTTTAAAAACTAACAAATGGTATTGAATCGAGTTGAAAGTGAAAATCACCAAAAATTTGTGTGGAATGCTCTCAAAGCCAATTCACTTAGATTTTTTTTTTTTTTTTTTTGTAATTAGGAGATGTTGAATTCAAAATCTTATACTCACAATCCCTCCTACCTTACCATCAACCTATACTTCCTCCTGCTAATTTACTTAGAGTGAGATAGAAGAGACTGGAATTTCATTACGAGGGATGAAATTTGAAGATCTACGAAGAAAGACCAAAAGCAAAGGCAGTTCTTTGGGCCATACTGTTGTTGGGGTGGGAAACCATGAGTAGCGAATAGGATTAGATACTATGATAGTCCAGATCTTTCTTAATGAGTACTTATTGAGCACTCCATGCATACTGTAACAGTTATTATCTTTCGTTGTGCTTGTAAAACTTTTTGTATTTAATTTTTTTAAAAAAAGAACACCTAAATTTATTCCGAGTTTAAAAATAACATAAAATCCGAAAGTGAGACAAGCATGTGGTGGTTAATAATTTAGTATATCTAATTAACGTTTATATGCATGTATTTACATTTGTTACCCTGCATATTTTTTTTTCATTTAACTTAAATAATTTTTTGATAACATGTTAGAACCTTTGAAAAAGGACTGATTGAGCACCTATCAGGCAAATCTTCGTATACATGCTAAATTTTCTCGTAATAGTGTTAAAGAAATGAGGCAAAGCAATAAAAAATTGTTAATGAAATCATTCGTGTTGGTCTAATGATCAGGAGGAGAGGACTCTTAAACGAGAATCTAATTTGTCATAGCAGTTTGGGAGAAAAGACTTTTCAAAGTACTAGCATCACATAACCTAACAGGTAACAACCTAATTACGCTAGTTCCAAACACGCATAGGAAACTGCTAGTACTTAGTAGTAATCTGGCTTTTTCAGTAATCCCTCTGATGCGACTGCCAAAAACAAGATTTGAGCTGAGCTGCGACTGGCCGAGCGAGCTGAGAGGAAGCGAGCTGAGCTGCTACGAACAGAGCTGGCTGGGTGCAGCCGAGCTGAAAGGAAGCGATCTGGCGAGCTGGCCTGGTGAGCTGCCAAAGACGCAACCCGAGTTAAGCTGCTACGAAGCGAGCTGGCTGGGTGCAGCCGAGCTGAGAGGGAAAACCCGAACATACTATCCTGCGGAGAAAGAACGACTGCGGGACTAGGGTCCCTGGAATAGTTCCGACGGTCAAGTCAGTAGAGCTCAAGAGTAAAGCAACAGTAGGAAGTACTAAAGATGGCGTACCTTGTGTCGTCTTGTGGTGCTGTATATATAGGCTTAATGGGTGGTAGTTTCCATATAGGAGTCAAAGTCCCCTTAGGGTTCGGAGTCCTTCTAGGGTTTCATACAACTACCCCTGAAGATCCGGAGGCGGCGGCCCATCAGGCCCACTTCATGGAGAGGCGGCGGCTACAGCCGAACTGACCTCCCTCTACTCCGAGCTGCTCTGTCCGAGCTGTCATATCACAATATCCGAGCTAATCCGTAGATTGGTTGGCCGAGCTGACAGGTCATCATGTCCGAACTGACACGTGGCTACTGGGAAATTTCCCCCACTACACCCTCCATTGGTCAATAAAATGGAGATTACCCACAAAAAAAAAAAAACCATAGTCTTATATTTTTTACCCAAAAAAGAAAAAGAAAAAAGACGCAGTCTTATCGCTATAGAGGCCGAAAGCTGACAAGCCTGCTCAGAAATGAAGCAGATATAATTGATAGGCACATAAAAGAGATGATAATTGATAAGTAATTGGGAAAGAGCTGTTGTGCGGTGGGAATCATGGATGCTGAAAAGAGGACTTGCCTATGTTGACATATGGTGGTGGCCATATTTACACGTAATTCTACAATTTCAGCATTTAGCGAAGTCAATAATAATAGGCAGTTATTTATTTATTTAAAAAAAATATCATACTCAGAAATTGTGGCATAAATAAAAACGCTTCTCTTTAGCATCTCAATAATAGGACGACCAACTATCACACACTCAAAATCTGTTTGCAGTTTTTCGACAAAGAAAACACATATGATGATTGAATGTTGATACAGTGGTTGGTTGAAACTTTATTCATAAATTGAGTAAAGAATATGTCCCGGCGGGTTGCTCGGGTGGTTGTGTAGCCCTCGTTAGGGTGAGACGGCCTAGGTTCGATTCCGAGCTCAGCAATCTGGCGTAGGATCGGTGGAGTCCGCTCTCCTCCTCGGGGTTGGGGGATTAGTCGGGTGTAGGTTTGGACACCCCAACTGAAAAAAAAAATTTTGTGAGTAAAGAATATGGGTGGGGTCTGCTTATTATTGTTATTAGTTATAATATTATACTTATCCTGAATGTCTCGTGTCTTATGGTTGATACAGCGGAGCTGTCCCCCTCCCCAAAAGTCCAATATTTAGGTGCAGAGGAGGCAGCTGCAGCCAGCCAGCCAGCCAGCCAGCAAGCAAGCGCGGTTTGATTTGCAAATTGTTTGCTAATTTTTCTACGACTTGCAGACAAGGGGAAAAGGTTGGCTTTGTCGAATGAATGGTGTCGCTCGTGGGATTTGGATTTGAGAAAAGCTGAGGACAGCGATGTGAGTCGGGGGAAAGTGGCAGAACGGTAGATACTGGAGAAGACCGAGGCTCAAAGATAAGGACGCCAGACTGTCCCGCCAAGCCACGGTTCCATTCCAATGAATCTAATCAGTAGTCAGTCGGGGCAGCGGCATTTCGGCGCATTGCCGTATTCACACATTACTAAATTCCGCAAATTGCACACATCAGTCAACGGCCATCGCCCGGGCAACTGGCAACGGCATCTGCGGGACGGTAAATTTTGATTCAACATTTTGTCCTCTTCTTGCCTCGTGTATTTACTCCGTTAATATCTTTTAGTTAGTTACCACCCGCAGGTCAAACAACCTAACACGCTCCCCTCCTCATTGACAGTAACGCCCGGTTTTAATAGTAGTATACGAATGCTAGCACATAATTAATACTAGCACGTGCTTCGTCTGGATTGCATTATTTTAAAATGACACTATAATAGTAGTACATTTTTGAGAGCTGATATAATACGAGGTAAAAATTTAGTTGAAACCCATGTCAAGCAAATATATCTAGAAAAGATTGAAAAAAAAAGTTTTCTAATAAAGGTATCAATCCAAACAAGATGTGAAGTTTACAAATCCACTAAAGGGCCTACATATCAACTTAAATTAATATTGTGATTTCAAGTAAAAATATCAAATAATATTCAAAATAGTGATATGATTAAATGACAACTAAATTATTTACATCCGAGCTCAAGCCTAGTTTGTTTTTTTTTTTGGGTATACATATGTTTCGTTTTGTACATAAATGTTTACTCTCTCTAAGACCACATGATTTTTAGAGACATAGTTAATTTAATTGAATTTCATTCTCGATGTAAGAGCCGTGTTGGTGGTAAGCGGAGTCAAGAACGTGTCTTAACTCATGGTAGTGATCGAAGTCGAACCCATCCAAACTTTTATTTTACCAAAAAAAAAAAAAGAACCATATAAACGCGTTTGGCTTTGAGAGTCAGGCAAATGCTGATTTGGTTTATCTTTGTTTCAATCTCTTTTTTTTTTTTTAAAGAAAAAAAGTTTTAATTTCTCATTTCTGATCTTTCAAATTTGTGCTTGGAGCATGCAGTTTGAAATTGTGATACTCAGAGCACCAAGCGTAACTTCATTATTGCACAAAACTATTAAAAAAAAAATAACTGAATAAGTTATGGCAATAAAACCAACAAAGAAATATATTTCATATACAAATACTTCTGACTCGGTATTTTGCGAGGGTAGATTGAGAGGACAGAAAGACATTTAGATTGCTTGGGGACTGAAATTGAACCGTCGGAAGGATTTTGAAGGCAACAAATCTGCCTACATTGCGTGGTTTATTATTAGAAAACAAGATTATATTTGTGCCCCTAGACGTAGTTGGAAAATGTGGCAAGATGAATCTTCTAAAAGATACTTTTCAAAGAAAGCATGAACAGCTGCTGTTTATATGACCAATTTGTAGACACTTTCTTAGTCCAATGAAGCATGCATAGAGTAGTTTTTCGAGCTTAAAATGAGAGGAAAGAGGTGGCTGGCTGGCCTACGCACAGCATGTTTAGTGGGAACATGTACCACAAAGGCACAACGGGAGCTGGAAACAGGTTTTAGCCACTCGCCAAGTCAAGTCAGGACTTGGTTCACCAAAATCTTGCTCTTGGGATGTATGTGCGTACAAATACATGAACTCCAGCTTTAGATATTATCAAACTCCACGAGATCATCAATATATTACCATCCATTCAATAGTTAATCGTTACAATGACGAAAAAAATGTGCCAGTACAAGGGCGAATGCTGCTGCTTTACAAAGAAAATAAGCAGGCCTTACAGATCAAAACAATCATAAAAATTGATAAGCAGGCTATCAGATATTGAAGCAAAAATGGGCTATAAGTATGTGAAAATGACAATTGGAAGCAACTCTAGCATGAGGAAGACACTGAATTAGTGAGGCAGTTTGTAATCTCCTGGTTCAGGACCGAAGAGTTCTATTTGTGTATCTTAAAAATGTATATAAGCATAGCGTCCAAGTAATGTAAACTCTAGCTCCTTTGCTAGATAGAAGAATATCTTGTAACCTAGATTGCCTTCAATCCTGCAAGCTCACGTAGCTTTTCACAGATTATGAAGGTGATTGTAGTCTGGGGTCCCAATCTTGCAAAAAGGGTGAGGCCTCTGGTAATATTTCAGATGTTAACAGGAGAACAAATGTTGAAATAAATAAACATACCAGGAAGTGAACTTCAGAGTTAGGAACCATTATAGCTTCAAGTCTAGCAAATAGTAAAATAACTCTTAACACAAACAAATAGTTCAGGAACATATAAAACTCACCCTTTGTAGAGCCCCCGAGGACCTTCTGTACGCAGAACCTGGAATTACATAATGCTGGAACATCAGATAAGACATTATGATGAATCAACATTGTACTTTTGGAATATAACTTTTAGTCTGATATTAACCTGTCATCTCTTCATTCACTGAAAAACAAGTGGCTTGAAAAGTAGACACCAGGAAATGAGCAGTAGAAATTCAACCTTTAATTTCCATCCCATGCAAGTAATGTGAAGCTTAAAATGAAAAGACAGAAAATGTTTTTACCTGATACGCACAATGAAATCCATTTTTATACATTCCAACTTGCTTAGATTCTCGTTGCAACATAAGACGGGTTTTAACCATGTCCATGGGAGCAGTCATAAGGGTGCTGACTGCACCTGCTATCGTACTTGAGCTTCACAAGATGCAAACACAGTTAATTATCCCTGATGGAACACATTGATAATGCACTGTTCTTAATCATAACAAGGAAATAACATGAATTATATGTGGGAACCAGCAACAATCAATTACTGAAGTTGTGGCATATAAAATTCATCCATTCCTTTAAAGTCAATTCCAGTTTCATGAAACATCCAAGACAAAATATCAAATGCACTTGATCTTACTATTTCGCCTTCCAAGTTATCTAGATTTTTGACCTCAAATCATGTTAGCTAACTCTGGGCAATCTGATTGAATATCCTATTTATATTATATACCCAACAAAAAATAGAGAATATATATTTCCCAGCCATGGGAGATAAAACGAATCACATTTGTGCCGGAGCACTTTCAAAATGATTTTGCAATTTTAGAAAATAATTTGTAATTCAAATTTGACTATTTAGATCATGGACTTGAATACCCAGAAAATTCAACTTTGATACCAGTAAGAAGTAGCCTCATATTCCATACAGACATAAATTAAGAAGTAGCCTCATATTGAATACACACATAAAATGATTTGTGCACTATACAGGAGGAATAAGGAAATGTAGCCTACATTAAATGCAGATAAAATCCTTCTTCAAGAGGAGTCCACCTCATTAGTGCCTGCATAACTTCACAACTTTAGTTTTTGAATTCTGTTACAGAGTACAAGTAAAAGTCCAGGACATCATAAGCTACAGAAATTATTCATGTCAATCTAAGTAAAGATAGCATGAGTAGCATTAAACCTGCTTGGATTCATCATAAGTTGCCAGTTGAGAGGCAGTCAATGCAGCAGCTCTAGTCGTGGCAGGACCAACCCCCTTCCAAAGAGCAGCCATGCCCTCTTCATGAGCAATCTTCTGGAGTTCGTGTAGTGGTCCTTTGCTTGATGTTGCATTCATCTGTAATCGTACCTGAAAGAGCATGAAAAATGAGATACGTTCGAGAAATTTAAAAACAGTTTACATGATCATACCTTCAAGACTTCCACTGGATTGGTCAGTGCTGTAGCAATGGCACCAGAAAATGCTCCAGAAGCAATCTTCACCAAGATATTGGTGGACTCAAAAGCCAATTCACAGACATATTTTGATGGTTCATATAAGCCTAAACGGAGACCACCATAAAGAACTGACCTTGTTAATGCAGGTGTTAATCCCAGATACAAGGACTTCATCCCCTCACTTTTGACTAATTGAACAAAAAGTCCTCCCTGCATGCATCAGAATAACAAAAATAAGCTATTGCAATGTATCCATAAATATGAGTAATATTAATCGAGAACAGGACACAACTTAAAAATTTATACCATTCCAATTAAGGGACCTCTCTGGCCAACAAGCTGCATTTGCAGCCTCACCTTAAGAACATCTGCAAGCCAAACCAAGTTGAATCACATTTTCATACCACATGACAGAACCCAATCTGACTTGATGTAATTTCTGCCTGTGGTCGTTCTTGCACAAAATAGCATAATGTTGGCCCTATGGTTATACCATTTCTTTCGTTTTGGATACTTCCAAACATCATGATCACCGAGAGACACTTGCCACACGTGACCCCATTTACAAAATTATTGAAGCCATTAACTTCACATTATTCAAGCACAAAATTATTGAACCCATGAACTTCACATTATTCAAGCAGTAATGTTGATTCCACACCGAGCCAAGCTGTAATGTTGATTCCACACCGAGCCAACAAGTGGCATCCAGAATGTAAAAATTTTGGACTTTGATTTGTTAAACAACTACGAAGCAAAAGAGGAAAAAATCAAGGAGCGAATACTAAATAAATTCATATATTGTTCAGTGAAATGTTACCATGCCTCATCATAATAGAGTAAAGACAGTAGATCGGGACAGAATGCTAGCAAGAACAATATAGCAACGACGTCAAAAGGAAATGCTATAGGGAAACGAAGAATTGGAGCTCAATCCATACTGTCGAGCCTTCATTAGATTGGAATAACAACTATGACGCAATTGCAACGAGTGAACAAACAAGCAATAGCTTCATCAAATAAATTAGCAACGAGGAGTTGAAGAAGAAGAAGAAGAAACCTAAAGGGTGGGTGATGCCAGTGGCAGCAGCAACAGAAATTCCACTCGTACCGAAGTGAGAAACAATAGTAGATATCGGGATCCCCCAAACATGCCCCTCCTTCACCTTCTTCAACCCTGAAGCACTCAAATCCCACATCGGCTAACATGATAAGAATAGCGAAAGAAAAAAGAAAGAAAAGAGGCTCCGTCCCAATTAAATCTGAACAGTTACACAGATACGCAAGCAATCGATTCCTTTTTTTTTTCGAAATCCACAGTAAATCACCGATATATTTCTTTTAGCTTTTACTAAAAGTAGCACGATGTTTATGTAAATAACCGTATGACCTGAGATGGGATTTTCCCCGGAAGCAGAGCTGGCAGCCATTCTCGATTTCCTTGGGGTCCTGGTGGTTATTCACAACCTGCCGGCTTTGAGGCCACACGGGAAGCCAGTTTGTTGTGACTCTTGATTTGGACAGTTAAAAGAGAGCGGCGAGCAGAAGGAAAGCATATAGGTTAGGAACGTATGAAGGGACATAGGTTAGGCTGTGCTTGTGCCGCACCCACACATAGCATAGGACTCCTTAAATTTGGTCCCGCCACTTTTTGGAGAGGGGATGCTATTTTGATACGAGTTGTAACATTCGTCCCGAAAAGAAGGAAAAACGGTTGTAATCTTTTCGATGCGGTGCACAAAATGATTCTTCAATAATCTCCAGAAAAGAAAAGAAAAAGAAAGGTGCCTTCATTGAAAAAGATATGTTTCAAGTCATTCGATTTATTGTTTGACAAAAAAAAAAAGTCATTCAATGTATTGAATTATTACTACTTTGATATCTCTCTACATTTCCATGCTTCTCTTTAATTAATAACCAATTGATGGTAATTATACGTAGAACACTGCTATTTGAGTGCAGATACATTTTTATTTTGGAAATGTATATATATATATGTATGTATATGTATATGTGTATATATATATGTATATATATATGTATGTATATGTATATATTTTTTTAAAGATGAAATCATCAATTAAAATTAAAAATAAATCTTATATACATTGATAGTGTTACTATCATTATTGAATCCATGATATATGTGCAAAAAATGACATTATATACACTATCAATGTTGAGAAGATTAATTCTTAAAAAGTAAATCTATGTAAGATTAACGATCGACTGTCAGTGGTACTTCTTCAGTTTATACCTTGCACACCCGTAATTTATTTATGTCAACTCGTGTGTGTACATTTATTTCTAATTAGTTATCTAGTTCGTAAATTGCATGCCTGTGATTTAGTTATATCAATTCATGTGTATACATTTAATTTTATTTTTTTTATTAAACATGATAATGTTTTAATTAATTCCTTTGTTACTTTACGCCTTACTCTACATTAAAGGGAAAGTTGAATCTAATGTGGTAATTGGGAGATTCAAACAGGACAAAACTATTCTCAAACTAGACGAGCACACAGTCAAGCGCACATTATACGTTATTTACACAAATTTTTTTTTTTCGACACAGGGGTGTCCGGATCAATTCTTACGGGTCCCGATTAATCTCCTGCAGCCCGGGCCCGATGCCCCAACTCGACCCGAACACGTTAAGTGCGCGGAGAAATCCAGCGGAGCGGAGTTATTTATACAATCGAGCGCACATTATACGCCTACTTTACACTAACAAGAATGATGAATCCAAAGGGATCATTGAGGGGAATGGGAGGAGGGTCCGAAAAGGATTGAACTGCCCTTGAATCAGATGAGGCGCATTGTACATCTGTTAGCAAAATTCTAGAAATTCCTGAATTAAAATGCAGGTTTGGAGTATTGAACCTTGGACTCGTGCTCAAGAAGGGGCTTCCATCTCAGATGGTCACTGGATCAGTAGTGGTTAACTCGTGTGTACACATGTCCTATATATCCATTTATTTACTTGTTAAACAAAAACAAATCTTACAAAAAAAAAAAAATCATTGAGTGCAGTTTAAGTTTGAACAAATGTTACATTCTCATAAGTTGTCGACCAACTCGTGTCTATTATTTGTACTATATATAAAAAGGGAGATGAAGAGATATGAAGTAAACATGCCATTTTATAAACTTTTATTTTTATCTTTATGAAAACACTTTTACTTTAATTACTTATACACATATTGTCAAAAAAAAAAAAAAAGTTGTCCATAAGCATTTTTTACTTTTACCTATTTAAAAATATGTTTTTCAACATAATCACTCCTAAGCATTATAATTTATAAGAGCAAATTATTCGGATGGCCACTGAACATTTGGAATCATTGAAATTTGGCCTCTGAACTATTTAAAATTTAGATTCGGGGTTATTTCGTTAGATTTAGTGGTTAACTATTTATTTTGTCTCATGAAATGTACGAGCACTCGAATCTGTCACGATTAAATCTGATAGGATGGTCTGAAATTTAAACTTTAGATAGTGTAGTAGTCAAAACCAAACTTTTAGTAGTTCAATGGTCAAAACTCAATAATTCCAAAAATGTGGTGGGCATTCAGATAATTTGCTCTAATTTATAACAATATGAAATTATTTTATGAAAAATTGTAAAAGATTAAAGTTTGTTTCAATAATAAAAATTTTATTATAAAATATATGACTATGAATATTATGTATTTTTTTATTGCACAAACCCAATGTGCGCATTTGGCACTCATTACGTATAAAACACATCACCATTTGATCTTTTATTATTTATTTTTTAAATTCATTCACATAAAACTTTTGAACTTAATTTGGGTGTCTTTGGATTACAAGATTTTCAAAAAAAGAATTCAAATTTTATTTTACTTATATCATACATACAATTTTCAATTATTTTTTTTATCTCACATATATCATATCAACAAAAATATTACAGTATTTATTTCAAATGGCCATCATCCAAACAAATGATTGGACAACTACCCAAAAATTACCCGTTAATTGTCTGACATTTTACGCGTACACACCCACAGAGTGTGAAGTTAATTCCTATAAAAATCGTTCGGGATTAATTTTATTTCTGATGAACGCAAAAGCTGACACTCAGATTAATGACCAACAGCAGAAAAGAAAGGAGTCTGGTGTTGTAAGTGGGGGTAATTGTAATTCCCTCTGTTTGACGCTCCAATTGGCAATTTTAGGGTTCTTCTCTCCTGTTTTTCTTGCTTCTTTCCTTCTGATCCACGCGGAGGTCCGATTGCTTTTTCGAGAAAATTCGACGCTGATCTTACGATTTCCATACCTTTTAAGGTCCTTATTGTCTCTTTGTAGTGTAATAGCCAATAGGAGCACCCATCTTTCTTAAACAGCTAATCCCAGCATTCTTGAGCAACTTGATTACAACTTATTTAGTGCTCGCTCGCGGGTTTCTCACGTTGCTTGCATAAGAAATTATTAGGGTTTTGCTTCTCGCTTCTATTCTGATTTGCTGATTTTGTTGTTGGGTACTTTCCCAGGTCGCTCTGTCTCTGCATTGCTCCGAGTCCCCTCAATCGAGACGCATAATGCCTCGGTATTTTTTTTCTTGAATAATTGAATGGCGATCTTACTCTACTCGTTTTACATAGCACTATAGAGAAATTTATTGAAGAAATCGTTTTTGTTTTGTGGCTTTAGGTATTATTGTGACTATTGCGATACTTACCTGACGCACGACTCTGTAAGCCTCCATCTCCTTCTCATCTCCTGCTTAAGGCCTCTTTTCAGTTTTCTCGTTTTACAATTACTTCACTTTTCACGTTGAATTTGCTCTCTGTTTACAATTTGGCCTATCTAAATTTTAGACTTGACGACTTTACTTTAAATTTCTCAACCTTGGTTTGCCTTCAACATTCAGCTTAGCCTTTTCAGAAGCGTCCGCTGAGTTTTACTCTTTTGGCTTTTTTCTTCTCTTTTAAGTTTATTTTTCCTCTTTGCAAATAGAACTAGCATGTCACTGGGTGTCTATCAGCATCCTCATCACTATCAGTATTTTGCTTGAAGAATCAATTTAATAGAAATTTATAAGCTCTCTAGGCTATTTGACTTTTGAAGTTTGATGTTATACATTGGTTTTCTTCCTGTTTGTTGTTTCAGCCTTCTGTTAGGAAGCAGCACAACGCTGGTTATAAACACAAGGTAAAAACTTCTGATTTCATGGCTATTTTGGAATCAAGGGTAATATTTTTTTTGTCATGTATTAACATGCTTATGTTGAACAGGCTAATGTGCGGAGTTATTATCAGCAATATGAGGCACAGCTGAATCAAAGTTTGATTGATCAAAAGGTCAAGGAACATCTTGGGGCATATCGACCAGTTGGTCCTCCTTATCCCCTGAGACCTGGCATTCCTGTTCTACCTACACCTCAGATGCCCATGCCCATGCCCATGCCCATGCCCATGCCCATGCCCATGCCCTTACCTGTGCCCGTGCCAGGGTCTGCATCATTGCCTGGTTCAGCCCCATTAATCCCAGGAATCAGGCCACCTCCCGTGTTGCCTAGACCTGTACCTAGTGCTCCAGGTACATAAAGCATCTCCTCATGGAATACAGGGTGCACATGTTTTTATATTTTTATGGTTCTAATTTGTATTTGGCTTTAATGCAATTTGGTTACGGTTTTTCTTTTCTATTTTGATTGCACAACTTTAAGATAGTTCTTATGTTTGACACTTGGTTTGAAGCACAATATTTCATGGTCTATTCCCTTTTATGTAATGATGATAGATTGCTTTAAGGAGCACTGTTAATTGGTGGTCTACACGTGTGTCTCTTTTTCTTTTCCTAATCTTTTTCCTTACCTTTACCCTTACTTGTGAAACTATCCGGGAAGAAAGAAGAGGGAGAAGGGGAGGGATATCTCTTTTTTTTTGTTGCCTTTGTGCCTTTCTTCACTGTTGAGGTTTAGTATGGTCAGATTAGATGTGCTTTATTTTCTCAATGGAATAGATTGAATTGCATTTGTTGGTATCACGGGTGTTGTCAGTTATGGTCGGAGTGATGTGCCTTATATTTCTCTTGAACAGGTGACATGCATGTACATGATATGATGTAGCCTTTGCAGTATAATTTGATTTATAGCTTACTGTGGCGCAAAGTTTTAGTAACTCATAGAATTGAACATATCTTACTTGGACACAGTCTGGAAGTATTTAACTTGGGTAGTAGCCCCTGCAAAATAAATTCATTGAGCTTTTAAAGTTGAATAGTCTCGAAAACTCAGACGTCTGAAAATTTTTGGGCTTGGAATTTAAAGATAATTGCAGGTTAGCAAGCAGTCATTATTTGGAATTGGTTGATATCTGCACCCTAGGCAGGCATAGAGTTTTTATTGAAAATTGCTTATATCTTGTAGGTGGAGAACTCTATTTTTCAGATGAAGATTTAGAAAGTCACACACACACACACATATGTATGTGTGTGTAAATACCTAGAGCACTTGGATTTTCTTTAAATCCTTTCAGATCAAAAGTTGGTGTGTTTCAGAAGTTTAAGAAGGTTGCAACTGCACGAGGGATTTTTATTTTTGGGGTGAAATTTACCCTTGCATGAACTTGGTTATTTATAGCTTGTTTTTGACTTGCAGCAAAATTCCAATATGGGCTTCATTTTTTGTAAACAAGTGGAAAGCCCTGATTTCCCTTCTGGATTATGTTTTGAAGTTTTCATGGGTGGACTCCTTAAGGATAAGAGATTTCTTTGAGAAGTTTTGTGTATAATTTGCCAGTTATTCTCTTTGGAAATTGTCGTCTGATTGTCCTGTTACATTGGCAGGTTATTCCATGTCACAAATGGTGACACCACCAACTGCTCCACTGCCTAGTCAGTTAAATGGTATTCCAAGGCCCTTAACTGCTCCTCCACCAGTGGTTCCTAGTAGCGCTGGAATGCCAGCATCTAGTGGTGCCCCACCAATGTTTACCCCTGTGTATCAAGGGAACATGGCTGTCCCAACAACTGGCAGTGGTGAAAGTTCTGATATGAATGCCCAAGCTGCCGAGGCTAATCATTAGTATGTCCAAAATTATGTTTACTTCTGAGGTTAATCATTAGTATGTCCAACATTATGTTCACTTATCTTTTTTGCTGTTGGGTTGTTGCAATGGAGATTGCATCCTGTCAAAAACAGATGCTAGAACTTGTGTAGAAAATTTTGACAGCTAGATGGAGGACATAAGGTTATTCTTGTTTCTAAATGCATTCCATGTGTTATATGTGTGTTATTGCCAATAATGGGGGAGATTCTTGTGCTCTCATGAAGTGGCATTTTGTAACACAGAGGATCTGCAATTTTCACTTACCATGTTAATGGCAAACGAACATGTTTCTGTTTAAAAATAACTTCTATCTATTTATAAACTAGAACTTTATACGACTGCAAATTTCATCATGGCATGAGATGCATCATCATCTGTTTGTAAAAAAGATATCGGGCCAAAGGTACAACTTGTGTGGTAATTGAGATGGCCAGTAAATGTCAAATAGCATATTTTGGTTTGTGTTATTTGGACAGGACATGAGAACTACTTCGTAAATAATCTAGCAAAGCAATTTCCTGCTTCCGTGGCAAAACTACTAGTTTGGATTGCATTTTCCGTCATTTTTTATGAAAAAATTACTGTAGCAATTTGATGTATATGAGGGAAAAAGGTAATAGAAAAATGTTATTACGGAAAATGACGTAATTTTTCGGCGAAAAACGACAATCCAAACAAGTTTAAACAAAAACAAAGACGAGTTTAAACAGGTCACGGTTGCTTTCAGATTTTGTAATATTACACAATAGCACTGAAGAGGACAAGAGTGCAATCCCTCACAAACCCGGTTAAGTTATTACACAATAGGGCCGAACAGGAAAGAAAGTGCAACCCCTCACAAACCCAGGTAATTTGCACAATCCGATCCAACAAATTTTCTGGCTGAACTATCCATGCAAACTTTATGCATCTTCTCAGGAAAGCAATGATTAATCAACAGAAGCACATGAACGGAAAAATTACGACGCAAACGACCTAAAAAACTTTAAACTTGGTGGCATCCAGCGTACTTTGCTCAGGAACTACTGAAAACCAATGAAAGGTACAGCACAGAATTACCACAGATTCTGACCTTATCTTGGCACTGGCTTTTGCTCTTGATTATGCCAGCTTTTGCATCATATAAGATGATGCATACTCTACAACAAAGAGAAGGGCTTGTGCAATATTACAAGTCATCTAGGCAAGCTACAAATTATTCCAACTCACAGAGATTGCATGCTGCAGCTCATCTGAAGCTCAATTGTGCAATCTGTGTTGATTAGCTGCGTGACAAAGGTCCATCAAAGCCGTAACGTGACGAGACTTTTGAAGAGGTAAAGTCAGGCCCACCCCCAAGACGGTGGTAATTTCTGTTGTAATCTGATAAAGCATGCGAAGCATACAATGGATGTGATAGTTCTACCTCAGAATTCAATCTTTGTAAGTGATCTTTTGTCTCGCGTGCGTAGCTGGAACCATTTACATGAGCCCCTCTGCTTTCTAAATAAAAAGGTTCTTTAGGTGTTGCCACAGGCCCTGGCAGCGAGAGATACCGATTTACCAATGAGGTAGTGCTATCATCATAAGGGTTACATACATCCTTGATTGGATCCTCAAAAGACTGCTTAGTTTCTAAGGTGGGTGTCTGTCTACTAGGCACTTCATGACAACCTCTAAGGCCATAAGTCCGATATTCCTTTTCACTAGGAAAATAAATATTATGACAACCAGGTCCTTTCTGCACCAAAGCTGCATTATTGCTCAGGGAAATTGGATTGCTAGGAAGCTGCTCCCTTCCGTTATTAAACCTGTGATTATCATCCATGTGGCTAGTAGGAAGACCAGCAGGAGCAGTAGTTGGCAAGAAATGCCTTTCTGAACGAAGACCAAAACTTCTATATTCTTTCTCTGAGAGAAAAAGAGGACGTGAAGAGTGTCCATTGTTAGGCATGATATGGTGGTGGTCATCATCATTGCGCATAGATCTCTGATGTGTCTTAGTACCATATTGTTCTTTATAAACTTGTTCTCTGAAAATTTCCTGTTCTGGCAAAGTTGATAAAGATGGTGGTGGCCAAACAACTGGAACTGGCACAATTTCCGTTCCAGAAGCTTTACCATTTGGAGGCAACCATGGAGCAGGATGAAACAATTCTGTCAGTTTCTTTACCTGCAAATGCACAAAACTAAATAAGAAGCTTTATACTGACAAAACGATTCTAAACTTTGATAGAGGAACTCTTGTTTTCAAAGAAATAATACTGTTCATTATCTAAATAAGATATGGCTCACCTGCTCAACCGTCAACTCTGTCTTGAACTTGTGTGTCTTCTCATCATAATTCTCTTTGATTGCCTTCTTAAAAACACCCTCAGGTAACGGAAGGCAATCTTTACATATTTTGAAGCGCACCTATTGAAATCACAAAGATCAACTGAACCACCCAAAAATTTGACAAAGAAGAGAAAGCCATGACACAGTACAAAATAGATTATCAAATCAACCTGAGCAGAGAAGGCCCCAGAGAAGGCTGCTGGTTCAAGTTTCATGCCACCACTTGACGATGCTTCATATATTCCATACATGAGCTTGAGATCAAAATCAAAGAGGAAAAGCTTCAAACCAGGTTTAATACGCATGACAAGCTCTTGCCTGCTTGTTGGGATACCCATTACGCGATAACGGAAACAGTCTGGTTTAGTTTTTGCATTGCACATAAATATCATTCCCCCAATAATTTTGCCAGACTTCTGTTCCCTCCTTTTACTCTCCTCGCCCTTATCTTTGGTGATTTCCATTGCTTCGTCCCTGTGATGTGGAATTAGATCCTTTGCGGAATCTGTTTTAACATTCCTATCTTGTTTGCCCCGTTTGTTTCTCTTCCTTTTATTCTTATATTTGGCTTTAACTTCTGAAACAGTCTCAGCCTCTTTAGATTGCATAAACTCCTGAGATGAGGATTTGCTAACATCATTTGGTTTTGCCTTCAAAGACTTGGGATTTTTCTCATGCAAGCGTACTGGTTCAGCAGCAGAATCAGCAATATCATCATCAGCCTTTTTGTTGAATTTTCCTGCTTCCATAACTTCCTGAGTATATGATGCCAAAAAAAATGCTTTGTTAATATCCACGTCATTTTGTAAGTTCTTCTTTAGTAGATTGCTTTGGTTTACTTTCTATGCGACAATAAACGCCTTTCCTTCACCAGAAGCTCCATTCTAAAAGAATAAGCCATTAATTCAGTTATACAAGAACCACTCAGATTCGGCAGGAAGTATGAATATCCTCCAAGAAAATGAAACTCAATTGTCACACAGGAACCATGATATCTTGCTATTTCAAAACAAACGAACAGAACCTCAAACTAAACCTGCTACATAATAGCATAGAAGTATAAAAGAGGCGATTTCCATTTTTCCCTCCAGAGTGAAAATTCCATACTTCTGCTTGCCAATCTTTCCTTTTATTATACTGCTTCATCCTACATTGAGAAAGGCCAATTATGGAGACGCTTTCACTGCAATTTGTTGATCACTACCAATAAAATTCTAATAGCAACCAAAATCAAATTTTAATTTAGGAGCAAATTCCAAAAATAAGCATCAATAATATTAGCAATTCCTAGATAAATAGGAGAAACGTTTTTCAAAATGCAAAATTTGACCACCAAGAAAGGATTGAATTCTAATTACCGTATGACGATACAATTCGTAGATTCCGATTTTAACATAAAAATACCAAGAAGAATTTTGACGGAGGTAGATAATAGCACAAAGATTTGATAAGAGCGTCTTTCGAGCACGTCGTTAATAAATGAACGAAAGTAGATAAGATTGGAAAAAATCATAGGAGTGATAACCTCAAATTCTGAAGAATGGACAAGCGCTTGCTTCCAACGCTTTCACAGGGAGCAGCTGATACAGGTCAACGGCGGTGGAGGAGGCTGAGCGACGGGTGCAGGTGGTTAGGACCAGGAGGCCAAGTCCAGTTAAGTTGGTTTTGGAACTTTGAATCGCTTGTCTAGTGAACCAAAGGCGTCATTATATCGGACCCAAAAACTTAAAAAACGTAAACCATTTCTAGGCTGGGCCCACGGACGCTATCGAGTAAAGTTGGTGGCCTGGTTTACGCAAACAATATAACACCGCTCGGTCCCTTACCTACAGTTACGGTATCATACGGTTCTTCGAGTATCATCACGCAAACATTTTAGTTCCCTGCTTTCCCAGAGTGTTAGGATTGGCAGCAGACCGAGTACCATTACAAATATTTTAATTAAATCCTATCCCTTATATCTAAATTTTTATTAAATGAATTTTGACTTTCATTATCAAACCCTTTCACTCTCGGCTTCGAATTATTCATGGCATTCCTTCTACCCCAATTTTGAATAATTCAGAAAAAGATAATTAATTATTATCAAATTAAAATTAATACATACGTAATGTTAAAGCAACACATTGTGTTAAATTTTAAATTTTAGTAGAGTTATACAACCTATATGAGAGGATTCAATATTTTATTAAGGGTAAAATGCCTATGGTATATATATATATATATATATATTTGTAAGTTTGTGTCTGTATATGTGTTTGTATGTATATATGTATGTATGTCGGATTTCGGAATTTTAGGGTTCTTTTATCAAACCCTATTGGATTATCTATTGATCTATTCTTTATTAATACCAAATCCTAACGAATTACCCATTAGTCGTTTAATCAAATTAACCGTTAGGGTCGAGTACCGTGGGTATTGGATTTTACCTTATTCATTGCCATTCCTACGTAAAATTCCTATGGCTTTTTTTTTCAAAAACTATCTTTGTTTGTGGAGTCTACGGTAATAATTCTAAAAATAGCTTAAAAAATATACACAATTTCAGATACAACTTACAAAAATTAATGGGAAGAGGAATGAGTTTAGTCGCACGAAAGGGAGGGAGATGAGGTGAGAGATTCTAGATTCAAAACATATCGCTTACATTTTTAAAAAAAAACTTACAACAATTTTAAAAAAATTAAAAATCCAATCCTACCATATTTTTTCCTTTCACCCATTATCACCACCTACCAAGTTATCATCTTTTCCCTCCTCCCTCCTTATCCACCTCTACTGTCATTGCCGCTATTGCCCTTCCTCTATCTCTCATGTTCTTTTCACTCTTTTTCTCATTCTCCCTCTTCCTCATGCTCTCTTTACTCTTTTCCTCCCTCTCCCTCTTACTCTTTATATTAGGGGAAAGGGGGGGGGGCGGGAGGGAGGAGGAAAGAGGAGAAGAGAGAAAGAGGGAGGGGGAGGAAGAATGAGAAGGAAGGAGAGAGGAGAAGGGGGGTAAGAGGTAGTGGCGACGGATGGTGGTTTTCAATTTTCAAATAATACTTCAAAAAAGTTCAAATTCTAAAAATATCTTAAAATACGTTCTCAAAAAACATTATAAAAATACCTAAACATCTACAGTAAAAACTTTTTGCATACACCATTATAGTAAAAGATTTAAAAAATACCCTCAAAATTACCTATTTCACAGGAAGACATCTCAACTCAATTTGGTATTGACTGAGTTGGAATCAAGTTCATGAAGTTTGATTAATCTCTCATGCAAAAGTCTAGGGTAAAAAATATTGGTCATCAACTGTTGGAATCTAATAATTGTATGTACATGTTTATTTTGTCTTCTAAATTTAGTAGGTGATAGATATACCTAGCACATTTTAAAAATGTCTGTAATGTTTATCTATTCTTATTCGACCTCCAATTTTAGGTGCATCATTGAGTTCATAAAAAACTTAGCGATCTTTTCCTTCGCTTGTGTATTTCTTTTTCTTTTTTTAATATATAATGTATAACCCAAATGAACAGATGGAGATCACTTTTCTCTATATTTCTTTTTTTTTTTTTTCTTCCTTCAAATTTAGATAGCTGAGTTGAGAAGATAAATTATTTTTAATGATGATGAATCTGATTTTAAGGACTTAAATATGGTTAAAGATTGGGTTTTGGAGTTAATAGACTTTTTGATTGCAAGGGAACACATATATAAGTAGTATTTGGAACTTCCCTTCAATTATGTTTAACGTTTATTACATCCGTTGTTGCTTTTAGCTAATCAGATCGAAATATATGCAACACAAACGTTTCTTTAAAAAGGGTGAACTGCACTTCATCATTATTCCGAGGTTGAAAAATTCTGTTCTTTTTTTTTTTTTTCCTCCCTAGTTTACCATAATGTGCATGTACTGCCCATACCTTGAGCATGAATGATCCTCGGTCGTACCAAGGGGCTACTACATTATGCATATACCATTGATTGATTATAGACCTTGAAAACACATTCATCTATCTGTTGGACCAGCTTTTTCTAAACTGGTTTGAGTAAGAACCTTCTTGCACTAACACCTAAAAATGAAGGAATGAAAATGGAATTCGAGATTAATTGCAGAAATTACGCGTCCTTTCTACACCAAAATAGCCACCACAACTCACTGGAAATCAGGGTCGTGGCAGCAATCCAGTTGTCAAGCTGGGAATTCCCATCTTGTATCTACAATTCTACGTACAGCTTAACCAGGCAACTCAATTCTTCTCCGGACATTTTTTGGAGCAGTTAGCCTCAACACAGTTGGTGAAAAGCTGATGCCTGCCGTTGCAAACAAAAAAAAAAGAAAAATCATAAATCTCAAAAGGAAAAAAATACGTTTGGTACTCGAATCGAAACAACGGGCACAACATCTGCACATGAAAATAGGATGCCAAAATTATTCAGACAAAGCTTGGATGCCATTTTAAAAACGATTTTCTGACATCTTGACAAATTGCCTCTGTCAGAATAGTTAATCAGATGGTTCAAACACATGCTAGGCGTAGATAATATGATAGTAAATAAAACTTGTAATCCGAATCCAAATTGAAAACGTCTTTGTTACCAGACATTTGTGAGAAATTAGATGTCCGTGTGCTGTGAATCTTACAATTATGGACATAAAAAAACATGCATCTTTTTTATAATTGCTGTACCAACCTCTCAAATTCTAGTTTCTGAATAACTATCCCATTCAGCAAAAGCTCCGAATCATACACTGCAGCACCTACAAAGAGAAAGCAACAGACAGTTGTCAAAACAGCCAAGTAACTTAGCATTCGATCAAGGACAAGGTAAAAAAGAACCTATACCTTTCTCAAGAAGTGGCAAGCAGGTAACGTAATCCTCCTTTGAGGTAAGAACTAATAGTTCTTTTGATATGAAATTTTCCCCTCGTGCTGCCCTTCCAATTCCTTTAATTACCTGATTAGCATTTGAGGAAAAGTATTTCATCGTGTCAATGGTGCTTGAGGATTATCTCATCACAATTGCAAAGAATCAAAATGATTTAACTGGCAAAGCGGAAGTAGATCCACTCCATTTGCCCCTTTCACTTTGGCAAGAGTACAGATTTTCTAGCTCGTGCCTTTTCAAGATTCAGGATAAACCATCGACAAGATTATCATAATTCAATTCACATGAAATAGTACTATTACTAAGTTCAAAAGCTTCCAAGAGATTCAGAAAAATTGTATAAAATGCTTCCAGCAACTGTTCAATAGACAGTTCAAAACGAAAACCTACACTTTAAATGAAGGAACCATGCTACTTATAAATGGAAACTATCCTGTTCAACAAACGTAGTTTTTCATGTTTCAATAAAACTTGCATTTTTCTTGTCTAAAGAACCATCAGCAGAGGCAAAGACAATACAACAAGTATGTACCTTGCCATGAACTGCCTTGACCAAGCTCTGAATCAACTCTATGCTTGGTTTAACATGTGGAGTTATAAAGACTCTTCGACCCTGCATATGGAACAACTAGATGATAATAGACAGCATGAACCAACATAATTTTATTATGTATATATGGAAACTATCACACCTGCAAAAGTGGATTCTCTCTTGCGCAAGCAAGTGAAGCAGGCATGCTAAAACCAATTTCATTTTCCTTTTTGGAGTCTCGAAGTATGTAACTCTTCTCATCAATGAAAGAGTTTGCTTGTCCACAGCTCTCAAGCCATAAATGTGTCACCACTGGCTTACCAAAAGCAATGGCTTCCAACATATTCCGTGTACGCACAAATCCATCAATTACAAAGTGTGTGGCATCTGAGCAACAAGATGCGATTGAAAAGCCTAATCGGGCCATAATCTGTGGGTGGAATCCAGAAGACCAAGAAGCAAAGAAAATTAATCAACACCATGAGGTGGAATTATCAAAATTAGTTTAAAATGATGCGAATATTTACAAGTGGTAAGCACCTTTTTCTGCTGGTTAAGTACATTAGACTTCAGATGTTGACTGAATAAGACACAAACGTTTCTCCTTCGTCTTCTCAACTCTCTAGGCATAAAATTGGGTAGAGATTTGTTATATCCTAATCGAGTAAGCTCTTTCATAAGGGATGGTCTTGAGATCAATTTCTTGCCTGGAATTCTGACATCAGTCTTGGTAGTTTGCGATGCCCTTATATCAGCTGATACTGCACCTAACCTGATGTTCTCTGAACAATCCGCGGACCATATGGTACCCATCATATCTGATTTTCCATATAGCTCAGAGGATTTAACTCTATCGAGGTCCATAATAATCATTTCTTCACTTGTGATTGCCGATTCACACACACCAGGCAGATTCTTTTCTGGGGAGGACCCAAATTCTGTTTGACCATGGAGCAAAGGCCCACAATTCCTCCAAGAAGATAATCTATTTTCAGTAGGATACTTGTTTTTGTTCTGGTCATCAGCTAAAGTCAACAAAGTAGATGAGTTACTAAATCCATTTGATTGGTGTCTCACACCCTTATGTGTTCTCTTCTGCTTTGGATAGCACCATGGATCCAGTTTTAACAGATCAATAGTTCCAAATGAACCAGAAGTACTTCTAGGTTGTTGAGGACCTTTGGTTCTTGTAACTTCCGCTAAGCCATCAGATCCTGACATCAAAGATTTGCTTTCAATGGTTTTGCAAACACCAATGCCTAATCTCTTCTTTCTCCTTTTCTTAGGAACATCAAACTCCAAATTAGCGCTTATCCTTCTTTTAAAACTACTTACTGGAGCCATAGATGGCTGAAATTCCGTCCTCTTTGTTTTTTGTGAAGATCTTCGGAACTTCTTGAATAACATTTCTTCTCCATGTTGGTTACGTCCAACGAAATTCAATGAAACAAGATCATTCCCTGCTCCCTTTGAGTTCTCACTTTCACAAGGTGCACCATTCTTTTGTTGACTGATTACCCTAGAACTTCTTCCACATATACTTTTCTTCATAGTAAGAGCATGTCCAAAATTCGAAGATTTTGCAGCCAATGGCTCCCTGTAGATGAGATTTTTGTTTATTGAAGAGGGAGAGTTGTACCCCGTGAGATTTTCAGAGTGTTTTTTGAACTGGCGAGGCTTATTGCCATTCAACCTGCTAGTGGGACTCCTTAATTTTACTGTTCGTTTCCTGTTGATTTGTGGACCTGAATCAGCCACCTTTTTATTGGCAGAGTGTTTTAATCCTTCGTCCTTTGATGCATTTACTGAGGAGTTATGGATTTCATTCTTGGGAACTTGATAAGTACATTGTTCCCTAGAGTTGAAAGAGGGTGCACATATTAAGGCTTCCATAGCCTCAGCAGCCATTTGAGTGTCAAAACCAAATTCAAAGCTATCTTGTCCATTTGTTGCGCTTTGATCCTGTTCTGATGGCTTTCCTGGAGATCCCATAGCAAACTTTTCATCCTGCTTCTTATCAGAATTTCTTTCGGTAGCTTGCTTTTCATCCCAATCAAACATTCCTAATTCTCGAGCTCTGGTGGCAAGATTTGTTCTGCTTGCCAATGTTTGTGCTCCCTTTGTAGTGAAAGGAGGAGGTGAATTTGTACCATCAGCTATTGCATTTTCAAACTTCTCACATAAGTACTGATTATTAACGGCCAGAAAGTGATCAACAAAGTCCAGGGCATCCACAACTGACAGCCCAATGCTCTCCAAGCTCTTGTAATCCTTTTGGACAATGTTATATGCATGATCTGGTAAAGCCGCTTCATATTCAGATGTTCCACTGTCTTGAATAAATTGTTGTTTGTGATTACTAGTGTCAGCATGGGAAGAGGCAAGTTCATGCTTCTGAGTATCACCACGTTCATCAGTTCTTCTGGTAGAAGCTAACTGCTGAATGGAATGTCCAGTGACATCTTTATCCAGCATCACCGTACGTCCTGGAATACAAAGACTACTTTATACAACTAGAATTCAGGACCTAAAACATCCAGAGTAACAACCATCCTACCATGAACATCAGCCGATAATTCCAAAGCTTGAACTTTGAGGAAACAAATCATTCTTTTATGGCTCATGGTGCAAAATGGATACTTTATTTGATGGAGAGCGGAGTTTAATCAATAACAGAGGAGAAGAGAAGAAAAGCCTTAGAAACTCCCACAAAGACAACATTAGCAAAGTTAAAAATTCATGTCAAATTTGATTATTGCTAATCTATCAGAGAGTTCTAAAATGCGATAATGGGCAAGTTGCTATATTCACATTAGAGAAGAGAAGAGGACGCAAATAAAGAACAGTAGGTTACCAAGAGCATTCATCTTCCTTTTCTCCATACATGAACCATGCCCTCTAACACTTGTCTTGTTTTCCTTCAGTGGAAATATTTTGCCCACGACTTCGGATCCATCTTTGTCAATATCAAGCGGAATAGCGTCCATAGAATCATCCACTATGTCATCCAGGCTTTGAGCTATGCCACAGTCAATGGAATCAGGGGTATTCAACACCTCGGTGTTAATATCAAGAGTCCGTAGATGGGCTTCAGCTCCAGGACTTCCCAGCGCAATAGTGTCATCAAGAGGAACAGGATTCTCATACTCACCCTCCATTTTTGCGGCTTAAGCTGTTTCCTGATCCCTCAAAACAAACAGAAATTATCAAAGCTAAACAATCTATCAGAATAAGCACACCAAAAGCTTCCCGAAGCGGACAAACGAGAAAGATAACACTGGAAACAAAGAAAAACTGCTGAGGGTTCAAGGTGGGAACCGGACCTAATTATATCAATCGGGTAAAATGTTTCCCACTGCTACGGGTGATACTAAAAATAACCACTGTTACCATTAAAAACCTATTTGCTCCAAGAATCCGTACAGAAAGCTGACGTGAAATATTTAGGAAAAAATAAATAAACAAATAAAAGGAAGATGCAAAGCAAGCAGTATCTCAACTGATATGAAGATAGCGCCAGTTTTACAAGAAAAGAAGAAGTAATTTTTAGAATTGAGAAACTAAATGATGAATGGACTAAGCCACGGAGAAAAAGCGAACCTGGTAGCCTGGGATCAAATGAATAAAGGCGGAGCAGATGAGGGCGACTACCGGCTAAGTTGAAGTTTGAGATAACGGAGAGACCCCATTTCTGACTTAGTTACTACTACAACTCTACTCCATTTCTCAGGGTTTCGAATGCAGAGGCATCATGATGTGCTTTGGTGGAAAAGGGAGGGTTGGCCCATGGGGGGAAATTTCTATTTATTCAATTTGCCCGAATTTTGGAGGGAAAATGGCCTTTCTAAGTACTCCTCGTGTTATGAGGGCAAAACATTCCATGGCCCCCCCCCCCCCCTCCTCCTCCCTCCTTCCTCTGCTGTATGTTTTTCTCTCTCACTTTTCAGTTTTGTCTTGAAGTAGAGAGGCAGACCATAAATTGTTGACTGTTCTACTTGTAACGTTTTTTATTTTAAAAATTTTTCCCCCTTGCTTCTGTCTTTATATACGTCCAAAAAAAAAAAAAAAAAAATTTCAGCCAGTTTCACCCGCCCGCATGCCGCACGGACAAACTGCCCTACTTTCCCTGCCTGTTTATTGTCAAACTTGGACAGCCAAAAATTCCCTTTGTGGGGCGTTCCGAGAATCGAACTCGGGACCTCTCGCACCCAAAGCGAGAATCATACCACTAGACCAAACGCCCGGTTGGTCGTGACGTGGACATTAATTTTACTTAAAATGTAATAACAAATTTAATATTTCGTTTGTCTTAAACTGACCCTAAGTGACCGGTAATTCGAACTTTTGATTTTCCCCACATCTTAGCAACTTGTAACATAACAACATACCAACGTGGCAAGCACTTGGATGAACTTGATTTATGTAAATTTAGCGGTCCAAATTTTATCACATTTTTAATATTTGAGTTAATGAAATAGTGTGATAAATTTTGAACCATTAGGTTTACAAAATCAAATCTATCCAAAAATTTTGCCATCCAAACGTAACTTTAACTCTCAAGTCTCAAATTGACATTATCAATAGTTCCAAAAAAAAAAAAAAAAATGGCTCATGGTTTTCAAAAAATTATGACCTTTTTCTCGTCTAAGTTAAGGGGTCTTCGAATAATAGTGCAATTTTCTCAAGACAACAACGGCACATAAAACAAAAACGCCCATTATGCTTTTGTCACTGTAAAAGCTAACAAAAAAAAATGTAAAAACAAGAAGCCAAGTACTATAGGAATTAGATTTGCAAACACACTAAATCGAATCTCAATTCAATTTTACTAATCTTGAACTCAACGAGCTTTTATCATAAAACTTAAACTTGAATTCGAACCCAAAATTCAAGCCTAGTCGAGTTTAAAAAATAAAATATAATTATTTTATTTTTTATGAATAAAATAGTCATCTTTATCTCCCTTCCGAGTTAACTTCGTTACCAACTGGGGTTTATTTACTTTCGAGAGAAAAGGTTTATTTACTTTCGTGCTTCCTATTTATCTCCCTTGATCTTTCATTACCTG
Source organism: Coffea arabica (assembly GCF_036785885.1). Taxonomy (NCBI): domain Eukaryota; kingdom Viridiplantae; phylum Streptophyta; class Magnoliopsida; order Gentianales; family Rubiaceae; genus Coffea; species Coffea arabica. Next base: position 57,052,356 of record NC_092311.1, on the reverse strand, counting down.
GACGTTGTGTGTTGCATCGGTTTGATATTCCAGATTCAGTCCAGGAATAACAGTCATGCTGCTAGGTCTGCCTATTAAATGTCAAATTAACGAGGCCGTCAAGAATTAGAGGTTCTTGATTCAAAGTTATCTCACCCAACCCACCCCCCACCCGGGGGCCCCAAAAAGAAAGGCAATAGCCCTCAAGTACGGAGGTTGTATTTCAAGTTGACAATCATTTGGAGGGAGACTTTTACCCTGGCGAAGATGCACGCCCAGTCTTTCATTTTAAGCTAAGCTGCTGAATAGTGAATGCTGTAAAAATCAATCGCGACTTCTATAAGTGATCCGCCCCTAAATGGTGGAGTGAGTGGAAGAAGTTCATTTCTACGGGTATGCATCTTCAAGAATTTGAAGGGTCGGCAGCAGTTGAGAATCATATAATATATATATATATATATATATATATATATATATATATATATATATATGTTAGTAAAGGGTCGATTGTATCAAGGTCGTAGTCTGAACCACTGAATCATCTAATTTCCTTACACCCCCACCCTTTTCTTTTCAAGAAAAACAAAAAAGAGAAAAGGAAAAGAGGCAGCGGCAGCAGCACTTGACTTGTTGGACAGCAGTTGCCCATTCATACGTAGATCGGATCCTATAAAGACTAGTTTTTTTCATTAGAGGTTTGGCAAAAGGCAGAGATATCGATTTTAGGCTGCCTTGTAAAGCCTTTGCTATATTATTGAAGTCCTTCACAGTCACACTACAGTGCTCACTATATCCTGATTGAAGTGCCCGCATCACCCTCACCAATGCAAACGTGCACTCTGGCGTCAGCGAAGGAAATTACGAACCATGACGCCCCACCGGCATCTATAATACTCTCTGTTAATGTATCTCTATTGCCATGTCATGTGCTGATGGGCCGGCATATTCACAAGCTGCTGACTTCTCAATTCTCGTTTTAGAAAAAGCTCTCTCAGTCAGTTGTCAGCAATATATATATATTTTCGGAGCAACAGTTGTCAGCAATTCCTGAATCTTACAGTGTTCAACTCCCCCCCCCCCCCACCAACACCAAGAAAGAAAGCACAAGGGAAGAACTTGAAACAATCACTACTGTCTCTAGCTAGCTTGGAAGAGAACAACATGTTCAGCATCAGATCAAGGTAAGTAATGTTTGACTCATTTGCCGCTCTCTTAATCTCAATGCTGCTTCTGTCTTTTGACTCATTTGCGTATTGTGATGAGGGAGGACAGACATGGTACTCTCTGAATCACAGAGAGAGCGAGATCTGTCGGTCTCTGAACATGAACATGGACTTGTTGTAATGTTGCTAAGAGCCAAATTACCAGTATTACTTTTGTCTTGCATCTGAATATTTCACAAGCCAGAGCATTAATTAAGGTCCGCCAATTTCGATGGCGAGATTGTGTGGAGCGGAGCACAGCAAACTTGCACAGTTGACTGATTCATAATCCAGTATAAAGCAGAAACTCCGTATATAATTTATGCTGATGAGTTCTCATTTTTACTGCTAAATACTACTAGTTTACCGTTTATAGTGCATCTTTAATCTTTCGATTTTGATATGGTGGCTCCTCAAGTAGCAGCAGCTCCATTTCAAGAGCCTTGCTCGCTCGAAGCTTCATCATGAGGGAGTTCTGCGCCGCCCAAAGAAGAGAAAGGTGTGTACAGAAGATCTCTCTCTCTCTCTCAATTGTCCCTCTCTGGCTTTCGTGCATACATAATTACATGCACATACCAACAAACGGACATGAGCGCATGGCGTGATGAGTTACTTTCCCCTTTTTGCATTCATTCGGACTTTTCGACTTTAATTTTAATATCTCCAGAGTCGAGACATAATCGGATAACCGGCCTTCCTTTGGCCGCCCGGAACACAGAGAAAGGAAGGAGACAGATAAAGAATTTGTTGTGACTTGTGATGCGGACTGTCAGTGTCTACTCTAAACTTATTAATTTACCAAAAAGGTTAGACATGCTTAATTCAACTGGCTATTTAGTAGTTGTCCGATGAAATTCAATTCACAGAAATAGTTGAATTTGTCGCGTGATAATCATATCAAGATTCGTCAAAATTTAATATTCTTTCTTGTTCTAAAAGTACCTTTTCTTTTTTGTGCTGGTCTTTTTTTACAATCTTAAAATCGCGACCAACGCTATTTCGAGTTAGGCAAGAAATTTTGACTCACACTCTAGTGTACTGAAGTTGAAAGATTTTGGTGTCATAGCAAATTAGAAGGCAAGGTAGCATTGATCACGGGAGCGGCACGTGGCATTGGCAAAGAGACCGCCGCAAAATTCATCACCAATGGTGCCAAAGTGGTGATCGCCGACATACGCAGAGATGTCGGGCAAGAAACCGCGAGACAACTGGGAGCAAACGCCAGTTTCGTGGCGTGCGACGTCTCCCAAGAATCAGACATCTCAAACGCAGTGGATTACGCTGTGTCCACTCACGGTCAACTCGATATCATGTACAACAATGCCGGCATCGCATGTCGTACTCCACCAAGCGTAGTGGACCTTGACCTTGCAGCCTTCGACAAAGTCGTTTCCATCAATGTCCGGGGCGCTGTTGCAGGGATCAAGCACGCATCACGGGTCATGATTCCTCGACAAGCTGGGTGCATCTTGTGCACGGCCAGCGTTACCGGCATGATGGGTGGGTTGGCACAGCATACCTACTCCATAACTAAATCCAGCGTGATAGGGATGGTCAAGTCGGTTGCAGCAGAGCTATGCAGGCATGGAATCAGAGTCAACTGTATATCGCCATTTGCCATTCCGACGGCCTTTGCACTGGAAGAAATGCAGGACTACTTTCCCGGTTTGGATGCCGGGGCGCTCGCGGGCATGATCCACAATGCGGGAGTGCTCAGGGGAGCTAATTGCGAACCCAGCGATGTCGCCAATGCTGCACTTTACCTTGCATCCGATGATGCAAAATACATTAGCGGCCATAATCTGGTGGTGGATGGGGGTTTTACGTCGATCAAAAGCTTAAACTTTGCCGGTACCTGATCAAGGGTCGCGAAGAGTCTTGGCATACTGAATGAAGAGGAGGAAATCAAGAAATGCGCAGTCCTAGGATTACCACAGAGATTCTATAGAAAAGGAAAGTAAGAGCAAAAGTAACAAGGTAATACAGTACTAGTTTTAAGACCAAAAAACCCCCCAAAACTCTATCGACGCTACTCTGATTTGAGACCACGAAACCACTTTGTCAGGTAGCAAGTACCATATCAAGACCAGAAAACCCGCGTTTTAATGCAGTCAGTACTTCAGGACCTTTTAATATTTCAACATCTTGTGTTCTCATATTACAAGATATTATCCACCTTAAAAGAGAATATTCTATATACGGCGATTATTGCTCATAGATCTAGACAACAGACAAATTACTCTCAAGGGGGGAAAGACAGAGGAGAGACTCCAATATTTGGTTCGCTCATTCCTCCGTAACAAGCTGCTGTGCATAAAGCTCATAAGCAATGCTATGATACAGTACGATTCCGACCAGCTTCATCAGATCAGGCCCGACGCTTGACTTGCCATAATCTCAAGGAAATTGGCTCTTTTTTGTGCTCAAGTCAAATCAAAACTTTTCCAATACAGTCTTGCGCATGAAGTCCTCTGGGGCTGCGAAACATCGAAAGTTAAAATCACGAAGGTTTAAGTGAAAGCTTATCTAAGACTTAGATAGGCATTATTCTATAACCTAGAAAATTTCCATGGAAGTCATTGATCTTATATTTTCTCTTCATCAATTTATCAACTTTAAAAGCACAGGGATAACAAAATCATGTGAAAACTCCATTACTTTAAAATGTAACAATCCATGAGCTTTTAGTTGATGCTAATTAAAGGGTCGCTGACTCCTTTGTATAAGCATAAGTTAAGCGGTCCTCTGAAGAAACTATTTTCGTTAGGAGAGAATAAGTACCTAATCCACCAGTGAATAATTTGAATTGACCAAGAGCCTGTCTGATGAACATCTCAACACCGCTTACTACAATTGCTCCAATCTCTGCAGCCTCTTGCAACAGTCGAGTGTTTCTTGGCGTGTAAACAGCATCAAAAACCAGCTCATATGATTTCAAGGCCTCCTAAAAGTCAGAGATGTGTGGAGAAATAAATCGTTAAGAGTAGCCCTAAATAGTATGCCTATACCAACACCGAATGGTATGAAGTAAATTTAGTAAGAATGAGAACCTTAGGGACAGGGGTTTGATCTGCGTTTGGCTGCATCCCCACAGCAGAAGCATTTGCCAGAATCATCCCCTTCTCTGGGCAATATGTGTCTAAGCATTCATAGGGCAGAGCTTCACCAGATACCGCTGAAGCAAGAGCTTTTGCCCTCTCTATTTAAAGACTACTTTAGTCAGTCAAACACAAGTGGATAGCAGACACAGGGGACAATCTAGAAGCAAAGGCGATGATTTTTACCAAAATTGCGATTGAAAATGACGACTCTTGCCCCTTTGCTCTTGGCACCAAAAGCCATAGCTCTTCCAGCTCCACCAGCACCAATCAAGACAAACAATTTCCCAGCAATAGGAGAAGTATGTGATGCCTGCCCATTGATAATTTGTCTTTCTGTCATTCCACAAATTGCAAAAAAAAAAAAACTCATGTTATCTCTGGATGTAAGTAATATATACATGCTGACACACAGAAACTAACCTCGAATATGAAATACAATATTATCTGATTGTATCAAATTTATGAAATGGAGAAATCTTGATGGTTTTAGCTTAACATAGATACCACAATGAAGAAAGCAAGAGTACCTCTAAGTGCTTCTTCAATTGCAGTTATACAAGCATGGCAGTCTGTGTTGTAACCAATCAACTTCCCATCAGTAGGCCTTCGAATAATGGTGTTTACAGCTCCAATAGACTAATTGTGAATGAATAATTAGAGTTAGAAAGGAGTATAGCAAATGCGACATAAGTCGCAAAAATTTTAAACAATGAACCATAGAATATGTATGTAGAGGCTAATTTTGTAGGCATATCCAGTCAGAATTTCATTCTGGAATTTTAAGAATTTCTGATCAACGTGATTCCCGAATCCTAGTATATAATAAGTATGATGAAACATGTTAAATTATAGGAAATGTGAAATTAACAGGGTTAATAGATGCACTGAAAGTCCGCAAGCTATTCTTCGATTATACACTGTTGTTTAAATGACTCAATCCATCTTTAAATGGTTATAAGTTATTCTCATAATCAATTTTTTTCACACAATATAGCATTCCCTGCCAACTACCACCACTCTATGAATTCCATGCAAGAGATTCTACACATAATTAGAAAATACATTCAAACTTCCCTATTAGAGACACTAGAGTAATCTCACTTATGCAGCATAGATCCACTGACAAGGCAGCAATGATGACACATAAAAGCAAATGTCCACCATTATGTTATTAAGCTTCTAAAAGTAAGAACACTAATCAGAAATCAGAACATGAAACCTTCTCAAGCTTGCCCCATATAAAGAAATTGAAATCTATCTCCAGCTTTAACTATATACCCACTTCAACTGAAGGGCATCAACTTTGGAAACACTATTTTAAGATGATGTGAAGGACAAATACTTCCTGAATGGATACATTCACATTGGTACAACCACAAAAAATTAAACAGATTGCAAAGCTTTCACACCTTAGCAAAGGGATCAACTTCATCGCAGCACCCTACTGCTGCTTCCTTGTGGGGAATTCCAACACTGCAAAAAGCCATGAAAGAACATGAAACTGATTGTCCACATAGATCAAAATGCAAACTATGGGACCTAGTGGATAGTTATCATTGTTTTAACCAAAAAATAGAAAAATGAATTCTGGCTCGCTTATGAGGTGAATCATGTCAATTAAGGTGCATAGATACTGTAGAAATACTATCATGAAAACAGAAAAAGAGTTTTAGTCTGCTTTTCCTGGCTGAGCATAGTCATACCTGAAACCAGCAAAATCGCTGCTTGAATATACCCTAAAAAATTCCTTGATATTATCAACAAGCAAAGGCACATAAATTCCGTTATATCCTGTGTGTCTGAAAGCAGGGTTGTGCAGAAGGGGACCTTTACTATGGCCTACTGGGTTTGAAATGACACCAAAAACTTTTGTGTCTGGATTAATAAATTCAAGGTTGTAGACTTGTGCGATGCTGCGCAAAGGAGGCAACCCAAGTTCAGGTTTGTCTCCTAAGGATCCCCAGACCACAATGGCACCATATTTTGGGCCCAATAACTGGCTTATGAGACCTCTATCTCCCACAGCTCTTACAATTAGCGGTACCTACACGTTAGGTGCAATAGGTCAAAGTCTTAAAAGAAAAAGTCAAACTATATTGCTGAATTTTGAAACAACTTTTACTGGTGAAGAATCAAGCTATTCTACCTACATTACTGGAATCCCAAGGAAGAAATGTTCACACAGAAAAATTGGAACAGAAGCAGAACGATGCCTAGCAAACAAAACTGATTCTGGCTGGTAAAAAAAGTACTTTTTGCCTTGAAAGTAATACCTAAAACCAAATAAAGATGGAAAGTTATCGTAAAATCAATGATTTCCACAAAATGAGGCAAAGATAGCAACTTTTCAACACAGATTGCAACTTCCATAATTTGACAATTCGATCAAATACTTAAATTGATTTAACACAAAACTCATTAGTGCTCATGCATTAGTTTCGGGAATAAAACCCTTCAAAAATGAGGCAAAAGTGGTTGTCTGTGGCTTGTACATTATGATATAAGAAGAAGGATCGTCGGAGCAAGTAGCCTGAATACTGATTATCGGGGTGAAAAATATCGAAATGATTTCGAGATGAAAAAGGACGCAAAATACCTGAGAATGGACAAGCAAATGAAAAAGTGGAGCGACGTCAGTAATATAAGCCACATCAACCACAAGTTGGATGACATCTGCCCCCGTAGATTGCAGAAGTATGGCGATGTTCCCAAGCTTCTCTTTGCAAAGAGTACCGCCGCCGCCACCATTGTTGATGTAGTTTGAGATAATTATCTTGCTATTTGATCGTCTGCTCATTAGCTCAGTAATAACCTCTTCCTTAGCCATCTGAAAAGAATTCCATATGCATGTCTCATTTGCGGTAAGGTCAAGCGGATACTAAATTCTACTTCTGGAATCAAAAAAATGCCAAAGAACAAATAAAGAATTGGGAAGCATAGCATATTACTCCCATATAAATACTGTAAGCAAGTCACTAACCTCGAATTCCACTTGGACGAATTCGACGTCCAATTCCACGGCAAGCCTCAGAACTTGCAAGCCTGTCTTCTTTGATGAACACCCTCTTCCCCTGCGCAAATTCGACCTGCATATAGACAGCCATCGAATAATAAGTGATATTTATCCTAAATAAGCATAGCATTATTTAGAATCTAAATAATAAGTGATAACTTATTCATTTAATAATTTACTCTAAAATGTATTAGAATTAGAGTGCTTTTGATAAAATTGAAATTTGAAGTAATTTAATCCATTAAATTATTATTAAATATTAAATTTGATATAGTCCCGACAAAGTCATAATATTAGCCTGATGGATCATTGTCACTAAGAAAGAATTGACCCATTTCCGTCGCAATGAATCTTCTATCCCATACCCTATGTCACTCTCTGTCTCACTTTTTATTATATTGTTATTTTTTCTACATAAACATCACGTTCTAGTTCTTTTTTGTTTCTTTAAGATCCAATAACTATTAATTGAGTAAAAAATAAATACAGTAGCTTTAAAAAGCAATATATAATAGAAAATTAAAAAATATAGCAGAAAATTTATAAAAAATCTCATTTTTTTATGCATTTTGATTTTTTGAATTTGTTAAATTTTATGTATTACCCAATTAATAGTTATTGGATCTTAAGAAAACAAAAAAGAATTAAAACGTGATGTTTATATAGGAGAAATATCAATATAATAAAAAATGGGACAGAGAGTGGCACAGGGTATTGGATAGAAAATCCATCGCGCATTTCCACCAGCTACCCATCATCATTTAAAACATGTCAATACAATACTGTAATTTTTTTTTCGGAGACGACAACAGTTATAAAACATAATCTATTCTACACTAAAGGGGAGAAGCGAATCTAAGGAAATCCAGGGATAACTCAGAGGGGACTGAACCACCACCGGATCAAACGGGTACACAATACATTCGCCTGAATTTTTGAAACAAATCACTTAAATTTGACATTTTGGTGAAAAGCAAGAGTAAGCTAGTTAGTGGCCACCAGCTCAAAGGCCGATGGTTCAATACAATACTGCAATTGGTGATTGAACTAGCCAAATCGCTTGAACATAATAATAATAAGGGAAAAGAGTCCCAATAGCTCTCTAACTATTAACCTGGTGAACTTTTGGCCCTCCAACAATTAGGAGTAAATTTTTGGCCCTCAATCTATCGAAAGTGTAAAATATTGGACCTTCTATCAAATTCACTCGTTAAGATTGACGGAAACTAACACCACATGAAACTTATGCTAAAATATGAAGGGCATTTTAGTCTGTCCAGCAACTTTCTATTTGGTAAAAAGGGATTTCTTCCCCAACGAAAAGCTATAGGAAGAAAATCTCCCTGGCAGCTGAAGCTTTAGTATGATTTAAGCAAAGCTTCTCCGACATAAATTAAGCAATTCCCAATAGTAGGTTACTAAAGCTGCAAGCTTTAGATCTATGAACCTTTCGTGCTCTTCCTTCACGCTATGTACTAGCTCCATTATTGTTGTTACGAAGCATTCTCTTTGACATGAATTTCTTTGACATGATAGCAGAAGAGAGGAGCCAGAGATTGAATAGCTTAATTATTTATTGAATTGACTTTGGGGAAGGAGAGTGAGGAGGAGAAGTTGGGAAGGAGGAGGCGGCCCATGTTGGATTTGGTGAGGAAGGAGTGGAGGGAACATCATGTGGCAATTATGGTGGACCGATGAGGCAAAGGCTAGAGAGAGCTTTTTGGAACCGGTAGATACCAGAAGATCAAGAAACCTTAACTTCAACCAAAATCAACACCAACCCATTCACTCGACGACTCAAATCGCTCAAAATCAACCATTTCCTTTTGAAACCTGTAATTCCCCGGCGGAAGCTTCAAGAGATGTGCACTATTGATGATGGTCGACGAATTGCAGGAGCTTCCAACCACTTGCGGTGGAGGGAGAGAGAATGGTAGAAGGCAACAATGAAATTAAACTGATTTTTACTCTTTTTTACCGAGTGGATGACAGCTTGAACTAAAATGCCCCTTGTATTTCGGCATGCATCTCACGTAGTGTTAGTGTCTATTAGTTTTAACAGCTAAACTTGACAGAAGGTTTAACTTTTTGCACTCTCGATAGATCGAGACTTAAAATTTGACTCTTAAGTATTGGAGGACCAAAAGTTTACCTGACTAACAGTTAGAGGGCCAATGAGACTCTTTTCCCTAATAATAATGTCATAGAGAGCCAAACGATAGGGTTGATTTTTCAAAGCCTCCATCACTTTTATGTTCCGTACATCAGTGAATCAATCAAAACGGAGCCAAGACTCATATTGTTCACGTGTAAATTCGTCCCCGCCTTCCGAGATGCAACCATCATTCTTTCATAGAATGCATTCTTTTATTTGTCTAGACATTTTATTCTTTAAAAAAAAAAAAAAAGCAACACATCACTAAATGCGTGCATTGTTTAAAAGATGGTTGAATGCATTATTCTAGAACCCTCACTATTTGAAAGCTGTTTTTAAACAGTAGTATTTGAATGCATTATTTGAGAATATATTTACTCTGACGCCTTACTTTCATGCGTACCCCACCTCCCACGGCCTTGGCATGGTCGACATTATTTCATCATTATACTCCACCTACCTACCACCACCTCCACTGTCGTCTTATATGACTTATTTTACCAACCATTCAATGTACAACGTCATCATCTGTGGTGCCGATGCAGCTGCACAATTAAGTCCAAGCAAACATACACATGTAAAAGTAATGCATGCTAAGAAAAGTGTTAAAGAGAGAAACAGCTGTTTTGTCTCCTCCTCGTGCCCACAGAAACAGGAACTCCTGTATACTATCTTCATGGTTCACCTGTTCATGTTTTGTTACATAGACATTACCAAACCAGCTACTTCTAATTTCCCTTTTCTTCCCCCCCCCCACCCCCTCTCCCCTCGTTCCTGGGGATGCGTGAAGTCAATATCTGAAGAAGAAGAAGAAGAAGAAGAAGAGGGGAATGTATTGTTGCAATAGCAAATTATGAAAGTGGAACTCATTATGCTACTATAGAAGAAATTTCTCGCTAACTGAAGGAGAAAATGATGAAGAGCATTATGAAAATAGGAGTTAACGAATACCTATTAGGTAATAGGTACCGTTAGTCCTAGAACACATGAGGGGAAGAATTAAAAAAAAAAAAACTATTATTTATGTTAATCATGCATCAAGATGCTAAGATATAAGCAGGGAAAGTAAATACCAACCTTGCATCCTTGGGAATGAGAGGGCAATGTTGGGTGGTGAGTAGAAAGCTGTGGAGGAAGAGGTAGGGATAGATAGATATCAGGCGAAAGAAAGAGGGAGGGTACCTGAAAGACACAATGGAAGGCAGAGTTCTCTGTCTCAAAAGGCCTTCCACCTCCGAAATGTGAGAGAAGGAGATGGAGTCGATGCAGAGTTCCACAAGGTTTGCTCCTTCTTCCTTTGCTCTGTGAATGGCAGCCAGCATTTCTTCCTTGGTTTCACATTCCAAGGTAGTGCATATCAATAAGTCGCTCCTAAAACCCATGGCCTGATGTCTATCTATTCACTGATAACGGAGGATCAATCCAAAGGAGGATCCCAGTACCACAACCAGGCAGCAGCAGCAGCAGCACAAGAGAAGCCTATAACTTATGATGACTAGTACTAGTATATATGACAGACATATATCACAACTACCCGCGCCTCGCGACCCCCTTTATAAGCACCATCACCGTCTGAGTGCGACATTCTGTATGATCAATCACAATTATTACTTAATCATCCATGGCCATGGCCACAAGAAAATGAACACCTTTTTTTTCTTGGAGGGGTGGAGGATTTGCTTGTCTCAATTTCCATTCGAGAATTGCATTTAACCATGCAGTCGCATCAAGTTTGTCTTTGGCGGCTTGAGAATATTGTACATTGTTGTTGTTTTCTTCTTTTCTTCCATATATACTTTTACCGCTTCCTCTACGGTCCCTGCTAATTGATTCATTTCACAATATTTCTTTTTTGTCATGCTCGTTCACTATTATAAAGTCTTAGTCGTATATGAATACGAGTATAATTCTGAGTGTGTTTGGATTGTAAGTTATTTGAAATATTTTTACTGTAGCACTTTTTGTGATGTGATGTATGTGAGATAAAAAGGTAATTGGGAAGATAAAAAGGTGTATTGGAAATTGTAATGGTGATGTCAACAAATATATTTGACCAAATAATTGGCTGTCCAAACACACCCTCTATTAGCTAGAAGCTAACGATTTGCTATGACCTCCTTTGATTTGTGCAAGACATGGTGTATAATTGCAAGGCATAATATAGTATATACTTTTTTTTCTGTCAACACAGGGTATCCAAATCAAGACCCGAATGCGGCTCGATTAATCCCTGCGTCTGGAGTACAGCGTCACCCCAATCGCACCCAAACGTTAAGTAAGGTTCGATCCCATGACCTGCGAGTGCCAGAAGCAGCCACAGATCGCGTGACGCGATCTAGCCCCGGGGGGCTAATATAGTATATACTTGCTGTCCAAATAATTTTGACTTAGTTACCATAATATACAGTTGCATCTACTTGCAAGGCGTACTCGGGGAATTTGTGGAGAGCAAACGGGGCACGTTTTCCTCTACACGTGTTTGTTTATTAATTATTTGTGTTCTTTTTGCTTCTTAATTCAATGATTTCAAAGGCGTTGAATGGCCTATCGTCTCTGCTCTTGAATTGAAGGTTAACCACATCATTAAAGAACATAACTACTGCTATAACTATTTCCAAAATTATATGTTTTTTATTTTTATTTTTGGATTATTATCACTTTATCCCCTTAAACTATATCACTACTATCATTTTTTACCCCCCTAACGTTATCTTTTAGTCATTTCACCCCTATAAGTAATTCAACTCAACATGTTAAGAAATTTTAGACAAAAATATCATTTTATTCTATAGCATTACTACACTGTTATTATTACTCTATTCCTTTAAATTATAGTGATATAATCGATTTAATTTCTAACATTATTTTTTTGGCATTTTGCTTCATCGTTAATCTAACTACTATGGTCAAAAATTTTTAAATATATTTACCCTTATATATATAATTAAAAATAAAAAATTTAGAATGATTATTCTTCTTTTTTTTTCATTTTAAGAGATCCAAAAATATAAAAATAAAAGGATTTTCTCAAATTTCTTTTTTCACACTTATTAATACTATGAAAAGAAAAAGAGATAGGAAAGAAGGAGATAGAAAATTAAATTTTGCAAAGAAAAAAAAGTCTATCATTATCGTATTAATTTAAGATTGTTAAGATCAGGATTGAAATCTGGTGGTAAATAGTAAAATGAAATAATTTTAAAATAATAAAAGTATTTAATTCTTTCTTATTTGTATTTTCTAAAAAAAATTTTGAGTTCTCTCTCTCTCTATCTCTCTCTCCTCCTCACCCTGCCCCTTCCGATCTTTCTATTTTTTTAATATTAATAAGATTGTCAAAAAGAAAGAAATTAATACTTTGACTTTTTTTTCTTGATACTAAAAAGGAGAAGAGCCACTCTAAATTTTTATTATTTTTGTTATACAAAGAGGATGGTACTTTCTTCTAAAGTTTTTAACTTGCTAAGTTGGCTTAATGGTAGGATAAATTGTCTAAAAAAAAACTCTATAGGGTAAATTGATATCGAGACTATAGTTTATGAGGGCAAAATGATAATAACTTTAAGGGCTAAACTTGTCTTTTTACTTTAATTAACAAACTCCGTTAAGTTTGACCGTTAGTCTTGAGAGTAAAATGACTAAAAAAGAACGTTAAGGGGGAAATTGATAGTGGTACCGAACGTTAAGGGGGTAAAGTGATAATAACCCTTTATTTTTTGAGTATGGTCGGGTTACTATTTATCTTAAAATAAGCCAGGACATTTGTTGCTTCAATCACAATCTTGAAAATCCACGTATACTATCTCAAAACAAAATATTATTTAAGCAAATTACGTGTGAAATCGTCCTCTACATGTCTCAATGAGCTGTGTTTAGTAGAAATTTGTTGGAAGAGATAAAGAATTACAGCAAGAATTTCAGGTGTCACGAGCCACCAATTTGTCTGTACGACATCACCTGGTGCCTCGCTGGGGTGGACACGACCAAGATGGGTTTGGTCCACCGTCCATTATTGGCCCATCCCTTTTGAGTCCATGCTTTTTGGAGTAAACTTTTTCTGAAGAAACAGTAGAGGAGGCCAGGCTAACATGCAGTCTTCTCAGGCACGTGGGATGCGATGCCTAATTATTGGATGGGTTTATGCCTTGAATCTTGGCTGGCCTTCCTGCTGCTTTACCACTATCACTGATACTAAATTATCATACCCCCAATCCGATGATTGGATGGAGCTAAATGGACTTACATTTTACGTTCCTGTTCCGTTGCAGACGTCGAGGCTTCTGATCAGAAGTTAAAAAGACCGCATTCGTACACAGATTTGACAAAGTCGTATGCTGCTCATGCCTCGTCTCCTCCGGGTAAAAGTTCAATCTTCTTTTGCACCGTTCTTCCCCTGAGGTTTAACCGACGAAGACGAAGCAAGCAAGCGAAGGTGTTAAATTTGTTCCCGTCAGCGAATACTGCTCATCAACGTCGGATGAAAGTTTTCAAGTCAGATACTTTAAAAACCTTAAGACAATTAAAACACTCCAAGAAGATGAAAAAACTCCAAGAAGATGAAGTGCCATCTGCTACTGTCGGTGCAGTAACATTTGGAATGCCTTCACCCAAACAAAATTGTCGACGAAGTTGTCGTTCTCGTGCTCATATATGGCGACATGAATTATATCGCGGGTTTGATTAAGAGTTAAGACAGGTGGTCAGGTAACATGGCGTGGCCCAGTTGCAGAGCTACCGGGGACGTGCAGATCATGGATGTGCCAAAAATTCGCAACTATTCAAGCTTCGTCCTAATGGATTCTACGTGACGTGTCAATTCTGGATTGATAGTAGTGGTAATAAATTAACCAATCATGCAATTTGGTTACCAGAGATCTAAGCACGTTGATCTCGTAATGGCCCTGCTCTTGATTTAAAATGAAAACAGCATAAACAACCAAATTCCCTTACGCACCACCCGGTGTAATAGTAGAAGCAAGCTGTTCAAGACTACTGATTTATAGAAGATGTTCAAAACAGCATCAAAGTTAGTTTCACTAAGTCGTAGATAGGGTGTTTCACGGTGATTGATCCATTTACTTCACGAGCTATAGAATTTCTTTATGTCCAAAGACGCAAGTCTGATCATCATCCAGACTCCAGACTCCAGACTCCAGTCTCCAGTCTCCAGAAAGCAAAGAAATAGTGCCACGGGGTTTTGTTGTGAATTACCTGGAAGAGCGGTAGAACAGCCAATCAGCAGCTGGTATCCGACTTTTACATGTAAAATAATTTCAGGTGAAGGGTAGGGCAGGGTAGGGGCACGCTCTTCCAAGCCTATCGGCAATTATTGCCACATTATCCAGCGGCTGTCACAACCATTAACACCAGGCCACGTGCATCACATCATGGTACTAAAGATTTCCAATCGTAAATCAAGATTTGCAAGATTCATTGTGAGACTCGCAATCACTCTGCTACCTGTAGGTCCAACCAAACCAACTGCAGGAATATCAGTAGTTGATGAATGTTTTCAAATTGACATGGTATTCTATCTGGCTCGCTTCGATGAGCATCTACTGAAATATGATTAGTTACAAGCACTAAAGATTTATATAAAATCATCGATACTTTGTGACCTTCCAACTGTAAATAGAATAATAGTATGGGATGCAGGAACTTCTCTTCGAAAACTGTAGCTTATATAACTTCCCTGTTGTCAAAGTGTCCAAATCTACTCTAACGTGATCAAATCCCTTTTTTACCAAGCTTGTTCTCCGTCATGGAAGTTCAAAAGCATGCCCTTGTTTTATGAGACTTATGTTGTTAATATTACGAACGTTCAAACTCTTAGAAGAGGAAAGCGGCGATGTATATTTGGACGAGAAGGAAGTGGCTAGAGGTGTGTGGGTATGCAAACGAAGCTTGATTGGTAAAGTCTGAGGGGGAGAAGCAAGCAAATATTGGAGGAGTCAAGAGCTTCGCGAGCAGCATGTGATCACAGGTGAGGAATCTGAGGGTAACGGAGATTGGTCGTAACTTATTCCACTTCATTTTTGAGAAGAAGAAGGATATTGAGCTAGTGATGAGTAGTAAGCCATGGATTTATGATGGTCAACCGTTAATTCTGCTGCAATGGAAAACTGGAGTGGAGAAAGATGAAGAAGCATTGAGCAAAACATTAATTTGGGTGCAAATATGGAATACACCCCTGCACTGGGTTACGAAGGAGGCGGGGAGAAAGGTTGGCAGTATTTTTCCCAAAGTGAGTGAGGTGATTATTCCGCAGAGTGGAGGGAAGAAAGGTAAACATCTAAAAATATTGGCTGAAATTGATCTGACTATGCCATTGCCTAGAGGGATTATGGTTAATGATACTGGTATTAAGAGGTGGATTTAGTTTAAATATGAAAAATGTCCAGACTTCTGTTTTGGTTGTGTATTGGTAGGTCATAGTGAAAGGAACTGTAGTAAAAGAGGAATGAATATAAGGATGGAACCTCAATATGGTAACTAGATGAGAGCTAGTTATCCTCAAAGTCCTAACAAGAGGAATAGGAATGGGGGTGGGACTGGAGGGGTTGAAGAAGAGAAATTCCAGACTCAGGACAGTAAGGAGGCAAAGAGAGGTGAGCAGAACCTGCTGTTAACCTATACGGAAGAATTCCACAAGGATAAGGAACTAAAACGAACTTCTGAGGGAAAGCTGACTATGGATGCTGATCTAATGAGTAGGAGAGGGAAAAGTGAGCTAGAGAAGAATGGGACAGAGGAAAGGAAGGCTGGGAAGGGAGAAGGGAGACAGGGGAAGAAAGGGTTAAGAATGATAGGGGGAAGGGCTATAAGAGGAGCAAAGGGGAGCAAGAGAGGGGACACAGAGGGAACAACATGATAGAGGGAGTGTGAAGGAAAACGATGAGGGAACATATGATCTGATATGGATTGATGGAGATCAAGGTGGGAATAAAGAGGATAGGATTGCAAAAGAGATGATAGAAAGGAGGGAAGGTATATTAACATTTGAGGGAGGGGAAGGGATAAAGAAATTAGGAAAGCAGAAAGGTAGGACGAAAGGAAATCAGATGGTGAGTAAGAAGTGGAAAAGATTGGTACTGGAGGTGAGCAGGAGGAAACCACTGGTTGAGGCTAACAAGGGAGTTGCTGGAATTGAGGAAAGGAAAAGGAAAGTGGAGATTATATGTTGGGAAGAAGATGAGGAGCAAGAAGGGAAGGAAAACTGGAAAAGAAGTAGAATTGAGAATGGAAGTAGTGATTGGATGGAACTTTCTGAGGGGTTGGAGCCCACCCTAAATAAGGCTCCAAGATCTGAATGAAGACTACGGTGTGGAACTGTCGAGGTGTGAAGAGCCCCTTGACAGTTTCCCAACTGAGAGAGGTCATTAGACTCCACTCTTCTTTACTAGTATTCTTGTCAGAAACAAGGAAGAAAAAAAACTACTTGAACAGTGTGAAGCATTGGATTAAATTGGACAATGTGTTTGTGGTTGATCCAGTTGGCAAGGCTGGGAGTTTGGCGATATTATGGAAAAGGGAGCTGCAGGTGAAAAAGGTTTTGTTTACAAGCTTCACTATTGAATTGCTGATAGAGGACAATGAAGCTAAGATAGATTGGTGGTGTATATGTACCTATGCTAGTTCAAGTGTCGGGGTTAGAAGAGAACAGTGGAAGGTTGCAACGAGAAGGAGTATACTGTGGGGTAAATATTGGGCTATAATGGGAGATCTTAATGACATTATCTCGAATAATGAAAAATGGGGAGGTACACAAAGGGTTAAGGTGAGATTTCAAGATTTTAACTCTTTCATAAATAGTAATGAACTGGTCGATGTTAGATATGAAGGAATTCCGTGCATCTGGAGTAATAATTTGGGGAATGAGGGAGAAGTGAAGGAGAGGATTGATAGGATATTGGGAACTGCTATGCTGGTGGCGAAGTAGCAAGAGTGGAGAAGAGTGAAATTTGAAACAGTTTGTATGCAGCTTGTGAATGAAATTAATAGAGAGGAAGATGATGTAATCATGTCCACAGTGGTGTCTGATATCAAGAAACTAAAATCCAACTTTGATAAATGTTGCTTTACCTTCACTAAAGGGTAAACATCTCTGTTAGTCATACATTAGCTAAGATGGCGATACATATGAAATGCTCAGCTGAATGGAAAGATAGCTTCTCAGGTTGGCTGCTTGAGCTTGTTCAAGCAGATTGTAAGGGTAGTTGCCCACCCTTTATGTAATCTGGTTAGAATATTAATAGAGTGTTGTTGTTTTGGGAAAAAAAAACACTTATTATCTGTAAGTCTTGATGTCTTTCCCAAAACCATTAACAGTTTCACTCTCTGTAAACCTTATACTAACAAATTTTGCAACATGTTGTAATTATAAATCTGGATATCGAGAAGTCACAACTGTAGAACCCGTTTGATATCATTGGCTATGTTTTGGGCATCCAGAGCAGCTCCATGCAATCCTCTTCTTGCCAAACCAGCGCAGTACAATCCCTTGGTACCCTTCCAGTTGTTAGGGAAGGCAGGTTTTGCAAATCCGTCGTCAGTCAGGAGATCATCAGCCCCCTGAGGCCGGTAGACGCCCACACACACACAAAAAAAGAAAAATAAGTACTAATCAGTAGTAATTGGATGGAGCAATCAGGGTTGTACTATAAATTGTCGTCCAGTACGTACGCATTCCGGGCCAGGTGGAGGTGGGGCAAATATTATGAAGATGTCAAGTTGAAGGAAGACGGGCAAGAAGTTCAAAAAGCAGCTGTGCAAGGCGAACTATAATTGTACCTGGAGCCACTTATTCGTCGATCTCTTAAAGCCGGTTGCAAAAATAATAGCATCAAATGGGTAAGACTTGCCATCCTCAAACACCACATCATTGCCTCCAAGACTTGCTACTGCCGGCAGTACCTGTTCATTTATTTATTTATTTTATGGTGTCAAAATTATAAGATTTTACAACATGCACGCTTCATACCGAAGGAATTTCGAACAATATGTACTTTTGTATCATCACTCTACATGAGTTGACATGTATCAGAACTGGAAAATGGAAATCATACACGCAAAGCCAGATGGCTACGTGCCCACTGATCCACGTCAATCCTGCAAATATGATTAAAATAGCAGTAACCCTTCTTTTTTTTTTTCTTTTTCTCCCTTGAAAAGATAGCATATGAAATCAAAATAATTAGAAGCAGAATTAATTTGCATAGTCCATTCGCTATCAGCTCATCTTACTATTGTACCGCGGTAAAAACGGTTCAATTAATGAAAGTGTCTTAAAATCATCGCGCAATACTGCACCTGAATCTCGCCGGATTTGATTTTCTGACAGGTTCCCACGTCAATGACGGGGAACTTGCCGTACTTGATTTTCATGGTGAAGGGACCTTCCTCTGGCCTTTTGATTCCGTACCTGGACAAGTCTCCTCCGTACCACAGCTTGCTCAGCATCACCACCAGCCAGTCAACCGTATTCAGAGAAAAATATTTCAACAAAGCCGGTCCTATGTATACCATTCCCCTTGACAGAATGTGAAGCTGCATGTATCACAACCAACCCATTCAAGCATCCAATACTACTCACCAGGGTAACTAAATACTCCTATGTGGTCACGTCCCAAATGAATAAAATGGAAAAAAGAGAGAGAGAGAGAGTGGCCTACCGGGCTACGGACGGCGATGGAGGTCTTCGCACCGTAGTTTGATAGATCAAATGCAATTTCCATACCAGAATTTCCAGACCCCACAACCAAAACATTCTTGTTCTCATAGGACTTGCCGTTTTTATATCGGGTGCTGTGGAGGACCTCGCCCAGGTAAGTGTTGAGACCTTCAAGCTGCGGGATGAATGCATCGGCGGTTTCTCCCGTGGCCACCACCAAGCACTTGCTGGAATACTCCTCCATCTCCTCGGAATCGGAAGAACCCAAATTCCTGGCCTTGACAATCCATGCTTCGGCGGCTTCATCGTACTGCGCCGACTCCACCGATCTTTGGTACAAGGGACAAATGTTGAAATGGGAGACGTAGTCGTCTAAATAACGCAAGAACTGGTCTCTGGGCACGTAAGTCGGGTAGGTGGTCGGGAACGGCTTGAGAGGAAGTTGACAGAACTGTTTAGCCAGGTGAAGATGAAGGCGGTCGTAGGAATATTTCTTCCACAAGGAAGCAAAACAATCTTCTCTCTCAAGGACTAGGTTTGGAATGGAAAGGTTGTTCAAGCATGCTGCAGTTGCAAGCCCCGATGGCCCAGCTCCCACTACTATTACCACTTGTTCTT
The DNA here is from genome assembly GCF_036785885.1 of Coffea arabica. Lineage (NCBI taxonomy): Eukaryota > Viridiplantae > Streptophyta > Magnoliopsida > Gentianales > Rubiaceae > Coffea > Coffea arabica. The sequence continues at coordinate 57,032,618 of NC_092311.1, read as the reverse complement.
TGGTTGCCATGGCTTAGAGGAATATGGCTGGCCTTGACAAACAAGTACTACAAGTGATGTTTAACCTGAGTAGTATCCATCAAAATCTAGAACCCCCCACCATCACCATCACCATCACCGTCACCGTCACCGTCACCGTCACCATCAAGATAGTGTACGTATTACATCTCATTGGGATGAGGATGCTTGTGAGTGCTGTAATCATCCATGGCCACAAGAAAATGAACACCTATTTTTGTTTTTTTGGAGAGGTGGAGGATTTGCCCGACTCGACTCAATTTCCATTCGAGAATTCCCATTTCACCATGCAGTCGCATCGAGTTTCTCATCGGCGGCTTGAAAATATTGTACATTGTGTCGTTGTTTTCTTCTTTTCTTCCGTGTATACTTTTACCACTTCTTCTATGCCAAACACGTTTAAACGTGGAATACGTGGTATACACTTGCAAGGCGTACTCATAATTTTGTCATAATATAGTATATATGCCATAACATTATTATTTACTCGCCTCAGTTACCATACATCTGTCATACTCATTCATTATTATATCGTTTTAGTCGTATGTATAAGGGGTGAAGGATAAATTGGATGATTTAAGGAAGGGAGTGTAAGTGAGAAATCTTTGATTCAAATCTTTTTATTTACACTATTTATATATATATATATATATATATATACAAGTCTTGCTTGTATAAGAATACAAGTATAATTCTATTGGCTAGAAGGATATGATTTGCCTTTGATTTGTGCAAGAGATGGTATACAACCAACTGCAAGGCATAATATAGCATATAATTGCTATCCATATAATTTTGCCTTAGCTACAATAATATATACTAGTATCTACTTGCAAGGCGTACTGGGGGGATTTGTGGAAAACAAACGGGCCACGTTTTCCTCTACAAACGGGCCACGAATGCATGTTAAATATACAGGAAATAGGAACTGAAATTTAATTTCATAATAGAAGGAAGAAATATGCATCTAGGTCGCTAATATACAGACCCGGCATGTGTGCATTATTATTATAACATACATATATATATATATATATATATATATATATATATATATACACACACACACACATATATATTGTTCCCAGCAAAGTCCTAATCTTTCATTGTCAGGAATACTGCAATTGGTGATTAAACTTGTGAAATCGCTTGAACATCATGATAATGTCATCAACCCTGTTTTACCATCCTTGGGAATGTTGGGTGGTAAGTAGAAAGTAGTAGAAGAAGAGGTAGGTATAGATCTCAGGGGAAAGAAAGAGGGAGGATACCTGAAAGACACAACGGGGTTTGGGGGAGCTTTTGTTTTTTTGGGGAGAGGGGGGAAGGGGTTTGGGAAGTAACAGAACGGCATAATTTTCCAGAAAATATAAATGGTTCAGGTCCTCTTGGCAGAATAACTGCAGGCCAGAACTATTCAGAAAACTAATGTTGGTGACTCGTCATTTGCATTTCTAATCACAACAACATTCATGCCAGAAATGGATAAACTGATTTCATAATTTCCACCGCCTGTCCTTAATAATGTTAATGAAAACATTCCGTATTGCAGTCAAGGATTGTATGACATTTAACTCAGACCCCCATCCATAGACAAGAAATAACGTCAGATTTTTAAGGTGCAGATACTTGCAGTAATGTCATTCTGTATTTTTTATCAGCATACCTTTCAATATGCTGCAACAACCAATGATGTTAGAGATGTGCTTCTTTCTAGCCAGGAATCTAATCCTGCTGTATCCGTTGAATTATGAGATCAACAGCTGCATTTGCTGATGAAAACGCTCCATGAAAGCTCTCCTGATAGGATACAGAACCCAATTCCTGAGCCATTTCCAACAATATTTCGCCCAGGTCAGTTTTTTTCTCCATCAACGACTTGTAAAATGAGTGGCTAGCAACCTCGCTAATTTTGATGTTCGTTTCCTCAGGACAGTATTCATCATCCAACCACTTATGAAGAGTCACCCTTAGCCATTCTGATTCCTGCACTTCTATGATACACAACCATTAACCATGTTTCCATAAAGGGCAGGAAACCATGGAATCACAAATAGCAATCCATAAACATTTGAAATTGACGATGGATTGCAACTCCTCTCCAACAAGAGCTTCTAATTATTCAAAGCAAAAACGAGATCGCTTGGTGGCCAAGAGATAATTTATAGAATCGAGGATGGATTTTTAACCAGAAAGTCCACAAGTGTTACAGTTCTCTCTCAATTCTAAAAGCTAGGGATGCCATGGTGACTGAGAGATTTTCTTTCTCTATTTTTGTCCAATCGAAATAGGCACTAAAAAATTGTTCTACATGCAAATTTGCAAGAAAGATGTACATTTAGTTCGCAAGATATATCGAACCTGCCAGTTCTAAAATAATGCTAATACCTGAAAACATTCAGACATATCAATAGCAGACTAGCCATCTAATGATATGTAGAAACCAACCCATGTTGTTACAAGTTTAAATACAGAAACTTCGTGGCAACCAATGTTCAATGAAGATCCAAAAGCTTTCCACACAAATTGATCATTGAAAAACTTAAAATGTAGAAGAGTGGCTCTCATCACCATCCTTTGTGCGCCAGAGTGAAAATTGATTAAAAAAAGATCTTCTAAACATGATTGATCTTAATGGAGAAGAAGAGAAGAAGAAGAGGATAGCACAACAAATTGTAGAGAGCAAAAGAACCCACGAGGAGTCACATTACAATGGATTTTTTTTTTTTTTTTCAAACAAAAGGCATAGGATAAGAATCGCTACGCATTGAGACGCGTCTTTGGTCGATTTAGGATAAAAGTGAAAGGCAAGCCACCACTATCAACTGTCATCTCCAGTCATCCAGCTAAAGCAAATAAGAAAAGCATTATGGAAGCGCGTCTTAGGGAAGAGCTGGGCGAGACAGAGGCTTTGACTAAACAAAGTAAAAAGAAGAAAACAAGGAAGAAACCGATAAACTGCATCAAGGGATGAGCAAGTCATGCAACCTTATCCTCTAATTTATTCAAGTAAACGAGCCATTTCGGTCATTTCACGATCAAGACGAAGATGTGTTTTTTTTTTTTTTTTTGCGTCTTTTGTGATGAAAGGAGAAATAACGAGCTAAATTATAAGCCCGCCAGAAGGCTCAATCCATCATTGCTACACCCAAATCAAATTTTCACCCTCTCACTTAGCAGCATACATTCAATCATTTAAACAGGCGTACAAGGGAAATAAACAGAAAAAATGCCATACTTAGAAATGAAAGAAAGAATTGTAGGCGCTGTATCAGTACAATTATGCAATTAACTGAGTAGTATCGCCATAATTAATTAACCCAATGCCCCACCCCAAGTAGACCCAGTATGGGTACTTGATTGAGTCACAAACCATCCACAGACACCCATAACAGTGAACGAACATTAAATCTTGCGACGAAGAATTAAAAAAGAAACAAAGAAAACAAAACATATTTACCTCCAAGGCTTGCGAAGGGTCTAACCAACTGCTTGGGACCCTAAGGTGTTGAACAGAATCTTCTTCTGGGTCGCCTTCTATATTGTACTGGGTGTTTGAAGGAGAAAGAAGACTTGGAAATCTGGAAAGTCGGAGCTCATGTTTGTGATGGAATTTGGGTTTAAAATAAAGAATCAGGCTGCCCGAGTTTCCTATTTTATAATGGCCTACATACTTTAGCTCTGCCATTATCAGGGTTGGATTTGAGAATAACACCGAACCCATTTCTCAGAACAATCTGTGATAACTTTTTTCCTCGGACCTTTTTTCGCGGGTTTTAGGACAGAGCAGAAAAACAATTTGCTGGCGGGAGAAAAAGAGGAACACAGAAGAAACCGAGAATTGCACTGACATATGGCGTGTCAATTTCTTTGGACGAACGCTCCCGCGATAATTTTAGATAAGGGAGCAAAGTCAAATAAACTGGCAGCATTTATGAAGCTCGTTGGCGAGTAGCGGACCGATGGTGTTAGCTTAGCGGTGTCTGGTGATCTTTGAAATAGGGCCGTAATCGAGCCGAATCGGACGCAAGTATTGTTGTACTTAAATTCAAATGAATAGTAAAAATGGAATTCGAACTCAAACTCGAATTCGAAAAATGGTTCGAAAACTCAATATCGATTCAATTATACTCGTTTTCTTGCAGGTATGATCGAAGTCAAGTATTTAACTCAACTAAAAGAGTAATTATGGTAATTTATATAACTTTCAAGCCTAAAAGAGTAAAATTATAATAACTAAATATATAATTTTAATTAATTTTTTTGTACTCGGTAAGGCTCCACGAGCCACCGAACTTGAAAAATCAATACTCGAACCGAACTTGAATAATTATTGAGTTGCTCACGCTCAATTCACACTCAGTTTTGACCTGGTGCGAGTCATACTTTTGACCGAGTTGCTCGTGAATAATTCGATTCGTTACATCCCTACTTTGAAGTAAAAGGTGAATATCAAATTTTTGTCAAATTCCAATGTTTAAAATTTGAGATGACTCATTGAACCGAAAAACTTATCGAGTCACGGATTACTGATTCAACCATTAAGTTGGCCATTATCAAAGCATAGCATCATAAATAAACAAAAAATATATTATATATTACTACTTTTTATCATATCTACAATCTGTACATCCCTCTATGGAGGATTAAACACATGATCATCTATACTATATATAAAGCTTCAGGATGAGGTTTGCGATTAATATTGAGATTAACATTTATCGTCATTTTATGAATTTTTTTCATCCTTATCTATACTACATATAAAGCCTGACAAATGGGTTTGGGACTAACATTTGAGTTAACATTTATTGTCATTTTATAAATTTCTTTTTTCATCCTTATAAAATTTGCTTTTACTTTAATCATATATAACTATTTTTACTTTTAACTTTTTAACTATGTTTTTTCAACATAACTGCCCCTAAATATTATAACTATCAATATAAAATTGTTTTATGAAAAATTAAAGTTTGTTTCAATAAAAAAAATTTTATTTAAAATATATAACAATAAATAAAATATATTTTTTGATTGCACACACATTGAGTGTGCATTAAGAACAGTAAGTATAATCCTTTTGCTATTAAGTTTATAATAAAACAAACTAAAAGAAAAGTAAAAATACAAAGCAAAATAAAAGAAAAGCAAAGAAAATTAAGAGCCGCAAGTATATCATTGGGACGAGCTTGACACCAAGAAACAAGAATCTTATTTTAGAAAATTATTAAATTGCAAAGTAAAATAAAAATCATATATTAAGAAATCAAATTTGTGCACATAGTTTAGGCACAAAACGGAATTTTGTTGGAGGAATTTGAGAGATTGATGGTGATATGATGAAGAAATGGATGATTAGTATGAGAGGAATTTGAAGGAAATTTAGTAAAAAAATTAGAAATAAAAAAAAGGAATAACATTGAAGTCTTGTGTCTGGACTTTAGTCAACTATAAACTGGGCCTATCTAATTAGTCTCTTGGTTATTTTTCCTTTTTTAACTTTTTGACCTTTTTTTAAACCAATTGAATGGACTGAATTGGTTTAGCAAAAACTGTTTTTTTTGGTCATGGGTTTCCTTGCATATGTTATGTCATGCTACAAACTTCTAAAGGAGTTATGTAAGTGCATTGGAAGAGAAATGGCAAAGTTCTGGTGGGAAAGTAATAGAGAGAAAAGGAAGATACATTGGATAGGGTGGGGAAAGCTGTCTGAAGCAAAACAGAATGGGGGCTTGGGCTTTAGAGATTTAGAAAACTTCAATCAGGCACGTCTGGCTAAGCAGCTATAGACGATACTTACAAGGCCAAATTTATTGGTGAGTAAGATCCTTAAAGCCAGATATTTCAAAGACGTTTCAATCTGAAAAATGAAAAGGAAAAGCACTAATTCTTGGTGCTGGAGAAGCATTTTAAGTGCAAGTCCTTTATTGGAGAAAGGGGTGAGGAAAAGGGTGGGAGATAGGAAAACAATAGATATCTGGAATGACAGATGGATTTCAGGGGTGGCAAGAGGGAAGGTGAGCACACAAAGAAACCCATAACTGGGATTGTGTAAGGTTAGTGAACTGATTAAAGATGGCAATTGGAATGATGAGCTACTGAAAAAAGTGTTTGTTGAGGAGGATAGGGAGAGTATTATGAAGATCCCTTTAAGTCTTAAGGAAACAAAAGACAGGCTATTATGGGCATATTCTGCCTCTGGGGAATACATAGTTAAGTTTGGATATAAAGCTGCAAAGGGAAGCATGGCAGGAAGAAATAAGAAGGAGAACAATGAGGAATCAGGAAGTAGGAATGAGGTTAATGCTAAAGAATGGAAGGTATTATGGAATCTAAAAATGAAGCAAAAATTAAAACATTTTATTTGGAAATGCATGAAGGGCATCCTACCAGTCAATGAAGGAATCAAGGCTAGAAGCATGAAAGGCAATCCATTATGTAAATGTTGTGGTATATACTCATAATCGATAGAACATATGCTGTTTCTATACAGTTATGCAGAGGCAATTTGGAAAGTTGCACCAATACAATGGGATGGGTTGGATAACTTGAAAGGAAATTTTTGGCTTTCGTGGTCTGAGTTGGTGGAAGTAACTGCACAGGAGAAGGGGTAAGAGCATATTACATTCACAGTCAACCTATTATGACGAATTTGGAAGGCTAGGAATGAGATAAATTTCAATGGGAATGGGAGATGTCCACTGACAGTAGTGAATAGAGCACTGGTAGATTGGAAGGAATACCAAAAAACTCAAGAAAAAGAAAAGAAGGAAGAGATGGAGTTACAACATATGGAGGGGAAACCAAGGAGATGGCATGCTCCTAACAAAGGATGAATTAAGTTGAATACAGAAGCAGCACTGAACCAACAGACCAAAAAAACAGGCTGGGGAATTGTTGCTAGAGATTGGAAGGGAAAGCTGCTTCTACCTAGGCATGTTCCTCATTTACGTGTACTGAACCAAAACTTGAGGAAGAACTGGCAATCCGAACTGCAATGGTTAAAGCAGCACTGGAAGGATGGGAAAGAATCATCATACAGTCCGACTGCAAGGCCATAATAGACAAGATAGAAAAGGACATAGAGGATGTGGTTATCTCCACAATTCTACCAGATATAAAGCTGCTAAAATATAATTTTGAGAAATGTCGTTTCTCCTTTGTTAGAAGGGAGATAAACTCTATTAGTCATGGCTTAGCAAGATTTGTTCTAAATTTAAAAGTAGTTGCATATTGGAAAGTTAGTTTTCCAGTTTGGTTGCTTGAGACTGTTCAAGCAGACGTGGAGGAGCAGTTGCTTTAGGTTATGCAATCTGTTGTTTGTTAATGAAATGTTGCCGTTTTGACAAAAAAAAAATCTCACTCAATTTGAGGCATAACTTGACTAGAATAGTTACTTGATCAATAGTTCAATCATTTCAACTGGGCGGTCTAGGTAGGTTTTAAAACATATTCATGTATATAAAAGAAATAAAAATATTATTCTCACCTACTCACAATTTCTATGAACTCACTTGAATATTTTAAATCATTGAATTTTGCCATTAATCAATGCTTATTTTATGTGATTGCTTTTTTTTTTTTCCTAACCACTCTAACCTAATGAACTTGAGAATAAGAGGAGCTTGGAAGGATTAGAGAGGTGATTAGTTTGCATTTTGAAATCGGAATTATAAACTTCACATCTTAACTTTGGTTTTTACCACCCATATGTTTTGGTTTAAAAGTGAAAGATTTTTCATTCAACTAAAGAATTAATCAATTTGAATCTTGAGGTAAAAATGATAAATAATAGAGAGCAAAATCTACTACTTTCATTTTTACTAAATGATTCTTGTAGCAGTTCACCAAATATTGAGTATGAGCATTGAGGATGGCCCTTCCAGCCCGGGTAGCCGAAAGGCTCACCTCGGGTTTCCACCTCGGTGGTCATCCGTGGGGTTGACACCCCACCACCTCATCACCTCGATTAGCATCGTAGCCGAGGTGGCCCCTGGACATCCGACGTCAGTGTAAATGCTGGATGTGACCTCTGGCACTTCTGAAGCCTGACAGAAAGCTGTCCTGACACGCCGCCTGAACATGACCAACATCCCATCATGTCTTGTCATAGAGACCGGTCAAGTCCACCGGATGCACTGACCGTATCAGATCTCTAGGGACCTGTGATGGTAGTTCTTCTCTCTTATCCGTCCCCTATAAATACTGAACACCTCTACTAAGAAGGGGGATGACCAATTTCTGATAACAACTACCCCACTCTATTATCTTACTCCTCTCAATACCGAACTAACTTAAATTTCGGAGATACACCGGGGGATCCAGTCCCCCTTTTGTTTGACCTAAGCAGGTGATCTCGTCCAAGTGGCCCACCCAAGGTAGAAGCACTTTTTCAGCTCGGGTGACTCACTCCAGCTCGGTACACCCTTCGACAAGACCGAGCCGAGTCCCGTAAGTTTCAACGTAAAGCAGCTCGGTGCATCACTCCGGAAGAAGGCGACAGGATTCTTCAAGACATTCATGAGGGACTCTGTGGTGCTCACGTCGGTTTCAGGATACTCGTGAAAAAAGCTTTGTTACTCGGGTACTTTTGGCCCACTATGAGGGTGGATGCCCAAGTCATGGTTCTTTGTTGCCATTCTTGTCAGCACCATGCCCCTGAGTACCACCAACCGACTAATCTAATGATCCCTATCACCTCGCCATGGCCATTCGAGCAATGGGGGACTGACATAATCGGTCCATTCCCCAGAGCTCAGGGCAATTATGCCTATGTGGTGGTAGCAGTGGACTACTTCACCAAATGGGTCGAGACCGAGCCCTTGAAGAATATCACTGGGTCGGCGGTCCAAAAATTCTTCTGGAAGAACGTGGTTTGTCGCTTCGGCCTACCCCGGGTCGTCATCTCGGATAACGGCCGGCAGTTCGCCGACAATCCTTTCAAGGCCTGGTGTGAAAATCTCGGGATCAAACAACACTTCACCTCGGTTAGACACCCCCAAGCTAACGGACAAGGCAAAAATTTCAACCGAACCCTCCTCCATGGCCTTAAGACTAGGCTCCACCAGGGTGGATCGTCATGGATGGAAGAGCTTCCTAGTGTGCTGTGGTCATACCGAACTACGCCGAGGTCGGCCACCAAGGAAACTCCTTTCTCCCTGACTTATGGATCTGAGGCTGTCGTTCCGGCCGAGTTTATTACACCCAATCCACGGATGGCCGCGTACGCTGCTGAAGTCAACGAAGAGGAGCGGCGAGTTGACCTCGACCTTGCCGAAGAGAAGCGCGATATGGCCGCAGCCAAGGTTGCTACCTATAAAAATATCCTAGTTAGCTATTACAATGCTCGGGTCAAACACCTAAGGTTCAGTCCGGGAGATCTCGTACTCCGGAAGAACTCGGTTAGACGAGCTGAACCCCAGGAAAAACTTAGTCCCAAGTGGGAGGGACCCTACCGTGTTGTTGAGTCCAGCCAAAATGGATATTGTAGGTTAGCTTACCGAGATGGTTCGCGGGTGCCCCGAACTTGGCATGCTGAGAATCTTAAATTGTATTTCCCTTGAAGGGGTACGTATTGTTAAATCTCATTTCATTGTTATTTCTCGCTTATTCTCATTTATCTTAAGTGAAAAATAAGGGGACAGAACAGTAGCCAAACGAAGAAAAAGAAAAAGAAAATCGAACTCAATTAGCAAAAAAGCAAAAATACGTAAGAAAAGCCGATTCCATTGAAGTATGAAAAAGCAACAAGCCGAGATCATATGCGACCTCGGCTCATGGTTACAAAAGTGGATGGATGAAGTCATTCATGACCTCGGCCCACCTATTACAAAAGTGAGTGCCTCTAAGCATTTCCTATCCCGGCACTCTGTCCTCCAGTTTCACCCCCCGCTTCGGCATCTTGCTGCGCCTTAGCTCCTTCGCCGGCCTGACCTCCTTCAGCTTCTTTACCGGTTTGACTCCTTTCAGCACTATCCTCATCCAACTCAAATTCTAGGAGCCATTTGTTGAAATCATCCCTTACCTCGACTAGGTCCTTTCCAGCCTGAATACCCTCAATTATGCGGTCACAAAGTTCCTTAGCATCCTCATTGTAGTGCGAGGTGCTCTGAAGGGACTCCAGCTGCTCAGAGGAGAGGAAGGGTGCTGCCTCGGTGATGGCCGATGTATAGCCAAGCATGAAGCTCGGCCGGGTGAGCTCGCCGAGGTCACGGGTGAAGGACTCTGACTTGCGGAACGCCTCCACGGCCGTAGCCCCGGCTGTGTCGATGGCCTCTTTGGACGATTGTGCTTCTTGAGCTCTCTTGTCTTTCTCCTCGTCAAGGGCGGTGAGCAAAGAGTTTCTCTCAACTGCGGCTTTTTCCCTTTCTGCCTCGGCTTTGTCTCGCTCCTGCTCGGTGGCCTTTAGCTTCTCTTCCAGGTCAGCAATCTTTTTCTGGAGCTCGGCTGGTGACTCATAAGTTTCTACGAAGTCCCCGAAGCGTTGATACATCTCAGCAAGGAACACCGTGGTGGAGGCCCAGGAAACCGCGGCGCCCTGCATCAGCTCGGCTGGATTGAGCTTCCTGGTGTAAGTGTTGTCCCGCGGTAAGACTGAGTTCACCAGGAGCTCGTGCGTGACCTGGGGATTTTTGCAGCCGTCATTCACATTAACTTCCCACTCCGGGCAAAATTGTGCCCCGGAGTGCCTCTTGTCTTCCCCGGCTGCGAAAGAGGGCACATTGTGGAGGTTGAATAATGATGACCCCGAGATGGGGTTACCCTGGAGTATGGTCGCACCTCGACCTCGACCCCGAGGTGGAGAGACCACCGTGACTCCTTGGGAAGGAATTCCCACCGGGATGGATGAAGTCTTGGATCTGCCAGGCGTGCCCGAGGTGTGCGAGCCCTCGCCTACGATCACCACGGCGGGTTTGCGAGTGCCTGCCGCCGCAGTAGTCTTCTTAGCCACCCTGGAAGAGGTCTCGATAGCGTCCTTGCGCTTCTTTGATGGCCTCTTCGCCACCTCGACCTCCCCCGAAGTAATCAGGTCGGAAAGTTTTGTCACTGCAAAGAGTGAAACAGAGTCAGTTAGAATTCAAAAGGAATAAATAAAGAAGGGCAATGGAAAAGTACAAGGTATCTTGAGCCTAGAAGATAATAAAATGGGGTGATCCGGGTTGATCAAGACTCGACTGAGCCCTCCTTCCACGAGCACGTTCTCAGGGAAGTCCCAACAGTTAATCTTGAGGCCCGACCCCGTCAGTTCTTGGAAGTTACGTTCTTCCAGTTTGCCCGGGGAGGTATCTTTGACCGAGGTGGGAGGCCTCCACCAGAATCTTCCAGGAAAGTCCTCAGCCGGGACGAACATGAAGTTCTTCTTTCACTCCTTTATCGAGCTCGGAGCATCATACACCAACTTCGGAACCTTGTTCCCGAAGTAAAACCAACCCTTTTCACTTCCGCTATTCTTAAGTGAATAGCAACGGCGGAAGAGGTTGACGGTGGCCTCAATCTTCTGATGTCGGCAAAGCAGTTGGAAGCCGACTAGGACACGGACTGCGTTCGGGATGAGTTGAGTGATCCTCACCCCCAGTACCTCAAGCAATCCCTAAGAAACCTTGTGGTCGGCACTCTGAGCCCGGCCTCCAACTGTTCCACGTATATTGCCACCCTTCCCTTCGGTGGCAGCGCGGCAGATTGGTTCGGCTGGGATACGTAGATGCTGTAGTCCTTTCTCCAGGGGTATTTGCGAATCACCCCGGATACGGAGGCTTGTGACATAGCACTGATGAAGGCTGGCATCTGACCATAGTTCATCGTTGCCACGTTTGGTGGAGTGGAAGGCTCCTGCACACCTTCGTCCCTGGAGACCTCATTCTCGAGGTCATCATTGTACAGGACCTCAGGATCCACTTCAATCTCCTCGGCCTCCTCTTCCATAGCTTCAGCTCGGTGGGACGCCTCAGCGCCTCCTTCCCCGGCGTCGGCTGCAGTTCTCACCTCGGACGGACCGGGCCTCTTCGCCTCAGCACCTCCGCCATCAGACCCGGTCCTTTCCTCGGAGGGGTCAGGCCTCTCTGTTTCGGCGAAATCAGGCCTCACCGTCTCCTTGTGCGTGCGAGCTGTTCTAGCCATTGTAATAAAAGAAAAAGAAGTGAACTTACTTAGGGACTGTGAAGTGAAGAGATTGCTGAAGAAGATTTAGAAATGATTGCCGAAGTGAGAAGACGAAGTGATGAAGCTCTGGAGTGATTTCTAATTTTCGGAAAAGCATGGAACGGTAAAAAGAAGCCCCTATTTATAGGCGACAGGGGGAAGCCGGAGAGGCGCGACCCTTGGGGTTCCCTGAGGCCCTCTTTCTCTCCCCTCATTAATGAGGATACTGTTCAGCTGACACTCGATTTTCGAATCCGACGCTAAAGCTGACACCCATCTTCTCACTCGTTTCTCAGTCCCATCCACACAGTATCGACGTGTCCCTGCAATATTTCGTGTTCCACGTGCTCGTCAACTTCGGAAAGATACGACCTCGGATGATGACGACCCCGCCCTTCCCGAAGCTTGGGGGGCTTAGTGAGGATGACCCTTCCAGCCCGGGTAGCCGAAAGGCTCACCTCGGGTTTCCACCTCGGTGGTCATCCGTGGGGTTGACACCCCACCACCTCATCACCTCAGTTAGCATCGTAGCCGAGGTGGCTCCTGGACATCCGACGTCAGTGTAAATGCTGGATGTGACCTCTGGCACTTCTGACGCCTGACAGAAAGCTACCCTGACACGCCGCCTGAACATGACCAACGTCCCATCATGTCTTGTCATAGAGACCGGTCAAGTCCACCGGATGCACTGACCGTATCAGATCTCTAGGGACCTGTGATGGTAGTTCTTCTCTCCCATCCGTCCCCTATAAATACTGAACACCTCTACTAAGAAGGGGGATGACCAATTTCTGGTAACAACTACCCCACTCTGTTATCTTACTCCTCTCAATACCGAACTAACTTAAGTTTCGGAGATACACCGGGGGATCCAGCCCCCCTTTTGTTTGACCTAAGCAGGTGATCTCGTCCAAGTGGCCCACCCAAGGTAGAAGCACTTTTTCAGCTCGGGTGACTCACTCCAGCGGGACGGAAATAACCTCTTCAAGCATCATTAACTTTTAAATATATTTTTGCTCTTTATACCCATTTATGAAACACTCTAAATTTTATAGTGCTTTGATTATTTTTTTTTAAAGATGGAGGAATAATAAGAGATTAAAATGAACTATATTGTAAATGGGTTAATTATTTTCTCTTGAATTTTTAAAAAACAACTAAAACAAATAATTTTATTTAAGATTACTTTCTATCATAAAGTAGGTGAAAATTATTGAAAAGATAGCCAACGTTTAGGGACCATTTTGTTTAAATCTCACGATCACCATCAGTATTGATATGATTGATTAGTCAACAAATTTGATTTTGATGAAAACCTTTGGCATGCGTGGTAATAATATTTCTCCGGAATAACATATTATTCTAAAGAAAACTCTTACCATATTATTCTCGAGAAATTTTTTACCATATTATTCTAAAGAAAATTTTCATTTATTTTTCTATCCAAACACACGATTGTTAGATTATATTATGACACAATTATTCCAAAGAAGGAAAAATATATATTAAAAAAAGAAAATTTTGAGTTTCTCCCTATGTCCACTATAAAAACAAGGCCCACATTTGGATAAATCCGATTTTTAAAGAATCAATGGTTTAGATTATACCACACCAACTCAATAAAAGTGTGATACAATCTGAACTATTGAATTTTTGAAAACTGAATCTACCAAAGTTTTTGACTAAAAACGCGATGCCACAATTATGGGTGAACTTGGACGAGCTGCTAGGGGGCGGGCTGGCTAGCTGGCTTAGGTCCAGAGACAAGATTATCATAAAAGTGCAAACTTTTAGACTTGACAAAGCCTAACTCATGGGATGGAAACCCTTCAACCGACCCAAATAATTAAAGATTGAGTTGGCTGAAGCTTGGTTGGTTCGACCCAAAGATAAAGGGTAGAGCGTATTATAATTTTGCGTTGGGTAGAGTTTGGCTCTAGATTTTAGACTCGATTAGAATATGAGCTGAGTTTGGCTCTTTTATAGACTAAATTCGATTAAAGTTTGACCCATTATTTCTCAGACACACACACACACACACATATATATATGTGCACCCTAATATATAGAACTATAAATATATTATTTTTAAATATGTAATGTATAAATAAAGTATTAGTAATTAGCAGAGAGAGTATTAGATTCATTAAATAAATTATTAGTGGTATGTTCATGTTTTGTTATTATTTTTCATGTATTTTAAAATAATTCGATATAATTATCGTTGAAAAATTTTTGATATACGTACTTTTAATGATCTTTTTACTAGTTTATGTGTAGTTTTAATGTTCTAGATTTCAAACTAATTTTACCACCTAATAGTTATAATAATTATATTAAGAAAATTAACTAATAATAAGCGAATTTGGACCGAGTCCGAATTAGACATGAGGCCCGAATGCATTGCGAGCCAGATATGAACTACATATATATTGTAACATGATACTCATGATTTTTTTTTTTTTTCCAAGGACAACGAAACTCATGGTTTAAGGTCCGGCACACATGCCCTGATTGACAGCCTGCAAATAATTCGTCGTTTTGGGAAAATTCCATTAGAAGGAGAAGGCGTCGATTTAAAATGGGAGAAGCCGATATCAGATATTTATACTGGATTTACATAAGCAGATAAGGAGCTAACCAGCAACACGTTTGTTACCTTTAGTAGTTAGTAGAAAGGCACGACTGAAGCCGCCTGCGCTCTCTCCCTCTCCGGGGCCAAGTTTCTACTTTCTACTACACTGATATAAATGGCAACCGCGGCCGCAACCTGTTGGTTCACAGCGCTCACCTCCGCCACCGGCCCTTCCCGTTACTCCCTAACCTCACAACGATTTTTCGCCACCACTTTAAGACGGCACTCTCATTTAATAGCTCCCAATTCCGAAACTAATCAAAATGCCGAAACTCATGCTGCTGTCAATCCAAATCGCAAGAGCAGAACCTCCAAGAAACCACTCCCTTCCTCTCCGCGTATATCCAGCGCACAGGTATTTTGCAAAACCTAACCTCATGCGCCACCAACTATTTGTTTTACTTGTTTAAGAGATTGTTTCCCTACTAGAAAATCTTGAATGTGTCGCTAGGTGTGTGATTGTTTTTAAAAAATGAGTAGTAACTAACTCAAACGCTCAATGTTGTTGCTAATTCTGGTGATTTTTGCACCAATTTTTTCCCCCTGTCCTTACCTCTCATCGTCAATCACCATTTAGGTGGCATTTGGCTAAAACCAATTCGAGTTGTATTCCCGAAATAAGTTTCGGCTTCATCTCACTACAGGGAAATTGGACATCCTGAGAAAAAGAAAAGAAAAACAGTTTAGATTTCTATTCGAATTTTTAGCTAATACCAGGTCCCTTCACTAATATGATGTGTACGTCGTTAAGTTCAGAAGGAAGCCGTTGGTCAGAGGTTTCCTGGGACGTCAAAAGATGAGGTACATTTCTCGCGTGCTGATGCCAGGGGTAGTAAAACCGGACGATCCCAACGGAATCAACCTGTTGCCTTCAAATCCTTTGGTCTGCAGAAAAAAGGAAACAAAGGAGGCAATAATGTGTTTGATATAAAAGAGCAACAGGTAATTGGGGCAGCACATTACGAAATTTACCTTTTAGAGTGCTAATTATATAATAAGCTGAAACAGGGAATTTTCAAAATTTTCTTACCTCTTTCTCCAGGCTGAAACAGGTAATTTTCAAGATGCAGCTTTTCTTAATGCTGTTGTAAAGGTACATGTCTACACTTGTGAACTTGGCATGTAGATTAGTTTGTTAATTTCTGATCGTCTCTTTCATTAAAATATCTTTCAGGTGTACTGCACACACACTGCACCAGATTATTCGCTTCCTTGGCAGAAACAGAGACAATATACGAGTACTGGAAGGCAGGTTTACTGTCTCCATCATCCATTGATTTTCTTGGTAGTAGATGTGAAAGAATCTTCTGTATTTATCAGTTTATCATTTAGGTGACTTAGCTCAAAAACCCTTGCTAGTTTTTTTATATGTTTGTTCTTCAACTTCTATACACAGTGCCTTCATGATCGGTGATGGGAAGCTTTTGACCAATGCACATTGTGTTGAACATGACACACAGGTAATTTTTGCTGAACATGACACCAAGATTATCCCTCCCCTCCCCTTCATGCTGCATGATTTTCCTAGTAATATTGCTTTTGAAGATTGCAACTGATACCAAGTTTATACATCGACATTATTCTTCTTATTTCTGTGTCATTAATTCTTCAACCATGGCCAAGAACCATCATTCTAAGTGTTATATTGAGAAACTGTCTTATAAATGCATTTAACAATCTTTGGACTTTTGCAAATTTATAACAATGGCAAAAAGTGGAATACCACTCAAGCCTTTCTATGTTTTGATGTGCGAGTTGTTAGTTACATTCGTTAATTCGTATTTGCATTAGCTTATCAACCTGACAAATGTGCTATATAGGGTGATAATTTTTCTGTCTTTTGGTCACAGGTCAAGGTGAAGAGAAGGGGAGATGATACCAAATATGTGGCTAAGGTATAATCCATTGAGCAATATAAGCAATACCCTTTAATAGTTTAGTAGAGTCCATTACTTATCATGGTCTCTGTGAAGCATGTCACATTATGCTTAACATACTGGTTTAGTTGATTTTGGAAATTTAGAAGTTGGTAAGTTTTGTTTCAGTCCTTGTTGATGTGATCTTGAAACTGAAATCTGGTCTGTCTAAGGACTTCTCGAGAATCAAAATGATAGAGCATTTATACTTTTGTTGGTGAAGAACAATATGAACTGCAGTTTATTAATGGTAACTCAAAACTTTTGGCCTGGAAATGGGTAGTTATTCTTTTGGTTGTGTTTTAATTTTTTAGGGGGTAGGCCCTAGAAAGGGTATCAGTCTGAGATTGTTATTGAAAGGATTGTGGATTTTGATGTTGGCACTGGTTTCATGATATAATCCACAGGTTTTGGCTAGGGGAATAGAGTGTGATATGGCTTTACTCTCGGTAGAGAGCACAGAATTCTGGGAACGAGCAGAGCCACTTCATTTTGGACGCTTGCCTCGGCTGCAGGTGCTTTTTCTTTATATGTTTATCTTGGCAAACAGTAGTTTTAGCTGTGAGTTCTATATGTTTGTATTTTATATGTCCAGTGTAGTGTCTATTCTTTTTGCGCTAGTTTCGTGGTTGTGAATCAGACTTGAGGTTGAACTAGTGTAGAATTCATATCCTTTAAGTAACTTTATGTATAGGCTTGTGCTATTTTTGGAATACTTTTCTGCCAAGTTTTGGCAAACCTGGCAAATAAAGTTAGGTGCACATTGTTAACCTGTTGTCTCATCTGGTTTAAAGTAATATATTTCCAATGCTTACCTGACCAATTTGTTGACAGGAAAAATAGTTCATGTAGAATTGGGTCCTTTTCTTAGAATTTAATTTATTTATTTTTGTTATTTCCTTGTAATTTGATCATCTGGTTTGTGTCACACAATTTACTTAATTGAGAGCTGTAGAGATGGAAGTAATCTCGTGAAAATTGTGGATTTTCTAATATCAGAAGGTGTACTGAATTTGAGGCTTCCAAGTACAGGTTCACTTAAAACATATGCTTCGTTATTGTAAAAGAGCACCTTATGACTTTTGTTGGTACTTATCTAAGTGATTCTCTAGGGTTCCTAACTGCATAGTTTCTAGTAAAATTGATTTAGTTGTGAGCTTTGATTAAATATTTGAAGTATTGGCCAAGAAGATGTGTTTTCAGAATGCAGCAAACTGTAGACGAGAATATTGATTTTGACAAAATTGATCTGCTCTCAGTTCATCAAGAAATACTACCAAGATATTTTCATTTTCACTTTATAAATCTCCAGTGGTTCTTATGCAACTACCTGTTTTATCTGTGTGCATGCCGCTGGAGCTTACTATGTAGAAATACTTGTACTCAAATGGGAAAGCTACTTGGCTATCCTGGTCTTTTAACTTGAAGGCACAAGATATAGATTAACTATTTCTGTTGAATGGCAGGATCCAGTGACCGTCGTAGGATATCCCCTTGGAGGCGATACCATTTCTGTCACAAAGGGAGTGGTATCAAGAATTGAGGTTCGTTTAATTGGAGTCTGAATATATGGTTGGTTAAAGATTTCCACATGCCATCAAATGAAAATTTGATGTCTACTTCGTCATTAGTCGTGGTTGAATATTCTTCCAGTATATCATGAAATGAAATCAAGTGTCCTTTGTCATCGCTTATAGTTGATGTTCCTATTTTTACCTTAGGCATGCAAAAGAAGCTTCATTAACTGACTGGAATGTATTGTTACCTTTCTAATTAGTCTATACCATCAGGTAACCTCGTATGCTCATGGATCATCCGACTTGCTGGGCATCCAAATTGATGCAGCTATTAATCCTGGTAATTGAGCTTCTATTATGCTATCACCGTGCATGAGGAACCTGATAATAAATAAAAGTTGACCATCCTTGTCTCCAAATTATCTTTCCGTGTTTAATGCTACAACGCACTTGTAGCAAATGCATATCTAGTCATGTGTTTATTGCCATGTATTTGATTAAGATTGTTTATTCCAGGTAATAGTGGTGGTCCTGCATTTAATGATCAGGGAGAGTGCGTCGGTGTGGCATTTCAGGTAATTTTTTGCCAAGAGTCTAGCAGAAGTGCAGTCTAGGCTTGAGATTCGGCTATAATGGTTTACTAACTTCTGCCACCTGCCCACCCTGTCCGGGGCACATCTACCTCTCTTCACCTAGTTATGGACTAGGTCTTGAGTTGGCAGCAGTGTCAAATTCATACCATTTCCAAAATTGTTAAAACTTTTCCCCTTTTTTTTCTGGTTTAGAATTGAGTATTCACCGGATCTTTGATATTCTCTGTTTGATTCCTCGTGATTATCTGTTTTACCATGTCTAATGTGTCCTTACAAGGAATTTGTTTTAGGTTTTCAGATCTGATGAAGTTGAGAATATTGGTTATGTGATTCCAACAACAGTTGTGTCGCATTTTCTCGAGGACTATGAGAGAAATGGGAAGTACACTGGTAAGTGTATATTTTAATCAGTTATTTTGGTGTCATCAGTGTTTGTATAATGTCTAGTAAACCCACACAGACACACATCTGTTCTGTTATTTAACTTATTTGAAGGGTGTGAGAAGAAATGGATGAACTGTAATGATGATCTACCATGCTTTTGTGGTTGAAATATTGAGTGCTCACAATGTTTTTTAGATATGTGATGCTTTCCTCCATGTCCTTGTTATCAGGAGAGCAATAAGTGTGTACCATAAGATGGTTACCTTATTTCTCTTCTCCTACTCATTCTCCTTTTTCATTTTAGTTTTGTTTTCTTCTCATTTTGGGCACAGATGCATGGTAACATGCCAACACCATTTTGCTGGCACCAATTGGTTTGATATGGAGTTTTCTGTCGGTAAATAGCCTCTACTTTAGGTGGGGGTTTGTAAGCCTTAGAGTACTTGCATACTAGTTTCTCCAATTAGTGCATTTCTGTTGTCTTCCACTGCTGTCTGGAAACTTGTTTTCAATTATACTGAGTTTGTTTGGATAGGAGTTTATTTGGATGATTTATTTGAGATAATTACTGAAGCACTTTTTGTGATGTTTTGTATGTGAGATAAAAAGGTGATTGGAAAGATAAAAAGGTGGTTGAAATTTGTGAAGTAAATTATTTTATCTGAAATCAAGTCAATCCAAACAAACCCACTGTAACATAAGAATATTGGAGTAAGCTTCTCTTCATGAATCTTCAGGTTTCCCTTGCCTTGGAGTGTTGTTGCAAAAGTTGGAGAATCCTGCTCTTCGTGCATGCTTAGGAGTGCCGTCAAATGAGGTTTTTCTCTCTCTAATTGCTCTCTAATTGGACTAAAAGGATAGTTGAATCTGCTAGTTCAAATGCTTGTAGCCTCACAGTTCTTAATGGACATCGCCATAATTATACTTGTGAATGTGTCAAAATATATGCCTACTCCTTGGATATGCATGTTCAGCGAACATGGGTTTGCATTTTCATTCTTCTATGACTATTAATTGTTTCTTGGAAAGGACTTTAGGGAGTTTTATGGATATTGGGAAAGATTAACTTGTGGAGAGCAGAAATTTGCATTGGGGTTGGTCATGGTTGCTCCACGACACTGAAGAAGGTTGAAACGGGAAATTATCCATTATAGGGAATTTAAGTTATATTTATTGAACAACAGTAAGCATTTGTTGTTTCTTTAGATAACTGGAAATACACCTAATACAGAGTGAGTGCATGTATTTCTTGTTGACTTTACCATTTCCGATGTGGTAGTGTGTCTTGTTTGATGTGTGAATGTTACAAGTAAGAAGTGGTAGTTTTCTGTGATTGAGAGGAAAAACGACCCAGCCCCCAAGAAGTTGTTGTCTGCGGGAGAGCATTTTAAAGTGCAGAATAGTTAGGAGAGATTTGCCACATCCTCCTTGAAAGGGGGAAGGAATTTTCTTCTTGAAGCCCAAATTGAGTAAAATGTGAACTGAAAAATTCCCTGGTTCACTTGTGATTGGCAAAAATTCTATCATTTGTTTATTGATTTTACAAAAACTGTTGCTTTGATGCTTATTTTCATACTATTATGTTTGTGGTTGTGAGCACTTATGGTCTGAAGTAATTTAAGATTTTCTGGATCACATGGGACATGCCATGTAGTTTTCTCTGTTCTCTGGGTTGAGATTGCATCAGATTGCCTATTTAACAAATTAATAGCAATCCAATTGTTCATTTTCTGCTTATTTTGCCAGACTTTTGCATTGTCTCTTGCAATTTTCCCACAGTGGTTTTTCTTCAGGGTGTGCTTGTGCGCAGAGTTGAGCCAACTTCTGATGCCAGTAATGTTTTGAAGGAGGTATACCTGTACTTTATAGTTTCAAGGCCAAGAAAGCTCACATTTGATTTGTTTTTCCCTCCAGCATATACCAAAGTTTTGCATTTTGGTCAAGTATGGCACCATATTGATAGCTAGCATTTCAGCATGGTCGAGTTAGTGTCGAGTATATTTCTGATTAATGCTCTTTCTTTTTCTTATGCTTTTTTATGAATTGTATATCTACTGCTTTAAGCTTCCTAAATTCAGTTTGGATCTGAAATTAACATCCATAGTTGGTACAGTCGTGCAAAATGAAGTTGGCAATTTAATGGAACTTGCCTTTGTCCACAATTTTTCTCGTAAGGTCCATTGTTTACACAGATAATTGGTGAAATAGTTTGTTACTCCATCTCTTATCAGGTTTACATTCAAGTTGTTGTTGGCCACTGATTATCATCACAGCCAACACGTTGACTGTTTTTGATTCATTAATCACCCTAAAGCTGCAAGTCCTTGTCCCAAAATTAAATTTACTATTAGTAACTATACCTTCCTTAACTTTTATCATTTTCAATCAGTTTTGACTTTTAAATTCTTAATGGTATTACAATTGGGTGACAGTGTAATTCTGCTACGTGAGTACAAGTTACTTTCCCCTTATTGTGATTGGATATGATTAGCTATTTTCGTGTTGGACTCATGGTTTGCCTAGATATGTTTGAAATGACACTTCCAGTTTTCCGGTATATCTGAATGAGATGTGTCTCCTTTTTCCTAACTATAGTTACATTATTAAGGAACATACGGTGTTGGTTCTTTTATTTGTGAGGGTTAATACGGTTAGTGATTTTTGGATAGTATGCTAGTGTTGTTTGCTGAAAGGCATAGAGTCTTGACATACTTCCCTATTGGCTTTTCCTTTTCCTCTCATTTACTGATGCTTCCTAATTGTGCAACTTTTTTGGGATCCTTACTTTCTTCAGCTTTAAGGTGTACGCTGAAATTCTTGAAATTAAGTTACACTTGTACCCTGATTTCCTTTCAGGGGGATGTGATTGTAAGCTTTGATGGTATTCGTGTTGGTTGTGAGGGGACAGTGCCATTCCGATCGACTGAACGCATTGCATTTCGCTACCTTATTAGTCAAAAGTAAATATCTTAATTTTCTGCAATGATGTTAAATTAAGTTGAATTTCAATATTTCTTGGTGTCAAGATCTTTATTTAATTGAATTCTGGTAGTGAGTGGCCTATGAAGGTGAGGTTTGTCATTTAAAAGCATATCGGGACCGTCAATATAGTTGCAGTTTTGCATCCATAGACACATCCTGATCACTCTGTAATTTTCCATGATACTTTTTAGGATATCTTTTTTATTGTCAGTTCAATATGCAAGTAATGGTTTTCGTTTACTGATACTGGTTGAAGTTTACGTACTGAAGCATATCATTTTTACCATTGTCCTTTGGGTGAGCGAAGGAATTTTTTCACTGGACTCCTGCTTTTATTTAATTTTTGTCTTCAGGCTTTGATATGCAGGAATATCAGTTGATGAATGTTTTCAAATTTACATTGCTGTTACTTCGCAAATTTAACTCAAATAATAGAGTTATCATTGACATGGTATTCTATCTGGCTCACTTCGATGAGCATCTACTGAAATATGATTAGTTACAAGCACTAAAGGTTTATATAAAATCGTCGATACTTTTAAATGGTTTTTCCCTGTCCTAGGTCCATCTATTACTGCTTCTTTATTTATATGAGAAGCAAAATTTCTCTTGTTCAGGATGCTTTGTTTCAGATTTGCAGGGGATGTGGCAGAGCTTGGTATTGTTAGGGCAGGGTCATTCACAAAACTTAAAGCAGTTTTAAATCCTCGTGTGCATTTGGTATGTAACAAAATTTAAAAGATGTGATGTTAGTATTTAGTAAGTTTGAAAATTTGACTCGAGATCCCTACAGTAAATCTAGATCTATTATGCTTTTTATTCTAGGTTCCATATCACATTGAAGGAGGTCAGCCTTCATATCTAATAGTTGCTGGCTTGGTTTTCACACCACTCTCTGACCCACTGATAGAGTACGTTTTGTTATTAATCTGTGTCTTTACCTTTTTTGGGCTGGTATTATCCAGTCTCCAAAGAAATAGTTCGTTAGGAATTATTTTCATTACAGCAAATTTACCTCTATTATTTGTGGCAGGGAAGAATGCGAAGACCAAATTGGGGTAGGTTTTGTTTATTCAATATTTGCTTTATTATACTTCAGTTAAGCACTTCTATTGAGCTATTTATTTGACGGTTGCCTGCCTCTCTTCTCTGGGTAGTTGAAATTATTGACAAAGGCACGGTACTCGTTGGCTAAGTTCAAAGGGGAACAAATTGTGATCCTTTCACAGGTTGGTGCATAACATTCACCAAGTGTGAAGTCAAATTGATTTGTAGATGCAGCTTTTGACGAAAAAAGTTTACACTCCTTTTTTGTCTCTGGTTCTACTGTACGAGAGGATATCATCTCCTATCTATTAATATGACTTAAGTGGAAACTGTAATTCAACTTTGTTTCTCTTAGCTCACAGCCATGGTCCAATTGGATATTGCTAAATGATGATTATGAAGAAAGTAAATAAAGGAAAAAAAATCTGGAGATGCTTGGTTATAGTATGATATATGAAATCCCTTATTGGTCATTTCGCCATTTTTGTTTACTCGTAATTCACTTACAGGTTTTAGCAAATGAAGTAAATATTGGATATGAAGATATGAGTAACGAGCAGGCAAGCATTTTCATGATGACTTTGGTTCTTGCCCTACCATGTTACATGGTTGTGAATAATTTCCAATTTTGAAAGGTGTAAATTTTTTCCTTAATTTAGAAGCAATTGCAGGTTTTGAAGTTAAATGGAACGCGCATAAAAAACATTCACCACCTTGCTTATCTTGTTGATTGTAAGTATTGGTTTATCAAATTTCTTGATCTGTTTACTTTGATTTGCTCTTTATATTACTATTTTTCTCAGCTTGCAAGGATAAATATTTGGTCTTTGAGTTTGAGGACAATTATTTGGCCGTTTTGGAAAGAGAGGCTGCTTGTTCTGCTTCTGCGCGCATTCTCAAAGATTATGGGATTCCAGCTGAAAGATCTCCAGATCTTTCAGAGCCATATGCTGACTCCCTTGGGGTAAACCATCCAGTTGAACAACATGAATTTGGAGATGGTCCAGTTTCAAATTCAGAATTTGGTTTTGAAGGTCTTCTTTGGGTGTGAAGAGAGCCGGAGGGATTTCGATTTGGTGATATCTAGAGCCATTCAAAAGAAGTGGGATGAAAAGTTGAGAATAGCTTCTGCTAACGTTTCTGGTCACAATGGAGTAATACACCGCTGCTAGACATTTTCTACATTGGTTGGGCTTTGGGTCTCGGTAATTGTCGAATGTCTTGGAGGACATGAGAAAGTCTGGTTTCTTACAAGCCAAAAATTAACCTTTATCTGATTCTTCTCTTTGTAATTATGAAAGGAAATAATAAGTTACACGTCTTTATGACTTTCACAGGAGATGTAATCTTTCTGGACTTAGAATAATAAGCTAATTCTGTTATTAAGCTGTATCGCCCAGTGCAAAAACTATTACTACATAGATTACGAAAGCGTTGTAAAAGAAAAAAATAAGACCCAGATGGCGTGCCTTAGTGGATGTGGATGTGTAACGGTGTTAACGTGCAAATTTTTCCCCGTAATTTTTGTATCTGCAGAGTCTGGAATGGCCGGACTTCTCGTGTGTCGTACTCCTTAATACGGTCCGCCGGGCTCCTTAATTTGTATCGAAAAAGATTGTAGTCCAGGACTCGAGGTTTTCATCAGACAAAAGAATGTTTGGTAACAATCAAAAAAGATTGAAGTCCAGTACAAGATGTTTTCGCGAGACAAAGAAGAGAGAGAGAGAGGAGAGGAGAGCTGTGGAGACACAGTCATAACGGGAAGTACCAGCAACAAACCTTTTTTTTTTTTTTTTTATGAAAGATCTTTTAGACCATAATAATAATAATTAACTCTCTTATTATCTGTAAATCTTGATGTGTTTCCCAAAACCATTTAACAGTTTCACTCTCTGTAAAACAAATTTTGCAACATGTTGTATTTATAAATCTGGACATCGAGAAGTCACATCTGTAGAGCCCGTTTGATATCATTGGCTATGCTTTGGGCATCCAGAGCAGCTCCATACAATCCTCTTCTAGCCAAACCAGCGCAGTACAATCCCTTGGTACCCTTCCAGTTGTTAGGGAAGGCAGGTTTTGCAAGTCCATCGTCAGTCAGGAGATGATCAGCCCCCTGAGGCCACACACAAAAAAAAAGAAAGTAATCAGTAATTGGATGGAGCAATCAGGGTTTTACCATAAATTGTTCTCCAGTGCGTACGCTTTCCTGGCCAGGTGGAGGTGGGGCAAATATTATGAAGATGTCAAGTTGAAGGAAGACGGGCAAGAAGTTCAAAAGGCAGCTGTGCAAGGCGAACTATAATTGTACCTGGAGCCACTTATTCGTCGATCTCTTAAAGCCGGTTGCAAAAATAATAGCATCAAATGGGTAAGACTTGCCATCCTCAAACACCACATCATTGCCTCCAAGACTTGCTACTGCCGGCAGTACCTGTTCATTTATTTATTTATTTTATGGTGTCAAAATTATAAGATTTTACAACATGCATGCTTCACACCGAAGGAATTTCGAACAATACAATACTTTTGTATCATCACTCTACATGAGCTGACATGTATCAGAACTGGAAAATGGAAATCATACACGCAAAGCAAGATGGCTACGTGCCCACTGATCCACATCAATCCTGCAAATATGATTAAAACAGCAGTAACCCTTTATTTTTTTTTTTCCCCTTTTCTATTGAACCCCCTTTTCTTCCCCTTGAAAAGATAGCATATGAAATCAAAATAATTAGAAGCAGAATTAATTTGCATGGTCCACGCGCTATCAGTTCATCTAACTATTGTACCGCGGAAAAAACGGTTCAATTAATGAAAGTGTATTAAAATCATCACGCAATACTGCACCTGAATCTCGCCGGATTTGATTTTCTGATAGGTCCCAATGTCAATGACGGGGTACTTGCCATACTTGACTTTCATGGCGAAGGGACCTTCCTCTGGCCTTTTGATTCCGTACCTGGACAAATCTCCTCCGTACCACAGCTTGCTCAGCATCAACAACAGCGAGTCAACCGCATTCAGAGAAACATATTTCAACAAAACCAGTCCCATGTTTGCCATTCCCCTTGACATAATGTGAAGCTGCATGTGTCATGACAAACCCATTCAAGGAATCCAATAATTCTCACCAGGGTAACTAAATATACTATGTTGTCACTCCCAAATGAATAAAATGAAAAAAAAAAAAAAAGGGAAAAGAGAGAGAGTCGCCTACAGGGCTACGGACGGCGATGGAGGTCTTCGCACCGTAGTTTGATAGATCAAATGCAATTTCCATACCAGAATTTCCAGACCCCACAACCAAAACATTCTTGTTTTCATAGGACTTGCCGTTTTTATATCGGGTGCTGTGGAGGACCTCGCCCAGGTAAGTGTTGAGACCTTCAAGCTGCGGGATGAATGCATCGGTGGTTTCTCCCGTGGCCACCACCAAGCACTTGCTGGAATACTCCTCCATCTCCTCGGGATCGGAAGAACCCAAATTCCTGGCCTTGACAATCCATGCTTCGGCGGCTTCATCGTACTGCGCCGACTCCACCGATCTTTGGTACAAGGGACAAATGTTGAAATGGGAGACGTAGTCGTCTAGATAACGCAAGAACTGGTCTCTGGACACGTAAGTCGGGTAGGTGGTCGGGAACGGCTTGAGAGGAAGCTGACAGAACTGTTTAGCCAGGTGAAGATGAAGGCGGTCGTAGGAATATTTCTTCCACAGGGAAGCAAAACAATCTTCTCTCTCAAGGACTAGGTTTGGAATGGAAAGGCTGGTCAAGCATGCTGCAGTTGCAAGCCCCGATGGCCCAGCTCCCACTACTATCACCACTTGTTCTTTGGTTGCCATGGCTTAGAGGAATATGGCCGGCCTTGGGTCGTCGCTCTGATCTGCCCACAAATTAATCTCCAAACTCCTCCTAATGCTATATAACAGAGAATAGAAGATACAAACACTGTAGGAGTTAGCAGGAGGGTATGAACAATATATGCTACTAATAATAATAAGTCATAACAAACAACATAAATAATAGGAGGACGTTAATTGATTGACTCCAAGCTTTTGTGGGGTCCCTCGTTATGGGAATTTAGCTTCCTTTTTTTTTTTTTTTTTTTTTTCTTTTCCCCCTTTGTTTTGCGGGCAAGTAATAAAAGACCTTTATGGGTGGGTCAAACACAATAAAGTAGGTTGTTGGCCATTTATCTAAAAATTTATAAAACATACAGTATTATAATGTCGTCATTATCATCAAAGGATTTTTTTTTCCCCCGAGGACGTTCGAAGTTCTAAGCATTTTGTTAATAATGAGCGGTTTTAGTCTAATTACTCACTCGTTCTCCGAATCCTGTAATGCGTTCACTGGAGGAGTAAAGTAGTGTTCACTTGACAACATTGTGCTGTGCAACAAACAAAATTCATCATATGAAGCGAATGTATGTAGACAGGGAGATGCGAATGTAACTTCTTAATGCATGTATGTAGAGAGGGAGACATGTATGCAGAGAGGGAGATGCGAATGTAACTTCTTAATGCAGGGGATGAGGACGATAAGACAACTAAGCTCTTCCTTTTTTTTCTTTTTTAAGGCAAGACAACAACTAAACTTTTGTTCCCAAACTGAATATATATATATATTATAATGATGACCCCAACAAATATTTATCGGATCAAATTACAGAAAAGTATTTGTGTTAGGCATGGATTTCGATGCGTTGCGATAGTCATATAGTATAAACTTGAATACATTTGTTTTACCCACAATAAATGATTGGAATTCAATGGAGGCGTATTTTGGGGTCACTCATGCCTAGACTTTTTTTTTTTTTTTTTTTCCGGATACGATAACTATAGTATATTCTAATTTATTCTACACTGAGGAGAGGGGGTGAATCTGAGGAGTTTCAGGAGTAATTCGAAAGAGACTGAATCACTACTTGATCAAACGGATGCGCTGCGCACCATCTGAATTTTTTTAAAGTAACTCCATATTTTAACGTGACAATTGATGGGAGACAATATTTATTGTGATATTTTAAAGGTTTGGTGATGGCCACCGATCCAAAGGCTGCTGGTTGGGTCACTCACGCCTGGTCGACGATGTGTTTCCTCCTCGTACAAGAACCTACAAATTTACAGCAATGCCATTGCCAACCTCAAAAGATAAAACTTAAAAGGAAGGGAGCTCATCGCTGGAACTCAAAAGGCTTTCTACGGTGATAGGCTGGGCGGGTCAAAGTCGTACTTGAATTGTTAATGTCAGCTGACGTGGAACATGGAGCTATGTGCTTCCGAGGTGGGATGGTCATGCGATGGGATGCCTTGGAATAAATATTTCTTCTTCTTAACAAATGGATGGAGTAAATTTTATATATATAAACAGTGTACATATACGATGATATCATTGGTTTGAATTTATAATATATGTGTAAAAATTAAATTTTAAATTTAAATTTTGTATAATTATTTTTCATTCAAAATTTCCTTCAGCTCTGTTTGGATTCATCAATTTTTTAAAAATTAGTTTTTCAAATATTATAAAATTTTTTTAAAAATACTCTAAAAAGTAGTTTAATTTTTTTTATGTTTAAAAAATATTTTAAAAACTCTCTTACTCTCAAATAGCCTAACATATATTCTAAAAACATACTCTAAAAATTTCGTTGCAATAAAATTTTTCAAAAAAAGTCCCAAAAATGGCTAATCCGGCCAAGTTTTGGACCCTTATTTAAAATTTTTGGTAATCTCAATTCCACTCTATCACTCACCAACCCACACAAAGTCAAGAGTTAGTAGCGAAATTCGAACGAACGCACAACTTCTGCGCGATCAAATAATTTTTATAAGTTAATAGTAACACTACATTTTTACCAATTGAACGAAAAATGGCAATGTTGACGGTCACCGCGCATTGCTTGGTGGTGCCACCTAGGGGTGCAAACGAATCGAGCCGCTCGCGAGCGGTTCGAGTCAAGCTCGAGCTCGAGTTCAGAATATTAAACTCGTTAGCTCGCGAGCCGGCTCGCGAGTTTGGGTATATATATATTTTTTTTATTTTTATTTTTATTTAATAATAAAATTACGTATATTATATATTTATTTTTTATTTTTATTTTCATAGTAAAATTACGTATATGTCCTTAATATTTTATTATTTATTAAGAAAAAAAATTATTTTTATTTATTTATTTTTAAATAAAATATTTATTTTTTATTTTTTTTCGAGCTCGAGCTCGGCTCGACTTGATTCGAGTCGAGCTCGAAATTTGCCGGCTCGTCGAGCTCGAGCTCGAGCTTAGTAAAATTTAGTCGAGACTCGGCTCGATTAGCTCAAAACTCAACTCGACTCGGCTCGTTTGCAGCCCTGCCACCCCGCACTTTAAAAGTGACTGCGTGAGAGACGAGACGACTGACCGGATTATCTTTCCCATCCCCCACGCGTTAGTAAAATCTTAGGTGGTCAACCCTCAAAAACATGATATGATACTCCTTTACTAGTACATTACTACTACTCTAATCTTCTTCTGGGAAAGCGAGAAGGCAATCGCACGAACCACGAAATGATCCGTCCCGACTTTGTTAGTTTGCTTTGAAACCCTTCATTCATTATCCTCAATTACTAATTCATGTTCCTTCTTGTCTTAATTTCTAACCTTGGCAATTGGACGGTTTAAAAGAAAATCCACCTAATAAAAACTAGAAATAGGAAAACTCATCACTACTACCAGGCACGCCTCAACATGTATCTCAACGTAACTCATGCATTTCATTTCACCTGGAGAAAAGAAAATAAAAGAAATATTGCCGCACCATTTCGGAAAAATCCACAATAAACAAGGTCATGGAAAATATGTGTATGATATATAGCTAGCTCGGATACCCCTTGTATCGATAAAAAAAAAAAAATATATATATATATATAGCTAGTAAGCACCTGCGTATGTAATTTTGTTGGCTTTTAATTTTGGATGCCGTTTCAATCAATTTCACAGATCAGAAAATGCATGCATGGTGATATTGACTGACTATTACTTGCCTCCAAGTTTGAATTATTCACAGTTCTTTACGCTTTAGCTTGTCTATGATTACCCTCCAGGGTTTCATGGTGTGCTTGACAAAAATCAGTTAACTTGACGTCCAAGAGGAGATTGAGGTCATAATGCATTTCCCTTCCTTCTTAATCCACTCTGACTAACTATTATGTATATCAGTAGTATCTTTTCCAACAAAAAAGTCTCAGATCTCTACTTTTATTTACTATTTATTTTGATGGAGAACAAATTAATTACTATGATATTTACTGGAACAAAAGAAAAAAAAGGCGAAGAAAAAGATTAACAAGGCATGCATGCTTGTCAGTCGTCCTTGGTTTGGTTGTCTGAAGATTTTTGACAACATGCATTACTCCCTCCGTCCTACTTTGATAGTCTCGTTTTCCTTTTTCGTCTGTCCCAAATTGTAGTCCACTTTTCAATTGAAGAATATAGTTGTATTTTAATTTTTTTAAAATACCCTTATTCAATGTAAGTTGTTGTTACTATAAACCTACCCCATTTAATGAGAGTTGATTCTTTTTTTACCATCAATTCAAGTTCCCATAAAGTTGTACTCCCTCCGTCCCACTTTGATAGTCCTATTTCTTTTTTCACACAGTTTAAGAAAAAGCAGTTAACTTTGTTGGAAAAGTAAATTTAGATTGCTATTTTCCTAAAATACCCTCACATTAAATATGGTACAACTTTATGGAAACTTGAATTGATAGTAAAAAAAGAATCAACTCTCATTAAATGTAGTAGGTTTATAGTAACATCTCTTTCTTTACCTCCAAAAGGTCAGTAAATAAATATGTCCCCCTTTAACCTTGCATCCAGTTTTCTTTCCATTAATCAGATGGGGTCGGTTGGGTCAGAAGAAGTAATGAAAAAGGGAAATGTCTCCTTCCGGCGTACCATTCGATCATTGTTGTCATCACAAATCCCGTCTTCTCTTAGTTAAACCTACTTTCTTTCTCCGGCGAATCCGAATGCCACTCACTACTGCTCTTACCCCACCAACCCTTAAATACAATAAAGCAGAAATCAAAGTCAGTTGAAAGAGTCTGGACGTCTACCTACAAGACCGATCGAGCATCCTTTTTCTTTTTAATTTCCTCTCTTCTCCTTTTCCATTTGTTGATTTGTTCTCAATTTATACGTATAGCAGCATGATATATAGTTGATGAATTAAACATAAGGTCCCGTCCCCATGCGCAACGATACGATCAAGAGAGAGTAGTTGTGGAAGAAGAATAATATTAATTGTTCTGATCTGGGCTCCATTCCTGTACAGATAATGAAGGGGATGAGGAGGTGCAGACTTGCTCACTTTCCAATTCAACGACTTAATGCATCTACGGAAAACATGACACCCACCTAACGATTGATTACGTACGTCAAGTCGATAAAATTGATTTTTTTTTCCTTTTTTGAAAGTGGATTACTTCTTTTTTTTTTTTTAAAAAAAAAAGGGAATTCTATTACTACTGTATATATATATATATATATATATATATATATATATATGTTAAGCCAATGAGAGACATCTACAATTTTGTAATGCATCCAATTGCCGTGGCATCCTCAAGAAAATAAAAAAAAAAAAAGAAAGATTATTTTCACGTACGAAAGTTGATGCATTAATTAAAAAGAAGAAAAGGGGGATTGCTAGGCCTCCTTATCTTTATTGGTTGGCTTTCGGATCATAGCGTTGCGTGGAAGGCTTTACAACTGGTGTGTATTGTACGTATATGTCCACAAAAAGAGGAATGACAATTTGCCTAATTAACTCAAGTCTCTGATTCATTTCAAACAGTAGTTGGAAGTAGTGGAAATTGAAGAGAGCTGAGAAGAAAAATACTACTACTGTACTAGGAGCGTACTCAGCAAAGCTGCTTTTATTTCTTACCAACTCTTTCCGAAAACTTTCCGCAACCTGGAAAAAATCAAAATTAAGTACAATTGGCTTTTTTGACCGTCCCCCTGATGCTATTCTTGGCGGGAGGCCCCAACAGATCCTTGACTGAAAATAAAAAGTACCGTCTGATTTCACTTTTAGATTACAGAGGAATCGCCATATATTTAAAAAAACTTCATCGCACTCCGGAGGAAGGACTGCTGCTTCTCTAGGGGTGTGGGTGGGAGGTTATGGAACAGGGCGAGGACGGGGGGAACGGGGAAGGGATCCGCCTCCTCCAAACTCGCCGTGTTGCCATCCCTGTGCTCCTCCCAAAGTCCAGACGAGACTCGTGCCATGCAGCGTCATCTTGCTGTAGCATCCACCTACTCGATGCTAATATCATTCATTACTCTGTTGCTTTAACCTCTTGACACACGCATGCATATATTGGCTTCCAAAGCGGCCGCAGACAACTTATATATTTTCACTGCATGTTCACTCAGGCCCACCATATACATAGAGCAATGAACGTGCATTTAGTTACTTATTTGGTTTATGTTCTTCTATATATATATATATATATATATAAACATGTTGATTGGCCGTATGAATTTTTTTTTTTTTTAAAGGGAAAGAATTTGAATCCGATTCCTTTCACTTATAGTTCGTCCCTTGTCATATGAATTTAAAATAATAGCAAAGAGGAAATAGGATCCAATGATACAAAGTTGAAGAGTCCAAACACTGGTGTACAACTTGTTATATTATTTTGTTTTTCTCCTTATTTTGGAAACAAAGGTTTTTTTATTTATTTATTTTTTGGTAATCCAAGGAAACTGTAAAAGCTTTATACAGTACTACATTGGAAAACAAGGGAAAACAAAACAACTTTTAAAAACTCAACAATTTTGTTGCAGGAAACGTGGGCCATCAAAGCTCCAAGGGCAGTTACAGAATTTAATGAGAGCTGTTCTTCCGTACAAATATAAATTAAAGCCTGAAAAGCAATTGTACGTCGCCTAATCAAAAGATCCAATAAAACCGAAATCCACACTTTTCATCAGCCTTTCCTTTCTGTTTGGCATTTGTGCGTCCCAAATTACACAGGCCAACCCAGGGCAAATAGCTATGGGCCGCGAACAGCATCTGGGCTACAACTCTGGGAGAGACATTGGAAGATGCCAATGGCATTTTTTTGTTTTTTTTTTTGTGATCTCGTTCTTTTATTCTAGTGAGACGGATCTACCAATCTTATTAAACTGTTGGGCCATCTTGGGCTTCGTACGTAACATGTGCTGCCCTGTGATCGAGTTGTGGTCTTATAAATTGGCTCAGGCTTCCGACTGGTTAACGGGCATGATGCATGCTGTATGTGGGATTGATTAATTTTCGCTGGTCGTATTCACGCGCGCGCGCACATACATATATATATATATATATATATATATATATATGTCATGTATCCAATCACTGTGACAAATAAATAGCGGAAACACTGTATTCGGGGATTATAGAACAGGGGAGCCGTTGTAAGTTATTGAGCCATCCTGAGCCCAGGATCGGAGGGACATCAAAACTTGGGAGCGTGAGTTGCGCAAATAAACAGGTTGGTGTGGTGAGGTTCACGGGCGATGAATAGCAACAGCAGCAAACAGCCACTCAGGAAAGAAATGGACAGAAGCTGCCAATTCACCGTCATGTGTTTCCATGTCAAATTTCATTTATCAATCTTGTCCCTTAGCTCAGACACTACAAGCTGTCTCCTCAGATGATTCCCCATTCATCCTTTGCCACCTGCCATTCCAGTCCCCACCACAAAACCTTCAGCGCTAGTAATAGTTCTGATCACTCAATCATACATGGATAGTTGATACCCACTATTACTACTGCATTCTTTGATTCCATTATTGTCTCTCACAAACACACACATTCGCACATTTATTTCTGCACCCTGTGAGGGTATTGATTTCCTTATCATTAATGGCTGCCATCTGGCCCCCTTTTATCCAGTTTTTGATTTTCATGGCAAGCCCATCTTTGATGTTGGCCTTCGTATCAACAACTCTACCTGATCAGCCACAGTTATCAACCTCCACAATTTCAGCTGCTCCAGCATTGTTGCCAGATGCACCTTTGGCTTCGCCGCCAGCCTTATCTCCAGACATTACTCCTCTGTTTCCTTCTCCAGGTGGTTCAGAGCTTTCTCCAAGCGAGTCCTCCTTGCCCACAATTCCTTCAAGCCCAAGCCCTCCAAATCCGGACGCAATAGAAGCTCCGGTGCCTTTCCTGGCGTTTTCACCACTCGGGTCCCTGCCAGTTTCCTCCTCGAACCAGCTTAAAGTTTCGGGCTTTCTGAGTTCGGCCCTCCTCCCAGCTTTCTTAGCACTTTGGTAAATGCACATTTCCTGTGGTATGCAAAGGTGCAAACGCATTGCGGCTACTACAGCACACTTGATAATAAAGGTTTTTGCTGATTGCGAGCTTCTATTTTTCTTCAGATTTAGCTTTCCAACCGTATGTGCAGAGAAGAGGGCTTTTTAATTTGATTTTTTATGAAAGACAATTAATTCTAGCGTATGTCACCAAGTTTGGCAGTGGGAAGTTAGGTCTCAAAGGTCGATTCTAATCTTCTTGTTTGTGTTTGCAATCATGAGCTGATCAATGTAAACATTTTAATGGTAAATAAAGCTCCTGCTTTTACATCAGGATTCAGAGCTTGCCTTTTCTCTCTATTTACTTGAGCCTGGCATATACAAAAATAATTAAAAGAGCTAGAACGAGTAGTAAACATTTCCTAGCATATACAAATAATTCAGTAGTTACATAATTACACTATCCTCGAAGAAAAAAAATGGCTCAGAGGAGTTCATTACCAGCATAATTACACCAAAAAAAAAAAAAATCGAGAAGGTTACATAATGACTAGTTTCAACCAGAAGATTAACTTTGATGTAAAGATTGGAAGACTAATTCAAGCCGAGCTAGTTAACGAGGAAGCCCCACATTTATAGAAAGAGTTCGTTTGACTGTTGTACAGATTTACTTCTTGCTGGCATACAAAACATACAAATTTCTAGTGAGACAAGAGCATCTAATTTCTGAACAGCCTCCTCCAGAACACCTCCAATTTGTTCACTTCGAAGTGATCCTGTCTCTTAACAGATTCTTTGACAACTCTCTTCCTGAGCTCCACGTTCTCCTCCCTGAGCAAGTCCATTGCTAAACTGAGCTGTCTGATGACATCTCTCTTCTCTTCATCCTTCTGCATTAGCTGCTCCTTTTGAGTATTGTTCTCTTCTTTAAGTCTCTCTATTTCTTCCATCAGCTTCATTATGCGACTATTTCCATCATCACCACTTGAAACTTCCTCTTTGGCCGCTTCTTTGTCGTACAGCACTACTTCCTCTGGTTCAGGATCCTCAACGTCAGACTCCTCCTCCAACTCCTCAGTTCCATAAGTTTCAGAATAGCTATCATAGGATTTATCCATGGAACTCAAGCTCATCAACTTCTCCGGCCGACATTTGGTGACTGATAATGGCGATGCCCATGGGGCGACAAGCCGAGTTCCAGACTCGGACTTGAATTGATCATATCGCTCAGCCAATGAACGATGATGCGTTCGATAAAAATCCTCAGTTTCATAAGTTTCAGAATAGCTATCATAGGATTTATCCATGGAACTCAAGCTCATCAACTTCTCCGGCCGACGTTTGGTGGTGACTGATAATGGCGATGCCCATGGGGCGAGAAGCCGAGTTCCAGATTCGGACTTGAATTGATCATATCGCTCAGCCAATGAACGATGGGTTCGATAAAAATCTTCAACCATGCACATAAGCTCCGGTCGCTTTTTGTAATACATCTCTGCACGTTGAGCAAAGGAATCTGCGTCCTCCTCTATTAGCTTCAGCATTGCCTTCGTCTTCTCATCCAGCTCTGCCAAGACGGTTTGATCAATACTCATCACGTTAACAGCAATCAGCAGTACATGTCGGAAGCTTTAAAATTATGGGAAATTTGCTTCAATTTACTCTCTGATACTTCAAAAATAGTTTATGGCGAAGAGATTTCATAATATGGATGATAATTTCCACCGCTATTTCTATACCCCTCTTAACACGAACATTAAAACTTAAAAAGGCCGTGGAATAAGTTTGGATAATGCATTAATGACCCCAGAAAGAATTTCAACAAACCCAGCTAATAGGAACTATATATATTTAAAAAAAAAAAGACGGAATAAAAGATCCAACATTCTTTTTCCACAATAATTCTTACTTGTGTGTTCCAAAAATTGATGATTTCTCGTAGTTATTCCGACTATAGTGGGTCAGAGACACGATACGAGGATGTCACCAAAAATTATTAGAAGACCTTAAAAAGTGTATAAAAATGTACTGCAGTATTGACAGAGAATTCTCCATATTGCGGGCCATTGGTATGATGACACCAATCATCAAGCTGCTCCGATTTTCATTTCATAAGCAACATTGTCTTACTAATCATGAGCAAAACCCAAATCCCCATATGAAAGACAAAACATCAAAGTAATCCTCTCTTATCATGAAGCCCTAATTCTGCTCTCCACGTTCGTCCAATATGAATTATCTCGTTGTTTATCATCCATGTCCATCTGCTGATAATGGTAGTGGATCCCTCCACCATCTACTTTTCAAGTCCAAACTTGTATGCAAGCTAAACAGGTGACCATTACCTTTATAAAAGTTAGATAACAAATAGACGGACTTTCCTTGCTCCTCCACATGGCTCTGATGTAGCTCTCCACATCTCAACAGTTGGTGCCAGTATAATGTAAACCCTTTTTGAATCTTCGACACTATTAGCACGAATCTTGCTAGGAGGGAAAATGGGGGGAAAAAATCTTCTAATTACTGTTGCCCTGGCAAAGTTGCATGTTTTATTATTGTCTTTCACTTTTATTCTATTTTAGTTGGCAGGCGTGACATCCATAATTTGCAGTGACCATCGAATTTTGCCTCTTTAAAGATCTAGTTACGAATGCTTTGCCTAAATGATCCAGTATCGGCGACATTTTTAAGATGTAAAATTAGAACTTAAAAATTTCCGGCAAGTAATCTTGAGCAAATCAAATGCCCACGTGCAGTGTAAACAATTAGCACTACCACTGTTTACTAGAACTGTGCAATCAAAGTTAGTAAATTACCAAAGTCCTCGATAGTTGTGACTGACAAAGAGAATACTAGCACTATAAGCAGAACAGTGGTTTATATGCAACAGAAAAGTTACCTGAAAGGGTTGATTGGAGCCATGCGGAACGCTTTTGGTTGTTGTTGCTTATGCTGAGACGGTCAAACCACCACCAGTTTGACGATTCCTTCTGCTGCTTGGCTTCCACCATACCTCCTCCTTCTTCAACCTTTTCAAAATTTAAATTATTATGAATATAAGAGAATACAGGTACTACTGCTACATTAATCTCTCTTTAAGCAGCGACATTGTCATCGCCATCTTTGCAGGTTGTTTTGGTCTTTTCGACTTTGAAGAAACTCCAAAAAAAAAAAAAAAAAAAAAATCTTACAAAAGCAACAGAACAACCGGGGTATTCCCAAGCAGGGATCTTGGGCTTTGGAGGCTCAAAAATCCCTGAGACAAAATAATACAGTAGTAATAACCAAAAAAAAAAAAAGAAAAGCGACAATAAACAAGGAAGGATTCCTGAAAACCGCACCTGAATTATGCCGGCGAACTTGTGGTGGATCAATTAAATGGGCTTACTTGTTTGTCGACGACGAAGCTTGGAGACGCAGGTGGTAGAAGAATGAAGACGAAACACACGCGAAAAAAAGGCTGAAGAAAACACACACACACACACACTCACGCTCGATCGATGGCAGGCGTACGACTCACTTCCTCACACACACACACACACACACCCTCCCACGCAAAAACTGCCTGAGGCTGAGGGCTGGGCTACTCCTTCCATGCGCTCAGGATGATGATACACATCCACTACTGCTGCTTTGATTTGAGGATATTAGTGTCGGATTCAGAGGAGGCGTGTGTGAGTGGAAAGAATTTAAACACCCCAAGACTTCTCGAGATTTGCAATTGCGTGTATACCTATGAGCAATTTTACCACTAGAACCGAAACTGCCTCGTTGGAGTTTAAGCCGAAAGAATTTGAATCAGAAGACAAAAACTTACCATTCACCGCCCTGCCAAGTGGGACGATACCGCTGTGTCCGGCGATTTTCGAGCGAGTGATTACTACAAAATAATATGGTGCATTGATATAAAAATAAAGCCCTCGAGTGATTGTGTTATGTACTAGCAGGACTTCATCTTCTGGGGCTCGATTAAAACTCTGTGCTTAAACAGTACAGCTCATTCCAAACAAGTTTCAAATTCAAGAGGGCTGTTTTTGCAGTTTGCACGATTTTACAACCGCTGCTACCGCTTTTTTCTTTTTTTTTTTTCTTTTCGGGAGACTGCGTCGCTGTCAGGGGGAGCGTATGGGACTAGGACGGTGGGACCCATAATACAAACAGATACATAACGGTCGAAAATGATGATGACTTGGCATTTCAAATGGATATCAAAATTTTTTTTCCTTTTCTATTTCTTGTCATAAATGAGGAGTTCGTAATTGAGGGTCAGTGCATTACCCTCCGAGTTGGGCGAATTTCTCATAATATTGTTAAAATTAAAAATCGTCACAAAATTGGTGCTGTTCGATGGGGGGTTCTTAGTTAGGGGTCGCCGCAACTCCGATGTGCGGTTTCAAGTAAAAATAATTTTAATTTTCATTTATTTTGGGTTGCTTCAGTTTTCCTTTTTCTTTTTAATTCCTTCAAACCATCGCCGCTCATTTGATTTGCGGCAAAGGTTTTTTTAAAATTTTTTTTTTGCATCGCATGAGCGGCAATAAATTTTTTATTTTTTGTTTGCATCGCCGCGATGCAAAATCTTGTGGCAGATGGAACAATTCCTATTCCTGTAAGGAAATGAGTTGTTCCAAATAATTGTTCCACAGTGCAATCCGAGAAGGGGGAAATCTGGTGTACATATATTCATGATGGTTGAAGACGTGGTGCTTTTTCCATTCTGATTTATGTTATATCCGATTTGCCACGTTGAATGAATTATATGAAATGAGGATCTCAGGCTATGTCTTACTTATTGCAGCCTTCATCTTATTCACTTGTGGAACCTGGAAATGATCTCAAAACTAAGCATTGCCTTCGAGGCTGGGTTTACTCCTTAGCATGCCGCTTGCGTTTTATAAAAAAAAAAAAAAAGGAGAAAAAAGGTATCGCCACTCATCTCATGAGCGGCGATGCAAAAAAAAAAAAA
This sequence comes from Coffea arabica, assembly GCF_036785885.1. Classification (NCBI taxonomy): domain Eukaryota; kingdom Viridiplantae; phylum Streptophyta; class Magnoliopsida; order Gentianales; family Rubiaceae; genus Coffea; species Coffea arabica. The sequence goes on along the minus strand of NC_092311.1, from coordinate 56,993,118 downwards.
TTTAATATGAAAATTTAACTTAGTCAAAAAATTCTTCATGATAAAAAAAAAATTAATAAATATGAAAAGAAATCTGCATTGTTAAATGCAGAATTTATCATAACTTGGAAATCTTTTGAAAAATCTACTGTTTTATATACCGATAAATGAGTTTTGTAATTTGGATAAAAGATTATTCAGAAACCCTTTTTTGAAATTAATATGTAATACTTTTCTCAAATATGATATATGAAAGACGAAAATACAATCATAAATGTGACACTTTTTCTGATGTGATATATAAAAAATGAAAATACAGTCATAAAAGTAACTAACAATGCATTTATATATCATAGAAAAATCTTTACAAAAAAAAATATCGTATGTATGGTGCAAATCTTTCTTGTTTATCTGTTCACTTAACTATAATTATCTGGTACATAAGCTGGTCAAATTTATGATTAACAAGATATAACATTTATTTTTTCACATCATTGTGCGGGACAGCATGACCTGCGTTTAACTTGCTACTGTTTGATGTCTCTAGAAGTCCTGTTCCTGAATTTGTACTTTCTTTTGTTTGGCCTTTGGCAAATGAAATATAAACCAGAAATATATAGCACAAGATTTTGCATCGCCGCTCATCTCATTAGCGGGGATGCAAAAAAAAAAAAAACTTATTGCCGCTCATCTCATGATGCAAAAAAAACTTATTGATGCAAAAAAAAATTTTTTTAAAAAAACCTTCGCCGCAAATCATATTTGCGGCAATGGTTTGAAGGAATTAAAAAAAAAGGAAAATTGAAGCAACTCAAAATAAATAAAAATAAAAATTATTTTTACTTGAAACCGCACATCGGAGTTGCGGCGACCCCTAATTAAGAATCCCGCCTCGAACAGCACCAATTTTGTGATGATTTTTAATTTCAGCAATATTCTGAGAAATTCGCCTCCGAGTTGTGTGTGTTCTTATTTTTTATTATTATATTACTATAAGCAATAACGTATTTTATTCACGAATGATTGTGCATGAACCACACACACACGCCCTTTTTTTTTTGTCGTACTTTTCAATAACAAAATTTGTACTTACATTTTGATTCGCACTGTACACCAAAGAAACAATAAAAATTTATGCATACGGTAAATATCTAGCACTGTGACAGTCCAATAACTTTAATAAAAATGTGCTTATCCTAAATTTGTAAACTAAAAATATCAGCAACAGCGCTAAAGCTCAAGTATTGTAAACTAAGCGTGTTTCGATAGCTCAAATTTGCTCGCTCAATAATATTTGATTTACATCATAAACACATTGTCTTTTTTAATATTCCTAACTAACTTTTTATCTCACATACATCATATCACAAAAAAAGTGTTATACAAGTAATATTTCAAATAATACTCTATCCAAACACTGCACTGTTAAGTTTTTGCTCGGGAAAATTTTAGCTCTCCCTCCAAATCCCAGCAATAGGAAACTTCCAAGACAAACATAATACTTGAATTGCAAAGCAAAGCCACATGTGATCTGCAGAATCCTATCCACTGCGGAAAAGGGTATATGCCACTCCAATTAACTTTGTCTATTCTGCAACTAGTATTCACTCGCTTCTTCTGAAGAACCTGAGTCCAGCTGCGCAAGCCCCCTCCCACCAAAGACTGGGCGCATTATAGCATCATCAAATTTTCTCCAATAATGATGTATTGTGTTAGTCGGTGTGGTCAGAAGCATGTGCAAACTGGATGGAAGATGAGTATTGCTACTTTCCTTGCCAACCTCTACATTTTCCTCATCGTCAAGAAGTGGCATCAGAATGGGTCTCGTGCCAGCCGTCTCAGATTCCATACCATGCTCGGGAATTATGGACTGAGGCAGCAAGAATTTTAGAAGAGGCTTTGTCATCAACCCAAACACCTAAGAAAAAAAAACACCCAAAATTTGAAAGAGGAAACCAATTAGTTATCAACATAATTCAGAACGTTCAATTACATTGAACTACCAAATGAAGATTAGAAATATTGGAGAAAACCATGCCATGCTCGTACATCTTTCCCAAGGATAAAAAAATAAACACAATCTGCTCGACCTCCGTGAACTAGTTAGCACGTCCAACATCATCTTACATTTTAAATGCACATATTTCAGCAATATTGACCACACATGCAACAAAAGCTTGACACGACAAAACCAACAGGCATTTAGCAGAAGCCCCAAAGTAAATCATAGAGCATCATCCGAGTCAGATTACTGTTTCACCAAAAAAGTTTGACATCACAAATATGCTGACCACAAAAACAGAGCCAGAACTTTAAGAAATTCTGAAGCAGCCTGGAAGAACATGGTCAGTGTACCTTGAAGAAAACGACATGGGAATGTAATGGTGCTTGCTGTCCTATTACTAACTAGGCCAGTAAATTTCAAATCAATATTTGCTATCAAATTACTGTTATGAAAAAGAATAGCCATGCAGCATAATAATGAGTGATGCTAAACAATAAGAATATTAGGTTTAGGGAAATAAACGTCGTTAACTTTTTAAAGCCTCTTGTACTTACAATGGTACTGAATAGAACAACAGTGATGGTGCTAGTGATCATAATCGCATTCCCAGGCTGTTGGGTATGGCCGGACCTTGCAAACTGCAATGTTATGAAACAACAGCATAAGAATACAGTTATCACCAGCATCAACACACAGTAATGTTCATTTCTATGACCAAAATTACTTGGGATTGAGATCATGGTGTGTTATCCTTCTACCAGAAGTAGCATAACTATATCTGCAGCCTACTTAGATACCTAGTCAGGTACCCTCAGGTACATTATAAACCATACTTTACCATACCTAGGCTTGTAGCTCCATTGTAGTATGCTAGAAATATATGTAACAAACAATCACCATAGAGACAGGAACACCCATCAGCAGAAAGACTTGGTCTATGCTAATAGTTTTCCAAAACTCTTCCTAACATCGAGGTGTGAATCAGTTAGAAAACATATTCATCCAATCTATACTTTGTATATAGCTGATATACAAGAAAGAATTGTTCTAAAGCCTGTTCAGAAGTATAGTCTTTTTTTTTTTGACCCTTTTTCTTAACCAGCATATACTCTCCTGACAGCACAGAACTATATTCACAACTAAATGTTGAATGCCACGCTCTTTCTACAATAAACAGCACAATCAGATTGGTAACCTGTATTGGCAGAGAAGTGCCATTTCATCTCATATGCTACTTAACAAGTCCCATGAATCCCTATATGCTTCAAATTCAAAATAAGCAATAAACTCTTTGAAACTTGAACTTCACCATACACCCCCTCTCCAACCCCCCAATTACTCTAAAAGCAGTAAAACAAGATGACTAGATATATACCTGGTTATAGGCTAATGCCATGGACACTGCACCGCGCATCAATCCAGCCCACCAAATTGTTACCTGTTCAGTTAAATTTGTTATAGTATTGTTACCTGGAGGCCAAAGAATTTAAAGAAACTCCAAATAATACCTGCTGCTTCAAATCAAATTTGTCACTCTTTGACTTCTTTGTAAAATTGGACAAGAAGGACAGAGGGAATATAAAAGATGCTCTTCCAACCAAAACCAAGCCAAACAAAACTGCACTCACTGCAATGGATTTTCCTGGGCTGCAGGAACTTGATAAATTATGGTACAGGACAACTTTACTTTGGAAGCCAATGGTAAACAAAGATATAGTGAACAGATAGTTTGTGGAACAAGTAATCATGAAACATCATTTGAAATCCTTTCTAAAAATTCAAAACCTTGATAATGATTCCTGAAGTAAATGAAACTCTGCCCCTGTACATCAACAGAGATTAACTATATCTAATAGCTTACCTTTCACTTACGAATTTCCATTTTTCAATGTCTAATGCATCCATCCCAACATAAAGGAAGATAAAAGCCTCTGCAACAAAAGATAATGTTGCAAAAGCATGCCTGTGGAAGAAAGTTATATTGCGTCAGTAGCATAATATGACCGAAAGGAGGACAAATTAAAAATTAGTATTTGAAAATCCTGCCAAAATGAGAGAGAGATAGAGAGAGGCAGACAGACCGACCGACCTGGTAGTCGTTCTAGAACTTTGAGTAACGTTATGCCATGTATAGTGCGACATGACTATCCCACAAAAGAACACTGTTAAGATTCCACTCAGGTTGAACATCTGAAAAGAGCACAAATTGACATAATCACTCGGATCAAAAGTTTTAATTTCAGAGCATATGTAGAATTGTTGATCCAGTAAGAAGTAGAAAGTAAAGTCCGTTCAATATATAGGGCCGAGTTAGCTGAATTCACAATCCTCAAGCTCAAGTTTTCTGGTTAGCTGAATTTACAGAGATTCTCAACTAACAGCTTAAGCCTCTTTAGTTATGTGTCCCATGAAAGTAAACTTACTTCAGACATAACATATGAAAGATAGGCCATGAGCATCATCAATGCAACTTCGCGATCTGTAGAGTGCCTGAAATCGGACATAAACCCACTAGAGTTTAAATAGCAGAACAAGATACATGACCAAGCCATTCCATGAGTTCATACATATGACATTCCCGTAAAGTTTCATCCTGATTTATTTCCTGAGGACTGGGAGAGGAAGGAAGAACAATGAGATTATAATTTAAATTGCCAACCAGCCCAACCTTGCCATAAATTTCAATCATCCAGCTTTTTTCATAATCAAATGGAAATCATCAATACAATCATAGTCTTAATCCCATGTATTGATAATAATTATTCCACTGGAATTGCATGTTAGCAATTACTTCAATCTCAATAAGGCGTAAAAGTTGAGAATCAAATTATACACATGCTAGAAAACTGCTAGATTAACATACCTCCCCAAGTACAACTTTTTGATCAGGTATGCACAAAGCAATCCAATCTGCAGTCATCAGAACGACATGTATATTAATAGTTTCATTTTGTACCTCAAGAATTGAACACAAGGAATAATTAAAGGCATAATTGCATTACCTAAAGGAAACGTTTCTGTAAATGCAACTAAGAATCAACTGATAACAAGCCCAACAAATGACATGAGAGGATGAAGGTTTTGTCAGAAGTCCAGTTGCTATATAGAACTCCAAACACTTCCTACCTTTGTATGGCATCCATACTTGTAGTGCAAACGAGTTTCTACTTGGAAAGTAAACATTTAACAACCAGGTGTTACCTATTCGGAGATACATCCTCTTATCGAAAATACAAACCTATTACTTCTTTTATTACAGATTAGCTCAATTTTCATGTGCAGCAACATCAATGCAAGTATTAGTTGCAGCTAATAGAACCTATCAAGTTTTCCCTCCTAATTCTAACCAGCACTTTTCTTTCTGAAGACTTACTAGTACAGAACAGTTTAATTAAAAGAAAAAGATCTCCAAAATGTCATGTTACATGCAAGCAGAAACATAAAACCTTGGTCATATAATGCTAAGTTACAAACTACTAGAGCTTGTACTGATAAATACTTCCACTGGCCTGAGATGAAACTGATGAGAACATCTAACAGAACATCCCAATCGAGGACATTCTAGAGCCCTACTTTGAAAAGTTTGACAAGTCAAAGAGACGAAATTTTATATTGATGTGCAAGGAAAGCTAACACAATGCTAAAAAGATGCAATCTTTCATATTGATAAAGCAGCATCAGGTTTAAAGTTTGACAAGCTCAATAGGGCCGAAATTACATTCTGAAAGGACAAAACTTGCTAATCTTATAAGACTGCAATAAAGGATGTTGGTCTAATCAGGAGAAAGACCTACCACTATTCCCAATAAAGTGCTTGTGATGAACAGTGTAAGAAAATTGCCCATAAACTGTGCGGCAATCTTTGACTTAACATGAGAGAGGTCAAATCTCTGGATTGCATTGAAAAGTACCACTGAAGTCGCATCATTTACAACACCTTCACCAAAAACTAGACTGTAAAGCAAAGGCGTGTCATCCTGATTTAGCACCTAAAAAAAAAAAGGCAAAGTCAATTTGCAGATTTTCATTCTCTTTTTTGAAGGAAAAATTGCATCCTTCAATACCTGCAATGTACAAACAGAATCGGTTGCTGAAAATATAGCTCCAATTGCTGCAAAATAAGGTGTAAGAATTGTAAGATAACAGAGTAAAATTTCCATACATAAAGGAAACCTGTAATGCAACTAATCCATTTTAATATGACCCTCAAAATAATCCGCTATCATATTTTTTTAATTTTAATTCAAACTTCAGAAGAATGCCAAGTGGTAATGTATACTGCCTTGTGGATCGTTTATAGTGGCACTAACGGTCTCAAATGCTATATGTGGTCCTGAAGGGAAACTATCTATGAAAATAAGGAAAAATTACATCAATTACTTGAGAATTTGTCAAATAGCAGTATAATTCTAGGAAAGGCAAATAGCTATAAAGTTGTAAATAGCTGCAGAATTGCAAGAAGTCAAACTACCGTACAAAGTGACACCATGAAAAAAGCCAAAAAATGAAATTCAATTAAAAAAAATCTTTACAGAAAGAATATTACACTACCAAGATAATCTTGCAACTCCAAGGATCCAATGTCCAGACTTGCAAAGAAACTTTTGGCACCTGAATCAGAATTCTTTGGTTATGACCATCACAAATAACAAACCAAATAACAGGAATGAATGAAGCAGATAATGCTGAATCAATTAACTAAAATGAGTATTGGAGATAGCGTAAATAGTAGATATGTTTTATGTTAAAGAACAAAAGATGTCATACAACACCAAATTCCTTCTAGGGAAGGTAAGAAAATGAAAATGTTCATGAGCTTACACAATATATTTAAGATTTTTTCAGATTATCTGGTGACTTGGTGCTAGGCAAAAGAGAGTAGATGTTATAGCCTTCTGGATACAGAGAAACTTAGGTGAAGGGAAAAATATTGTTGATAAGTGCTCAAGCAAGGAGTAGATTGCATGCATCTAACATCATCAAAAATAGCTAGTTCTCTAAACATCAACGTAGAAAGTAGCAACCATAAAAGGGACTCCAACTACCCTGATGAACAGTAACAATAAACTTCAAATTGTATTCACCTACATCTATTACAACTCCACAAAACGTTTAAGCATTTTGTATACTAGAAACGTTAAGTAATAATTAGCTACAATGAACTAAAATTAAGGGCGATATAGAAAACGAGACCGTACCAAAGGATATGATACAGAAGGATATCAGAGTACCAACTACACCAAATAGCACAATGGTCATAAAGTTTCGGAAGAATTGCTTCTTTTTCACTTGAAACCTGATCAATATGAGGACACGCGAACATGAGAGATCAGGTGATTGACTAGCAAGTACTTCTCTGAAAACCGCATGTATGAGTAAAAAAAAAAAAAATAGAAACTTACCCAGCATTAAATATAATAGGTGGGAGAAGATAAATGAAAAACAGCTGTTCATCGAATTCTAAGATGCGGGAACTCTTGCCATTAGTTGTTAGCAAAATAACGATCCCACTGCATAACCCCTGCGACCATCAGAGACGCCATTTGATCACATGCAAGGACTTAAGGACTATATCGACGTGAGACATCTCTTCTAGCTGGCCCCAATGCAATTTATAGTCTATCTATGCATTCAGAAACAATTAACAAAAATACAAATAAAAATCCCCTTACGATGAGCAGAGCCGTAATAGACTCGTTAATCCAGCGGTTTTCTTCGAGCAAATGGCCAATCACCATGCACGCGCTCAGTAAAGCCACAAACAAAGTTATAGAATACAACTGATCAACGTCGGATCCAATTCCTGTTCCAAACAGTGCATTGCTTCCCATCATCACTCCCAGTGGAAGTATCGCTCTCGGGCTTCTACTAAAAATACGCGATCAACAATTACTTCGTCCAGAATTTTTTTTGTATTTCACATTACAAAAAAAAGGAAAAAGTAAAGTTGCTGGTTAGCGTCTAGCAAGGTCCAGGTTACCAGCGATTTGTGCTGCAGAGAGAGAGATGGAGTAGGGTTTTATGTTTGCTTGAAGAAGGGAAAGGGAAAGTTAGAGAAATCCAAATATGCGGAGAAAGAAAGAAACAAAGCAAGTAATCGAGCAAAGCCAACACTGAAAAAGCAGTTTGAAATGCCGCCAAGGTCTAGATATTGGGAGTTAGGATCTTGCATGCTAAGGAAACGGATGCTTAGTACGTGGCTAAGTCTCCTGCCGTTGGATTTGTTCGATGATGCCATGTGCTCTTCAAAACTACGCTCTTGAAATCTTTTATTTGCTTACATCATTCCTGTCCAACATTTTTTCAATGTATTTTTAATTATTTCTTATCTCATATACATTATATTAAAATATATATATAACACCATCTTTTTCAAAAAAATATTTGAAATAATCTATTATCCAAACACTGATTATCCGAAATCTTCTTTATTTGTCCAAGGAAAAAAAATCCTTGCTCTAATATACTACCTACTTACACGGTACACACATCCTTCATTCTAATATATATCACTTGTATGATAGACATAAACTAATAGCATGTTTGATAACTCTACTTAATATTAAAAATTAACTTAATTATTTTTTAAATTCAACATATTTAATGATAGAAATGCCTTATCACTTAATGTATTAAACACCATAAAAATTTGCTCCACAAAATTTTAAATAAACATGTTTCACAAAATTTTTTGAATTGCTTATACATAGTACTACATTTCACACACATATAATACATTTTCATATATATTCCAGCACAAAGTACACACACATAACACACTAATTCTAAATTATTTCATTATTTTCTATCATTAGTCTCTCGCTCACACACACTTTTCTTTGGATACACAGACATAGGCAATTATTTTTTTTTTAAAGTCAAAATGTTTTATTTGTTCAATATTTCAATTTAATATGGTAATTTAGTTAGTTATCAAACATATACAACTTACTACTTTTAACACTTAAATTTTAGGTTTCTATTTTCATAATTTAGTTTTGTCAAACAAGCCCTAATTTTTGCTGAACAATTATCTCAACACATTTCTTATTTACTTTTTTTATCTATCATACATCACATCAGTACAATACATTTTTATACACAAAATTGAAAAATTTGCAATCCAAACCAAGCTGTTTTCTTAATTTCAAAAATTCTCATGTTTGTATCTATCAATTTAATATGTAGGAATTTCTAGTCACCCTTTTTTGTTAAGTGAACTCGATTGTTGAATATAGTCCCATCCTGTCCAAGATCTCTTTAATATTCAGGTAACAGTGTATAGCTTAATGGTTTCGTTTTATCGCTCCGCATTGGGTTTATCTAAGCCCCGTGGCAGTATCGTCACTCCCAAAAAGAAATATGGGATTATTTATTCCCGTATGACCATGTGATGGTAGAATAATATTTTTGGTCTTTAATCAAATTCATTTTGGTAATATCAATAATTATCCTATAGATTTTCATTTTCTTTGGCATGTTTTTTGAAAAATCTTTTTGAAGGACTTAGTGCTACAAAATACAAAAAGAAGGACTTGGAGTGTAAACTTTTTATGACAACTTATTCACCTCATTTTTGTCCTCATTAAGTGTTTCTTACTACAAATCTACCAACTAAATAATTACTTCCAATAACATCTACCCTTTTGACCAAAAAATTGTTTAATTTGGGTTGCACCCTCATAAGTTGTACGTTTCTGGCTAGTCTATATCTATATATCATATATCAAAGAGTTAAGTTATATCATGGACGTCAGTTAACAACGATCTCAAGTGTTAAGTTTTTTTTAGCAAAAAGTAAATTTAATTTTAAAATTTAATAAATGCAAGAGTGCAATAAAATGCCTTTAGTATTTATGTAATTACATGGCAAGTTAGATATAATTTAAATACATTAACAAATGCCTTTGTTAATCCCCTTTAAATAAATGTTGTAGATATCCCATCAACAAATTTCAAACCATAGATAATAATTGTTTAATATCATATAGAAATGTTGTTGTTGTCGGTCAAATTCAAATTCATTTATTTCATCACTCACACGCAATGGCTAATCTGTAATCTTTCTTCATTGAATATAGAAACATAGCCCTTTACGGCTAAATTTATTCCTTGAGGGAACCCTTACAGCTAAAGTAAAAGATTATTTTCAAGAATACTGGGAAATTAAACAAGGAGGAGAAAAAAATTGCATATTTGCATGTACTACTGCACAGCAACATCCAACACAGTAGGCTAGCTAGACTGGTAAAAGACGTACTTACGTACTTGTCGGATAAATACTTATTTAGAAGAAGCTTAATTAACCATTGATTAAATTGTATTTGTTCGTAGAAAATTTCTTATTACGTTTTTTTAAATATATTTTTCAATCACTTTTTTTTTTATTTATAAAACTTTTAAAAATAACGAGGTGATGTGATTTTATTTATTTTTTGATCCCTGCATTTTATCTTATTAGAATCAGATGGAGAATGAATTTTCCAATCCTATCATAATATTGAGATGCATTAAAAAGAATGAGGGCGAAAGAGCAATTACACGGGCAATAGGGGTGGAGCTAAACCAAGTAGCTCGCTCGAGCTCGTGAGCTACTTGGTCAACAGCTTGAGCTCGAGCTCGGTTGACCAAGCTCGATCTCGAGCTCGAGCCGCTCGTTAGAGCTATCGAGTCGAGTTTGAGCTTGAAAATATGATATTTGAAAGTTCGACGAGCTCTATCGAGTTTTTTATAATATATATTTTAATTTTTATTATTATGAAATGTCAATAATATTCTTTATTTAAAATTATATATAAAATATTAATTTTTATTACTTGACTTTGATTAGACTTGATTGAGCTCAAATAAATTCGATTGAACTTGATTTAAATTGATTACATTTAATTAAACCCGAACTCGAGTTTCATAAATTATTTTGCCTCGAGTCGAGCTTGAGTAGACAGCAGCCCTAACGGGCAACCAGATATATATACTTTTCTTTTCTACCGGACAAGTAAAGAGAGCGAGAGAGACAGAGAGAGAAAATGCAATGAAGTATCGAAAATCATATATATTCGGGTCGGATTTCAGCAGCAGAATTCGGACAATGATGCAAACTGGACAGAAACTCCAAGGGCCTGGGGCCGGGGGCGACTAGAGTTTCACACTTGTCGCTGCCCAAAAGTGCCGCAGTAAACCTTCAACAGCAAACCTACCCTATTCCCATCTCCGCCCGAAAACGACGCGCACACACTACGACATACTTGCCGAGCCTAATCCCGATTAACTTTTCCCACCAGCATATTTAACCCCTTAATCAAAATGCTTCCAGTTTCCAAACCCTACTTGCATTAGAAGTCTGCTCTTGTTTTGTTAATTAAGAACATAAAAGGTTCCTTAAGAATTTGTCTGCGGATTGTTGGTTCACTTGCCCACTATTTTTGGAGTGGTTGTCTGACTCGTCTGGATTTTTGTACTATCACAGATCTGAGTTTCTTTTACTGAACTTTCGATTCTGAATTGAACAGTTGATTTTCATCCGAGGCCTTTTTATTTCTGCCGATCGCGTTTTATTAATTCTGTTAATGCTGTTTTATGATGTCAAATTTACTGCATCAGGTGCGAGCTGCTTGATTTGGGACCGTTAAACATGTTAGCATCTCAATTGGGTTTGTACAAATCATATTAGAGTTTGGATCTTTTATCGTAATTGGGATCTTTTGCTCTTCCTTTTTTTTTTTTTTCCTTTTGTGGGTTTGAATTCCTTTTTATGGCTAATTATTAAACCTGGGCTCTTTTCAATTGTGGGATTGAGGTTTTGGACTTATATCTTTAGTCTCAACCGTATTGGTGGTAATTTAAAAGAAAAAAATGTCTTTTAGAAGTATACTTCAGGACATGAGGGGCGAATTTGGGAGCATTTCTAGAAAAGGGTTTGAGATGAGGCTTCCAAATGGGTTGAGATCAAGGTCACAGAGGGTGGTTCAGGATAGTTGTTTCGTACCCATAGATGCTTTGAAGCAAAGTTGTTGGGCTTACATGCCACCAGAGCTGTTGAGAGATGTGTTGGTGAGGATCGAAGAATCTGAGAGTACCTGGCCCCCCAGAAAGAATGTGGTTGCTTGTGCTGGAGTTTGTAGGAGTTGGAGGGACATAATGAAGGAAATTGTGAAGACGCCAGAAATTTCTGGACAGTTGACTTTCCCCATCTCCCTCAAGCAGGTATGAGCCCGGGTGTTAAAAATTGCTCTGATTCTATTATTTGTTGATTTTACAATGTCTCTGCTGACGATATTACACTCTATTGGTGATTGTCATTGGTTAGTTTGTTATGATGGTTTTATAGTTCCAATATCCTCTGTTTGTTTTAATCTGAGTATGTTTAGGAGAAAAGGATATAATCCAGGAACGCAGCAGTTAAGAGGATTTTAACGTGCTAGTTACGTACAGTAAGTTTTACTCACAAGTATGCGTAGCCACATTGTGTACATGCTCAAGGGCCAATGCACATCGATTTGGAGTATTGAACGATCATACACAGAAAGGAACCATAAAGCATGTCTTTTTATTGCTATTTGAGTCAAATATAACATGAGTTCACGTCCAGTAGGTGGTGCTAAGTTCTATGTTTTGATCTGATTATAGGTTGTCCTCAATTTTTCAGAATTCTGTTTGCTGTTTGGAACTGTCGATATTTTTCTTCCAAATTTTATGCTTCATTAATATATGGAGTAATTAATGGCTTATCAAACTTGTGTTTTATTCCTACAGACACAATACAGAATATCTTGTTAGATTCAGTGTTAATGAGAACGGGTCTGCACGGATTGTTGTTTTGGATATTTGGGGGGTGGGGGTGTGGCAGCAGGCTGTGAGGGGCTTGTAGATGGACCCTGTCTGCCAGAGCTTGAAGATGGACCATCTACAAGGCTTACTGTGATGAACCGTTTTGATATTCTTAATTGTCCTCCTAATTAGTTCATAGCAATCAGGCAATATTCTTTGTAAAACAAAAAGTATTGAGAATCAACCTGGGGAAAGTGAACTCTTTAGTATGGCTTGGACTCAGTCTGTATGTTGAGTTGAAAATGGTGTTCTGTAGAGTTTCATTTTTCTTCTTTCATGTGCTCTCGTGACTGCTCAATTTGCTGTCTTTGAGTATTAGAAATTGAGAAATATGATGAGCAACAAGTTTACCAATTCGACAAGTTATTGGGCCATTTTTTATTTGATTTTCACTCTTTAAAAAACGTACAATTGTGAACCAATTTAGTTTTGCAGTTATATAACTCTTCAGGTTTTTGCATTGTATCCAAGAAGGAAAGATACTGAAGATGACAGTAGTAGGTAGTAAATTCATAAGTGTCATGAGCCTTGGACATGGGTAAATCATGCTTAGTTCCTCTAGAATTTATGCTGTAAATGAGCAATTCATTTCTCCAAATATATTCAGTTCTCAGTGTTGATGGAAATTGTTGGACTCATAGGATAATGCTTCAACTTGCACTTGATGGAAAGAGTGAACACCCAATCTCTAGAAATTTTGGTGGCAAAAAGCAATTCTTTAGTTATATCATTCTGCAAACAGCAATACAGGTCACTTTTGAATTAGTCTACCACTGCTGCTTAGTGTTGATTTTGGGTTGATATTTTTTTCCCTTGCTGTATAAGATGGATCCAACAGAATTCCTGCTTTACAGAAATGCTTAATTGTGAGCATTAAATTGATTTTCTTTGAAACTGACATGTGCATTACTCTGGAGGATATTCTTTTATTTCTCAAATCACATGGTGCCTTCTGCAGCCGGGTCCAAGAGGTCCACTGATCCAGTGTTTCATAAAAAGGAATCGCAGCAACCAAACGTATCATCTTTATCTCAGTTTAAATCAAGGTAACTGGTGCATGCGTTGGAACTTGTCTCGCTTGTTGTGCATTTACCCAGTTAGTTTTGTCTAATCACAACTCTTTCTGTGTATTGGAGGCATAACTAACTACAAAGCTTGGGATTTTCTGTGTTTCAAGTGATCTACATGTCTTTGCTGCTTGAAGCTGCTAGGAGCTTTGAATAAAATTCCTAGCAATAACATTGTCTTTGTCATTCTTGTGATTGTTTGACAGCTTCAAATGATGATGGTAAGTTTCTTCTTGCTGCACGGAGATGTAGGCGCCCAACTTGTACAGATTACATCATCTCTCTAAATGCTGAAGATGTCTCAAAGGGTAGCAGTACTTACATTGGAAAGCTCAGGTAAGGTCTACTGGGCACTAAAGTGCACTGCTTTCTAAGCTCTTCCAGTCTGAGGTCATCTTATCCTCCTTCATGGCAGGTCAAACTTTCTTGGGACTAAATTCACAATCTATGATGCACAGCCTCCAAGCACTGGAGCTAGGGTGACTAAATTTCGTTCCACAAAGCTAGTTGGAATGAAACAAGTCTCTCCTAGAGTTCCTGCTGGGAACTTTCCTGTAGCCCACATATCTTATGAGTTAAATGTCCTGGGTTCGAGGTAAGGTTTGTGCTTTTTAGTAGTTAGAACTCTCACGGGTCGATAAGAATGTATATGAGTACAGATCTATTCCTGCAAATTTAAGTGTGTTTCTTTTCAGTTGCTATGTGCTGTGCACCTAATATCTCATTGGGCAGTTGTTGATTAGTTTCTATGTTTTTTTACTGGCTAATTAAACTATGTAACTGGTAATCAGGGGACCAAGGAGAATGCACTGTGCTATGGATGCAATCCCTGCTTCTGCTATTGAACCAGATGGTGTTGCCCCTACACAAACTGAGTTTCTTCCTGGTGTTAGTGATTCCTTTCCTTCCCTCCCTTTCTTCAGATCAAAGTCGTCTTCTCGCACGGATATTTTTCATGCCAGACCCATGTCAACCGATAAGGATGATATGTTAGCGTTGAAAAACAAAGCTCCCAGGTGGCACGAGCAACTTCAGTGCTGGTGTCTCAACTTTAATGGACGGGTAACGGTGGCGTCAGTGAAGAACTTTCAGCTTGTAGCTTCGGTGGATAGTGGGGTTGGTGGACAAGAACAGGATGATGTAATTCTCCAATTTGGAAAAGTGGGAAAAGATGTATTCACCATGGACTACAAATATCCAATATCTGCATTCCAGGCTTTTGCTATATGCCTCAGCAGCTTCGACACCAAAATTGCTTGCGAATGACAGGTGCCGCATCATCTTCCTCCTTTTTTTTTTTTTTTTTTAACTTATTTTTTTATTTATTGGTTTTGGTGGCTGGGTGGAAACAAGTAGAATGTAGCATTCTGTTGTTGCTAGTTATTTTTTTCTCCAATTGTAAACTAGAAATATTGTCTAGCGGCTGCCATGCTGATCTTTTCTGATATATGGTGGCTTGTCGGGTATGGTTCATGATTTATGCGGATATTATCTATATTATTATCAGGAAATAACCAATTCTACTGCTGATTCGCCTCGTTTATTAAGATTCTTTGAATTTTTCTGATATTTGTGATGCTGAGCAATTCGTCGTGCTCAAGGTTTGACTGGACGCCGTAATGGCTCTTGCTAGGACTTCTTTGAACTAGATTACCTTAGCCAAATTCACTCTGGTTGTAGTTGTCTTTGGTTAGTTTGTGTAGCGGGACTTTCAGAATTTACTCGAATATGGGTTGGGTGAGAGCCATCGTCAAATGCATGGTACCCTATCATCTTGGAGCTCACTGTTGTAAGCACAGCTTGCTCGCAGCTAGGTATAGGGTTTGATGTTGTAACTAATGGTTCGTGTGCTTTCTGTCGCAGGTGATGCTGAAAAAGGTAACATTGTTGGAGGCCATTAGATAGGCTACTGACGTCTGTGTGAACCGCACTACAGCGGCGTTGCAGTTATAAGTGGCATTTATTCATGTACATAGAAACCGCTGGTATTGTTGGAAGAATTGGTCTGGCCTTTCTGGTTGTGCTGCGACCAACTTCTCCTCCTTTGACAAGTGGTTGTGTGACTCCTCTCTGTTTGCTTCGTGACCCGATTCTGCTTCCGCTTATTTTTTACGCCTGAGCTATTGGATGGGCCGTGGTAGATGATAGCTGTTTTATTTGCTTTCCTGTTTGCTTGGCTTGAATGCCTGGCAGGCCACCACTTTTTAAAGGCGTCGGGTGGATGAACGCTTTCAATTATTTTATTTTGAAGCTAAAAAGTTTTGTTCAAAAAGTAGAGCCTTTTCCGCTTAAAATGTTTTCCTCCTGACAACCCATTTTAATTTCCTGTGATTATGCATTTTAAGATGAGAAATCAGGAAGAGGCGGACGGTTGGATGTCGCTGTTGCCCAATTTTAGGTTTTTTTTTTTTTTTTTTGGTTGTTTTTGTTTTTAAGAACAATTGTAGCAAAAGAAGGTAAATTTTATGTTGTTTCTCAGGCATCTATTAGTAGGGTCTTCTGTAAATTCCCGAGTTCCTCGGAAATCATGCGTTCTTGAAGGTTGAATCAGTTGATGTTTTATTTGTGGGGACGTGTTGGTGTTTTTGTGTGGTTTTTTGGCTACTAACTGGGCGCCCGAAACTGTGAAAATCCTGGTGGAAAGTTATAATAAGCGAGTGTAGAAATCTTCTGTGGATGTCCTAACTCGGCCTAATATCGTTAGTTGTTTTTTTAAAAAATTTTATTGTAACAGCGTATATAAAAAATTTTTATGTGCGATTTTTTTTTAGTTGTATTTGTTTGTATATTACTGTAGCATTATATTTGAAAAACAGGAAACGGAAAGGTGGAGTTATATATCATGTAATTTATTTTTATTTAAATTCTTGTTCATGGAATAACGGGTGCTGTAGGGATTTTATTATTGCTACTATGAGAATCACATCCAACGTTACATTCCAACAGACGATGAGACAACAAAAAATGCTACGAGTAAAGAAAAAGGAAGTATCAGTGGAAGTGGTAGTATCAGAATTCTCAGAAAGGAGGAGCAGGTCCACCTGGTCCAGAAGGCCCACCAAAACAATCTTGGAATAACCAGCAGCAACAGAGACAGGACAAGCTAAAAAAAAAAAAAAAGAGTAGACTCCCGGCTCAGTACTTTCATTTTCACGCCCGGTTCAAAATTCCAAATCCAAAGGCCAAGCATAGCAACAGAAAAACTCAAGAGAAGCCAGCGACATCAGCCACACAAATGCCACCACTAATCTAGAGAGACCACCTCTCCTTTTTTTTTTTTTTTTATTAACGATAAAAAGCATAAAAATCCAATACCATAAAGTAGATTTCATTTTCTTCCCCTAACTTTTTGATTTTCAGGACGAGGTAGCACATAGCCACAAGGGAAAAAAAAGGCGTTCTTTTTGTGATTTTTTTAAAAGAAAAAAGTAACTGAAGTCGCGGTGCTTTTAACTTTTAATTTTAAACCCGTTAGCAATAAAAACCACGGAACCAACTACTACTACTACACTAAACCAGCTCATAAAATATATACATATACATACATATATATATATATATATATATGTATGTACAGCAGCCTACGATCGATAGCTTACCAAGCAGTTATGGCGGTGCAAATACCCTGGGCACACCCACCAAAGAAACCAAGTCCCCCGGGTCCTCCAGGTCCAGCTCCCCAACCGGGTCCACCAGCTCCCCAACCGGGTCCACCAGGTCCAGGTCCCCAACCGGGTCCTCCAGGTCGCATTGTGGAGTAATATTAATCTCTATGCGTCTTCCGGAGTCGGAGATGCCGTATGGGACTGAACCCAACAAAGAGACAGAGAGTGTGTTTTGTCGAAAGGGAGAGGGTTGTGCAGTCCTAAGTTTGTTAAAAATTTGGAGTTCAAAAGCAGTGAAAAATGAAAAGTTTACGAGACAGCACTGAAAAATATTTGGCAGCATATAATGCGAAGACCATCCCAAAGGCAAAGGCAAAGGCAGCAGATCCTCTATAGAGTATATACACTGCTAGGCGCCTGCTAGCTTATTTATATATTTTCATAGCCCCGTCTTGGTGCTGTGGCTAGTACCTCTTTATCCTACCAGCTCTCCAATGCAAACCTACCATTCAGATCAGATTTCAAAACTCCACAACATCTGCAATTCTACTTCACCTAGCATTCAAACCCCCGTTCCCATCCACGTACGCAAGCTCAACTAAACAACAAAAGCAATTTATTAACATCAAGTTATTCAACAATAATAATGTCCACAACTTGATGTTCCCCTTTCAAAGCGAGTGATATTAATTGTCTAACACTTGAAAAATATTATTGAAATCACAAACTCATTCCATATTGTTAAAGAAAGAAATCAGGATGCAGGATAATTAGGAAGCCTTTTCTTTTCTTTTTTTTCCGAAACGGAATAAACTCACACGTATACAATTAGATTAGAAACACTCAAAAGTTACGTCCGTTAAATTTAAACGAAACCCACAAAAAATCCACGTCCAATCAATTGGTGACAAGACGAGACTCCCATGAAACTTAAGTCTAGACCGAAGAACCCACGGATAATTAGGAAGACAAATAGTAGTGTTCGAATCAGGCGAGGCTGTGAAATTGGATAATTATGAAATTCGATTTCCGCCATGTGTTGAATTCCCGTTTCATTAAATGAATCATCCCGTGATATGTCAAATTTGAACGTTGACTAACCAGACCAACCAAACCGGGGGTAGATGAAAATGATCAAAATTTGAGGCTCCACGCTCTGTTTATACCTAATAATAATAATGATATAATAAGCCCTACGAGTTCTCCTCCATCAAATTCTAGCCTTCTAAAATGAGATTTTTTTTTACTCTATTTTGTGATGTTCTATTATGTATTTTTTTTTCAAAAAAAAAAAAGATGCTGTGTTAGTAGTTATTTGATAGTAAGAAAATAAAAATGAATTAAAGTATGATGATTATGAAAATATATATATATATATAGTACTAATATAACAAAAAAAAAAAGGGTGGGGGGGGGGGGAATAGATAGTTGAAAAAAAAGTGGAATAGAATATGAAATTTAGGTGGAGGTACGCAAACCACCAATCAATGACTGCTATACTAGATTTGTGAAAATAGTCTAAGATCATCATATCATGGTCATGGGGGCTCCCACTTTTGTAAAGTGATTATCTGCTACTTCTACGTCATTGGGAGCCCACGCTAATTATAATAGTGTGTTAGTAAGAGAAAAAGAAGAAAACAGAGAAAAGCCCGAAGAATAACTGAAAAAGGAAGGCCTTCTTCCGTTCTCGCATGTTTAAGTCGTTTGATTGATTGAACAAATAGTCAAAGGCCGACAACTGCCAGAGCCATCATGTCTTAGATTCTCCGGCTCTTACTTTTCACAAAAACCAAAATTCCATTATTCGTTTGAATTCATGCATGCGATCGAGCTACTAACACATTTATTTGAGCTATTCCAACGGATTTGTTTGGATACACGTATTATTTTAAATAATATTTTATTTATATTATAAATATATTTTTTTATCAATTTTTTATCTCACATACATCATATCACAAAAAATGCTACAGTAATTATTATTTTTTTTTTTTCTCGTACAATAATCATTGAGTTACTGCTTGGGAGTCTCATTTACTGTGCAAGCCAACATTACTATTTTTTTTTTTTTTTACAACACAATTTAGGGCTGTTTAAAAAGAAAAGATTGCTTGTCTTTGCAATCATGGAAACAGACACGTTGAAGTCGGTAAGAAGATTAGAAAATGTTGTGATATGATAGAGGCTGAGGGAAGAGCTTTGGAATACATGATATGATATAGCTCTTCGAGTTGCTCCCATTTGCTTTTTGAAGTAGACTTTTGGCTGCAAATGCATGATCGATGTTTTGACCATCGATTACAAACCAGCCTGCCCTACCAATCAGGACAAGACCGCGGATAAGTTTTTGGTTTTTTGTTTTTTTTTTTTCAAAAAAAGAACCAAACAGATAACCCAGTAAAAAAAAAAAATGCATCTCGGCTAATTCTCTACTTTTTAACCATAGCATACTCAGTTAAATTTATGAAATTGTCAGTACAATTTCATAAAATATATATATATATATATAGAAAGAGAAAAAAAAAAGGGGGATGAGGAGAGGAATGAGCGCGTTTTTTATATGAATTTCATCATTGATTACAAATTACACTACTACTACTACTACTACTGTGTTGTCGAGTAATGCAAACTGTACGAATCACATAGGGAAGGATCCTAAAAAGAATACGCAGTAGAAAAAGAAAGAGTAAATTTGAAATACGAGCTAATTAAGGGGCCTTGCATTACAAGTCAGGATGAATTACCATACTGTTGAGCCTTAAATATGCATGTAAATATGCATGAATAATGGTCTTGGTGTGTATGATCGTTCCATGATGCCTGAATCTTTTGTAATTATTCTGCACAATGCCCACCTTAATACTATTAATAATGATATACTAATACGTACGTAAGACTCCATGATTCTTTCTTTCTTATCAAAGTACTTCTGCTGCTGCCGCGGCTTTGTACACGCACACGCACGCAAGAGAGAGAGAGAGAGAGCAGTGAATAAAAATGATTAGTGACGAAGATGAAATGCACAGCACACTTTCTCCCACTATCATCGAGCTTGACGTAATCCTACTGTGCTTTCTCACCATGTGCACCTAATTTCAAGCCAATAATCCGTCTAGTAAAAAAGATCAGAGATATATAGTAGCAGTGAAGCTTAAATTACATTACGGATCTATATGTATTACTTACTGCGTGGTATACCACTCACTCCGTCCCAATTATGTTTCGAAATCTAATTTTTTAAAAGTAGTGGTTTATCTGTGATGTTTGTGCTTCTCTTTTTAATTTTACCCCCACAGATTCAAAATTTAAGTTTGAATAATAACATGCATATGATTAGAAAAAAAAGGGGGGGGGGTTGTTTTGATTTTTTCAACATGATAAATATTTTGAAACATTCCAAAATAGAAAGTATGATATTTTCAATGGGACACAGGGAGTAGTATTTTACGACCTCTTTTATTCATGAGCTCTTTTTTTTTTTTCCGTCAATGATAATAATTGTATAACCTATTATATCATAATCTACAGTGAACGGGAGTCTGAGAAGGTTTGTGTGTTAGAGGTTAATAAGTATTCAAATCTGACTAGACTAAGGGGTGCTATGGCACCACCCTCAAATTTTTTAAACTGCAGGCGAAGTTTGAACCCTTCATCTACGATCCAAGGGGAACTTGAGTTCCTCCTCTTGGCGGCCACTCAGCTAAACTCAGTGGCTTGGCTTTATATTCATGAGCTCAGTGAACCCAAACCTTAAGATGGACCAACCACTGCTTTGAATTCCTTCGAAATGCTCTATTGGGCGGCCCTCGTGACGTGACGTGGGGGCTGCACATCGTTGAATTCTTGAGAGCTACGAATTCAAAACGCACCTGCTAACTAACCGTCGCCGTCGTATTCGACAGAGATCTTCATTGAGTTTCTGAAGCCCATCTCATACTCATACAATGAATCAAGTCTGTCGAATGAGGAAATAAGAGACGAATTACAGAACTGGTTTCATTACGTCATACCATATCCATATGCGTGTGAACTGCTCGGGGCAGATTAAAACCCTCGAGCCAACATCGGGCTTGAGAATTTTTTTTCCCCGGAATTCTTAAACCAAATTATACAAATCGCAACATATATAGCTGCTAGGGGATGGTCTTGAATTGCAATGTTGATAGAAAATCCAAAAAAAAAAAAATTGCAGCAAAAGTCCAAGCGAAGCCTACTCCAGGTGGGAGAGAGAGATTCCCGGAGAACCGTGCGTGGGCTTACTCATCAAATCAAATCCCTTTGTTTGGTTTAATTTAATCTCGATTAAATTAAAATAATTTAATCTCGATCCTGATTTCTTGCCATCAACCTGTCTCTGCTTTTACGTGCACTACAACTCAGACGACCAAATATAAATATTTATTCCCTTTATTATTTACTACTCTCTTCGTACTACTTTTGCTTGAAACCTAGAAACATCAGGCATGCATCTAAACGTACATCAAATTTGTTTTGAGGGGTGGGGCTCGGCTCAATTTTAATGAACTCCTTCCCTTCTTTTGGAAAGTAATAACTTTAATTAGTTCCATTGGTTTTAGTGTTCTAGAGTGTCTGTAGAAATGTGGGTAGTTGAAATGATATTTTTGGGGTGGGGGAGGGATGGATTAAGTATATAAATGAGAGGTCTCGAGTTCGAAATTCTCGACTTGTATCGTAAAAAAAAAAAAAAAGAGGGGAAGAAAAGATATAATTGAGAGGAAAAAGATTGCGAGGAGAAGTTGAAGGATAAAAAAAATGATATAATTATTTTAAAAATAATGATAGGTTAGATAATACACCATTCGTTTCTATTTAAATGGACCCCAGCCGAGTGGTCCCTTTTATATGTACTTTTACCATATCAAGAAAGTATTTATGAAATTTTTTTTTCCAAATTTACCCTTATTTATACTCTCAACTTTCTTGATTTGGTAGTATTAGAAATTAAGATTGTGTTTGGATTGTATTTTCCGTCATTTTTCATGAAAAAAATACTGTAGCGATTTGATATATGTGAAAGAAAAAGATGATAGGGAAATGTGATCACGGAAAACGACAATATTTTCCGACGGAAACAAGCAATCCAAGCATGGATTTAGTGTTTGTAGCATTAGACATAAAAAGTAGAAAATGGGAGAGAGTGGATTACAGACATTATTAATGATCATAGAGAGATATGGATGAGTAGAAGGAGAAAAGGGTAGTTTTGAAAAGTCAGGTAAATTTTAGAAACTACTAACTAGCTTTTTTTTTTAATTTAAAATATTCTCAGCTGTTCAGGCCATTCGGATAGGAATCCGGTGTATATACAGTAAGCTGGGTACGATGAGGAGAGAGGGAACTAAAAAGCACCAGCGGACGGTCAAGATATGTGGTTTGACATCTTTTGAAACTGGACCCTAAAAATTTCACCAAAGCAGCTTTCGTTTCGACACGAAAAGGGACAGGTCCATGGAGTCCATACCGGACGAGTGCCGCCCCACCCCCAACACAATATCATGTCCCTTTCACTCCCTGACATTTGTACTACATTGCCCCTCCTCTCCCTGTCTCCCTCCCTCCCACTTGGCATTCACAATTCCGAGTGTAACCCCCATCTTCGCCGTCCATCATCACACTCAAACCTCTTCTACAGCCATTATTTCAGCGATCCAACATTAATTATCTACCAAATGATTAGTTTAGAACATTTAACTTACATGTTTGTCCTTATCAAAAGAAAAAAAAAAAGAAGATAAACTTACCTTATGTTTGTCCTTTGTGCTTGTTTAGCTTGTGTCGTCATCTTAATAATCACCACAATATTTTGCTAAAATATATGCGATGTGAAAGGGTCGTTGAAAAAATAAAAAATTTAATTAAAATTATATTTATAATGTAAATGAAATATTGTTTAAAATAATTTTACTGTCCAAATACACCCATCGTTATTTGCACGCCTACTTTCCATCAAACACAGTTCACCATTTTATTTTTATTTTTATTTTTATTTTTTGGGGTTAGGAAGTTGCTATATTATGCCTTATGTTATTTGCAAATTTGTGTGAAATGAGAGGCCTCGCAAGTAACCTAGATTAAAAAAAGTTAAATTTTTTAATGTGTGTCAAAAAAAAAAAAAAGAGACATTCATTGCCCTTTTATATATTTAATATTAATATTAATAATAATACTCGCTCTTTCTTTAGAAAAAGAAATAGAGTACTTAATTGAAACCCGGGAGCCCCAATGCACAGAGACATGAGATGTCTGTGAGATAAATTCTTACGAAATCGATATGGCAGCTGCACTCCTCCTGCTCCTGGCGGTAACAGCCAACGGACCAACAGTACTGCTGGTGTAACTGGAGTTGGTGCGGCAGCGGCCTCCTTCCATAAGGCATAAGTAACGGCGGAAGAAGAAATGAAAAGCAATGAGAGATGATTGGACGGTCCTGATGTCATAATTAATTAAACCCATCACATCTGATCATTCCATAGCATTTAATCCGTATCTCTCACACTTACGTGGTCCCACCCCCACTCTCACTCGGACGCAAAAAATCCAGCCGTCCAACTGTGATCACGAGATATACCAAAAAAAAAAATAAAAAAGAACACAGTTTAATAAATCAATCATAAGTCACTTAACACCACTCCCCGGTCAAACCGCCCTTCGCCGCTCCCTCGGGTTAGACTACTCTCAAGAATGGGCACGAGTCGGATATCCACCCAATGCACCATTTGACATATTTTATCGGTACTTTGCGGATTAGTCGGACCCTTATTCGTTTCGCATATTATCAGATATCTAATTACTAAATATTTATTAAAAAAATGATTGATTCAATGGCTACGCTACGTGCCTTGATCGCCATTTGTTTTTAAAAATAATTTATACTAATTTAATTTTATATTTTACATATTCAACTAAAACTCAACAAAGACTTTTCTCCAAAAATTTTTTTTCGAGAAACAAACACGTAAAGAGAATACAAGAAACAATGAACTATCAAAATGAATAAAAATCTGAAATAAGTAGTATCTTTTTTTAATACATATTCCATATCAATTAAATTTTTTTTCTTAAAAAAATAAGATCATATCCACTACAAATTGAGTAGTCATAGTTTATCGTCAAATTGTTCTGTATCTATCTCTTAAAATGTATCGTTACTTTTCTTTTTGTTGGATTGATATTGTCTTTATTATTATTTTTAATCAAAAAAATAAAGATTTTAAATAAAATTCTATAAAAAAAAGAACGGGGAATTATAAGCTTCATGACTTGACTAGTTAAAATCCTCTTCTGCAATTTGTATATTTTTTTTAGAGACGATAACTGTTGTATACTATAATCTATCATATATTAGGAGGAGGGGGCAGACCTAAGGAGATTCAGGAATATTTCAAAAGGGACTGGATCACCATCGAATTAGATAGGTGCACCATGCACCTGCCTGAAGTTTTTCAAGTAAAGCCACTTTTAACGAACCCTTGCCCCTCACTCCCACCCCCACCAAACTTTGGGCTGGTGGTTCTCTTCTGCAACTTATATAGATACAGATAATTTGGACCCATTTTACATTGTTAAAATATTTTGTACAAATTAAATGATAAAATATTTTTGGATAAGTTTTATTTTTGAGTATGTTGATCTATTTATAAAAATAAATTTATTGACACAAACAAATAATTATTAAAATATTAGTTGTATAAATATAAAAAAATAGATAATCTTTTCTTCGGCAGTCACCCCTCCCACTACAACTGCTGCTAGTGTAGCCTACATTAACTGATAAACTTCCATTTTACCGCGAGATCACAATCTCCAACCTCTCTGTAGAGTCCCAAAAAAAAAATTTTTTTTGGGGGTAATTCATTTCTCAAGTTCTCGTGACACCGGCATCGACCCGGCCGCCCAAACCCGTTGTAAGCGGTTGCGCCTCGTCGCGAACGGATAAGCCTACACCACCCATGGTCGTTCCTCACATGCAGCACGGCTCATCCTGCGGCTCCAATTCCTCCCTCATACACGTGTAGTTCGCCCTACCGTCGCTGCCATTTCACAACCTTGGACCAATTTTTAACCCAGGTTAGCTTTTAACCCCAACTCAAAGTTAACACCATCACACTTAAAAACCTTATCTTCTCAGCAGTAGTCTACACTCTACTGTCGCTCACAACATTTCTCTCTCCCTCCTTAGTCCTTGCCCCTCTCTCTCACACGCACAGAAACACACACACACACATCCACACTGTCTCTCTGTCTCCCTCTCTCTCTCTCAGAGACTCCAATCGAGCTAGTCGTTAATGGTGTGTTGTTTCAGATCTGAGAAAGCTCGTGAAATTACCGCATTGGCCTTTGTGTATTTTGTCTGTGTGGCTTTGATATTCAGGACGTAAACTTTTATTAAAAAAAAAAAAATTGCTGTCGTCAGTGTTATTTTCTTCTGGGAGGTGGCAAATGGCTCACTCGCTGTCGACGCCGTCGTTTCCGGAGGAGGTGCTGGAGCACGTGTTCTCATTCCTCAGCTCGGACAAGGACAGGAATGCGGTTTCAGTGGTGTGCAAGTCGTGGTACGAAATCGAGAGGTGTTGCAGGAGGAGGATATTCATAGGCAACTGCTACGCGGTGAGCCCTCGGACGGTGATCCAACGGTTCCAGGATGTGAGATCGGTGGAGCTGAAGGGCAAGCCCCATTTCGCCGACTTCAATTTGGTACCCGAGGGGTGGGGAGGCTATGTGCACCCTTGGATTGCTGCCATGGCCGCGGCTTACCCTTGGCTGGAAGAAATCAGGCTCAAGCGGATGGTGGTCACCGATGAGTCCCTGGAGCTGATCTCTAAGAGCTTTAAGAACTTCAAGGTCTTGGTTTTGTCGACTTGTGAGGGCTTTAGCACTGATGGACTTGCCGCCATTGCTGCCAATTGCAGGTCCATCTTCTCCCTCTGGTTTTCCTCCTCTTTTTTTTTTTTTTTTTAATATATTGCTATGGGTCGTGGAAATCTACTATCCTTGTGCAGTTTTGTTGGCTAAGAAAGTTTGATTTTATTTGGATTTTGGTCTCTTTCGTTTACTAATGACCCGAAGCAGGTTTCAAATCTGAGGTTCTCAGTTTATTCTTTTTCTTTTCTCGCCCAATGCTGTGGATTTTAGCTCTCTTGTCTTCTTCGTTCTTTATGACTAAAAAAAAAAAGAGGAATAAGGTTTCTTATGAGTTCTTTAGTGATGATTTGGCAAGTGGAAAAGGGACTGTGGCCTAGTGGGTTGAGTTTTTCGTTTTTTTGTTGTTTTAGATTCGATTTGGCAAATGGGCTGTGATTGATTTGGATAGATAGTTTTCCGACTGAATCTGATATCAGGATCTAGCTTTCTTCCTCTTGGTTGTTAGTGACAACATTTTGGTCGGCACCAGATTCCACGGAATCCGGAAAACTTTTCCTTTATAACTTGCACTACCTCCTCTTTTTGGTTCCCGTACAAATCATGTAAGCCTTGTAAATGCTTTGGGTGCTATTTACTTCTTATTATTATTATTATTATTCAAAGATGTTTGTTGTGTTGCTTTATCTTTATATGACTCCGGCTTTTATCGATTATCAGAAATGTATGTTCTTTGTCAGATATCAATACAGGTCCTTTCCCTTTACTTTTGCAGTCACGTTCTGATGGTTGATTTATGTTTCTTGGACAGTATGTTGGACTTTCATTTTTTGGTCTTTCTTGGAACTAAAGTACATGCGGAGATCTTTACCCTCAGTGCTAAATATTTGAGAAATGTAGTTTTAGATAAGTGCACTCCGTTTAGAAGTCTCCTCTGTAATTCCCCGGTTCTGGTAAGCAGGAGCTAAAAATTAATTGGATTAAGTATTAGCTGGTATTGCAGTAAACATTATTTGTCGGGTGGGAAAAATTTATTTCTGACGAGTCGATTGCTACCCTCCTGTTTGTATAACAAGATATAGCATTTTAATAGATAGCAATTAATCCTTAAATTTAGCTTGGTAACTACTTATGTGCTGCTTCTCTCACGTGAAATTCTTTACTTAATCACTTGGGTTCTTTTTGCTGAGTAATAGCCTTGTTTAGTGCATGACTTCTCAATCATGGTTGTTGCATTTTTGGTATAGGAATCTGAGAGAACTGGACTTGCGGGAGAGTGAAGTGGAGGACCTAAGTGGACACTGGCTTAGCCACTTCCCTGAAACCTGCACATCATTAGTGTCACTGAATATTGCTTGCTTAGGATCAGAGGTCAGTTTTTCAGCCTTGGAACGTCTGGTTGCTAGGAGTCCTAATCTGAGAACTCTTCGTCTCAACCGTGCTGTTCCACTTGAGAAGCTCCCCATTCTATTGCACCGTGCCCCCCATTTAGTTGAGTTAGGTACTGGTGCCTACTCAGCTGAGAGCAGGCCTGATGTCTTCTCAAACCTAGCAGAAGCTTTTTCAGCGTGCAAGCAACTCAAAGGCTTGTCTGGGTTTTGGGATCTTGTTCCTGCTTATCTTCCGGCAGTGTACTCAGTTTGCTCTAAGCTCACTTCTTTGAACTTGAGTTATGCCACTATACAAAGCCCTGATCTCGTCAAGCTTATTTGCCAGTGTCATAGTTTACAGCGGCTGTGGGTATGGCTCGTCTCTTACATTGTTCAATCATCTTATATATTTAGTTCAAAGGTGCGGAGAATTAAATGCATGCTGCTTGGATAATTGAATTTACTTCTGTGCTGCTTATAGTCAAATTGTGCATTTAGCTTCACTTCTTGCCTTAAGCGAATTTGCAGAAATTATTTGAGTCGAGTGTGGGCTATGTTTGGATGTAAGAATTTCATCTGTTTTGCTTCATTGTGTTTTGGTGAATCTCTTGCTGAGATCCTTCATAACGTTTGGAGTCTTTTTTCTTCTTTACCTTTGCTCCTTTTTAACTATTAGACCTGTTACTGCAGGTATTAGATTACATTGAAGATGCTGGTCTTGAGATCCTTGCCAGATCTTGTAAAGACTTGCAGGAACTGAGGGTGTTTCCTTCTGACCCTTATGGTGCAGAAGAAAATGTGCCATTGACTGAACGAGGCCTTGTCGCTGTATCAGAGGGCTGCCCCAAGCTCCATTCGGTTCTCTACTTCTGTAGACGGATGTCTAATGCTGCTTTAGTTGCCATTGCTAGAAGCTGCCCTAACTTTATATGCTTCCGACTATGTATAATTGAACCCCGTACTCCTGATTACTTAACCCTTGAACCATTTGATACTGGTTTTGGAGCCATTGTAGAGCGTTGCAAGGAACTTCGCCGACTCTCCCTCTCTGGCCTCCTCACTGATCGAGTATTCGGGTACATTGGACAACACGGCAAGAAATTAGAAATGCTCTCTGTAGCTTTTGCTGGGGATAGTGATTTGGGCCTGCATCATGTGCTATCTGGGTGTGAAAGCCTCCGGAAGCTTGAGATCAGGGACTGCCCGTTTGGGGACAAGCCTCTGCTAGCCAATGCTGCAAAACTGGAGACAATGCGATCCCTTTGGATGTCATCTTGCTCGGTAAGTTTTGGAGCATGTAAGCTGCTAGCCCAGAAGCTGCCTAGGCTTAATGTTGAAGTGATGGACGAGAGGGGACCCCCAGATTCGAGGCCAGAAAGCTGCCCCGTTGAGAAACTCTACATATACCGCACAGTTGCCGGGCCTAGGTTTGACATGCCTGATTTTGTCTGGAAAATGGAAGAAGGTGCCGGATTGAGGTATTCTTGACGAGTAGTATTTGCCCCGCCATGGTCTTGCGAAATCATAAAGCAGGTAAATGCTCCGTAAGATAGTCATTGCTCTCCATTCATTTTAGTGATTCTCTACGTAGTTGCTGCCCCTCTGGAAATTGGAACAAGGAAGTTCGGGGGTACGGGGAAGCAAAGCCGAGGAGCTCAAATGCCATCCATTTTGCCTGTTGGCTGAGCAATTTTATAGATAGCGGTACTTAATAATATTCTAATAAGGAGATGAAGCTCGGGTTATTTATGTGTGTCGTCTAGAAATCTTGTCTGCATAATGACATGTAATCACATGTATACTATTAGTAGACTACGGTTTTCCTGTTCGTCTCTCCTTTGTTGTTTGTAACAATAAACATCTTAAATTTTATCCCTTGTACTCCATTAATTTGCAATTCTTTTTTCTTGTGGCAATGAAAAGGAAATGTCACTCGCACTCGTAGTCCGGTTTTCTGCTCAGGAAATTCGCGAATGCTCTCAATTTGAGGAGGATGTTCTTTTGGTTTGGTTAACCTTCAATACATTTTTGTATCTTAATACTGTACGTACGTGTGTCCGCAGGAAGATGGATGGTTGTTCATAGAGGGGCAGCAATAGGTATCCCCGCATCTTTGGGATTCTTTCTTACTAGTTGCATGTCATGCAGGCGGAAGACGAAAAGCCGAGGGGCAATCGAGCAGCATTACGTGCGTGGAGTACCAATAATAATGAATATGGCTAACGGGACTGAAGCACTACTCTGCTATTGCTAGCAATTAGCAATAGCATTGAGAGAGAGAGAGAGAGAGATACAGGGTTTTGCCTTGCCTCGACTCGGCTGTCGCGTGTTCAGTGAAAGATTCGGGAACTTGCACACTGTTCGTAGCGTGCTTTTGCTATATTTCACGCTCGCCACCACACACACGGATACCAACACAACCGCCAGCTTTGTACGGCACCTGACGGGCCTCTTCCGTCAGTCTCTGGGTGTGCAGTGCAGTGCAGTGCAGTGCACTCACTGGGGTTTTGGTTTTTCCAGCAGAGAGAATACCATTATTGGAACTGGTAAAACCGTATCAGTGAAAAATAAATACTCCCTCCGTCCCATCACTTTGACAGTTCTATTTCTTTTTTCACATAATTTAAGAAAAAGTAGTTAATTTTATTAAAAAAGTAAATTTAGATTGCTATTTTTCTAAAATATCTTCACATTAAATAGAGTACAACTTTATAGGAACTTAAATTGATAGTAAAAAAAGAGTCAACTCTCCTCACTTTGACAGTTCTATTTCTTTTTTCACATAATTTAAGAAAAAGTAGTTAATTTTATTAAAAAAGTAAATTTAGATTGCTATTTTTCTAAAATATCTTCACATTAAATAGAGTACAACTTTATAGGAACTTAAATTGATAGTAAAAAAAGAGTCAACTCTCCTTAAATGTGGTAGGTTTATAATAACAACTTCTTACATTGAATGAGGGTATTTTAGAAAAATTAAAATATAACTACATTCTTCAATTCAATTGGAAAGTAAACTACAATAATTTGAGACAGATGAAAAAGAAAAACAGGACTGTCAAAGTGGGACGGACGGACGGACGGAGGGAGTAATAATGATACTCCCAAGTTAGACGCGGGAAATGGTAAAAACGCGAATTCGTGCGCTAACAACGCATCCGTCGACGATGGACGGTAGACAAAAGAGGTCCACCGCCAATCATCAAAAGGCAAAGGCTGACCTAATAATAATCTATATACGTAAAAGTAGCACTCCTACTTGAATACACAAAAAATAATAGTAAGTACTCCGGCCTCCACCAGTTAGTTAGACAAGTAAGCTACATAGTACATACATAGACATGGAGATGCCACTCCGCTCTCCAAAAGAAATTAATAATTGTAAATGTATGTAATCAATACCAAGCGAGACTTTTGATTGGCCGATCATGCTCCGCATGTTTCCTGTATTCATGACCACCACCGTCCATTCTCGTCGATCACCATCATCTTCCATCATATGCCACTCCAATTTTCCACCCACTATTTCTCATTTTTCATCTCTTTTTAATGTGTCGGAATTTATTTATGTAGCACATCTCTACTCTCTCTCTCTCTCTCTCTGTATATATTGGTAAGATGTATGCAAAATTCTTTTGATCTGTTGCTTTTAAAATTTTGCATTTATGCGCAATTCTGTACGCCAGTTTTGCAGGTAAATATATCCTATTATTAGCACAAAAGATATCGAAGTGCATCATTCACGAAATGAAAAACAAATGCAATATTTGAAGGACCCTTTATGCCATATTGTTCTTCGTCTCCTTTTATTGAGATGGTAGTGTAGAAATAATAGAGAGTAATTTTTGAGAAATTTCGGGGCACCGTCAAACAAGCAATGTTTGATTCATGGGTTAATTTCGGAAACCTCCCTGAGGTTTTCCCTAATCACATCTGGCACCCCTTAACTTTAGAGGAGAAATTACGATGCTATCCCCTGTTATTAAGTAATTCTTGCACATGAAAATGCTGCAAAAATAAAATTTTTTTTTGAAGGTATATTAGTTGAAAATTGAAAGAACAAGATTGCTATCATTTTTGGCACACAATTTGAGTGCCATTTTTGGTGTATATAAGCCTGATGGTGGGCTTTCTTAGCTAATCCTACCTGAGCATATAGTTGCCGAGGAAGAGGTGGTGATAGTTAGACGAAAATCAGTCATATGATGGAAGGCAATTAACAAATGCAATTGAATGCGAAAGAGGCTGGGGTGCTCTTCAGTTTGTGGGTTTTCAGCTTCAACTCCACTAGAGTAGATAAAAATCAGTTTCACCTTCCACTTATACATAAAAAGAAAAAAAAAAGTATGAGCTTTTTAATTTCTACAGTTTCTTTTGTTGATATTAAGGGATATGGCGAAGATCTTAGCTAATATATAGTATGCATGTTGACAAAATTTAGATGCAATGATGTTTTGTAGTCCATAGATGATGGTAATCAAACGAATATTTATAAAACTACAAAGAATAGCTAAAGGATTGGGGTCTAATCATTTTCATCCTTACTAATATTGAGTACTTAGTCTAGGCATGAGAAATACTTGACTGTATATTTGGAGCTATGCAGTTAAGAGTCTGGTCATGTTGTACTTGGATCTCATCAAATTGATTTTGTAATCTGAATAAAAAATGTAGAGAACAATTAATATTTGATTGATGCATCAGTTGTTGCAATTTGCCCAAAGAAAATTGATGGTGAATGATATTGGTATCTTGTCTCCAAGTTATTTTATACAGCTTAAGCACCCAACGGTCCTCTACAGCAGCATAGTTAAGAAATTTCTCGTGCTTACTGCACTTACTCCCGTTTAGCTTCAAAAATAATATCACAACATAGCTTTTTTTTTTTTTTTTTTTTCATCTTGTAAATTCAAAACTCATCTTCCCAGCGGGGTAAAAGTGAAACAAAAAATAGTCTCTCTCCTATAAATAATTTTTAAATACTATTCTCACACAAAAGGGTTGACAGTGTGATGAAAGTTGTCATTCTAAGGGCGGTAGGTGTGATATCTGAAAGTTGGAAGGTTCTAGGCGTGATCGGAGAAAACTTCAGGGGAGGTTTCTGAAATTAACCCTTGATTCATCTTTGTCTAAATTTGGAGGGAGGCCCCCGTTGCAGCATCGTCGGACGACATTGACTTGGAGTTGGAGAAACACATCGATAATACTACTGACTATGCTCCTTATTTTAGTCCTCTTAGTATTCGACTAATTTAACAACAAAAAAAAACACACACGCACACACTTCATCTAACATGCTCTCTAGGGATTAATACCTGATAGCTATTTTTTTGTCAATTCGGTTATGTTAAATATCGGAGACCCATGTTTGATAGTAGTTTATACACTACCGTCTGCATCTATTTGACTATGCTTTTCTTTCTATTTTTTTGGTCTTTCGTTCTTCCTTCCTTCTTTTTTTGACTAATGCTCTTTCGTTCTGGTTTCACATCCCTTGGGTCCTCAAATTTACTAGGACAGTGAGGTTCCAACTTCTCAAACTCCGTTTATGAATTAGAGGGGACAGCATTTAGGGCAGGGTTCTAGAATTGTACCACAAAATTGACATTTCCCCGTTGAAAAGGAACGGAGCGAAGGAGCTAAGAACTTAGGAGCTTGTTGAATAAGTTAGGCTGACCAAACAGTACTGGTTTTTTTTGAAATGTAAGTTATTTGGGATATTTTTACCGTAGCACTTTTTATGACGTGATGTATGTGAGATAAAAAGGTAATTGGGAAGATAAAAAGGTGTATTGAAAATTGTGATGATGATGTAAGCAAATAAAATTGGAGAAATGAATAGGATGATTTTACAAACCTCCCCTAAGGTTTGTCTTAATATCACTTAGCATCTTCACAATTTCAAAAATTTCTATTACCTTCCCTTGATTGACATCTTTTGTAATATTGTCCCCCCTTGTGCGTTAAAAATTTCATAAAAGAGGAGAGATGACAATTTACTTTGATTTATACCTTTTTGTTGTTCTTTATATAAATATTAGAGCAGCAATTAAGACCAAACTAAACTTAATATGCAAAATATAAATTAGGAGAGATGCAAGCGCAACAAAGAGAAGATGAGTAGTTTTATAACTGCGTAACGATGACTAGTATTCCAACTCGAATTGTAAAGACACCAAAATAAGAAACACAAGTGTAGCAACGATGTGATCAACTTAAACAGGAAATTAATAGAATATATTGTAACAAATGATAACAAGTTCTAACATTGGAACGCACTCTTATAATTCATCAACATCACTTAATATAAGAATTGATATTATGGTTATAATAGAAAGGCGACAATTAGGATTTCAAAAAGTGAAAGAAATTCAAATAGGCTACATTTACTTCTAATACCCATTTGATGTACTTCTCGTTTGTTACGAATAGCAGTGTTAGAAATTCTCGACTTTTTGCTAATTTCGGGGGGAAAAAAAAAGTTCTCATTATAAATGATAGTTTTGCTAATTGTTGGTCCTAATTTTTTTTAAAAACTTTTGCAAATTTTAGTTAATCAATTAGGGGTTTTAGTCAATATATCACCCATGACAAAGACATCTTGTATTGTTAATTTGACAAGAAAAGTAAGCGGGGTGTTAAGTGATATTAAGGCAGGCCTGAAGCGAGGTACACGAAAATTATGGTGCAAATTGACTTGAGAATGCGAGGGACGCCGATTTAAGCCCGGGGGGGACCGGTAGCTGATCACCTCTTTGTTACGAAAAATATTTTTCGCGTCAACCGGACCACTACTATCAGTACACTTCTCTCTATCTCTACTCTATACAATTCAAATTCAGAGGCACAAAGCAGCCAGCAAGAAAGACAAAGACGCTGCTATAGTGCAGTTTGTGTGGTAATATACTCTATCATTCTTCAGGCTGAATAATGGGGAAAATAGTATGTACGGAGCTTAGTGGAGGAGGCGATGGAGTTGATCTGATGGGCCTTCTCCTGGCGTTTGCAATTGCTCTAGTGCTCATGTTAATATGCGCCGCACAACCACCAGCTCGTCGGAGACTCGTGGCAGTCTATCCGGCCTATTATTAATGACCTGTTAATAAAAATGTAAGGGCCATTCAATCATCGTACCTCTCTTCTTCAATTCTCTCTTCTTTTCAAGGCTTCCTTGAAATTTTCAAGGAGGGAAGACCGCTTCATAGCCTCCTCCCTTTCAAGGAGGGAGATTTTGTTTTATTTTATTTTTCTAATAAAGCCCCTTGATAAATTTCTCCCTTGCGGCTTACAGGTGGTACTTTGGCATATCTTTTTCAGTGTTATGATTAACGTAGTTGTCGTATTGTAGGTGGCAAAGGTTGTTGTACCCTTTAGCACCGTGTCATCTAGTGGAGGTTCTGTTTTTCGTTTTTGGGTTTTGGATGAAAATTTTGGCTGCATGCTTATCTATCAGTCCGGCATCTCATCAGTTAACTATTCTATTGTCCTGTGGATAATAATAAGCTTTGCTCTGCGGGCAACAGGTTCAATTTTCCCAACTGATTCGTCCATTTCATGCAAATCAATTCTTTCTAGGGTCGTATACGAACACGGGCTCTCTCATTTTGATGCAAAAGTAGAACTATTACTCGGTTCATCACTTTATTTATTTGGATCGGGACAATTGGACCTGTGCGGAGTACGAATCAACTTTTACCCTCACAAACTGGATGAGGGGCAGCAACAATACCGGGGAGAATCATAAGCGCAGAGAGAGAGAGATCGCTAGAGGATTAGATTTACTGAGGAAAGGAAAGGTCATCCGTCATAAAAAAAAGAGAGCAGGGTTTTGCAGGTTTTGATTCGACCACACAGATGACTTTTCTTCTGTGAGGTTGTCTGTCAGGCAGAGCCAATTTCAGTGGGATGTAGCGTTAGACCGATGCTTTCCTAGGAAATTAATGAAAAATCAGGGTTTAGCCTTTGACAACATAAGATAAGAGAAATATTAAGTGCACACGTACACCACTAGTGTTGGACGAAACGAAAGACACCTGACTCTCATTAATTGGCGCTAAATGAGCGGTGATACCTATATGACACAACCACTCAATACTTTCTAGGGTAGAGAAGAATTACTGTCCAAATCGTTCAGGCTAATATCACAGGTTAATCAACTTACATATTGTTGGACGATTTGCAAAATTTGAACGGGAATCTTGATTTATGAGTTTAGGTGAGAAACCCTTAATCTCAAATTCGCCATTCCAAACAAAAAAAAAAAAAAAAAATTTGTTTTTTTGGGGCAAATGGATCATTTGCTCCTTTCCTTTCTCCTCCCGTTCTTACTGATACAAATTGCATGACGAAATCCACCAGCTGGAGTGATGAACTCTCCAACTTGGCGTTAGATTTTAACCTAATTCGGGATCTCTTAGCAAAGGGCTTCCAGTATCAATTCTCGACTCCTTAACATGTACAACAGCACTGGACATTTTCGTTCAGTAAAGCTTCAAGATATCATGAAAACCAGATTATAAGACAAAAGACTAGGTCAAAAGCCTCAATTCAGACAGCATGTATGAGATATTCAACTATTGGAATGTCTACACATAAATAAAATTACAATGAATCAGATGCAGCATTGTTTCGCTTATAAATCCCAATCTATATTCCATAAGTGGGTAGACCCTAGCCAGGTACTAATAAGATAAGCATGCTCCCATATGATCAACACAATACATACAGCATTAAGAAAAATGAAAACCTTGGACTTCGTTTTCTTAGCTGAGGTCATTTGTGTCCGGACATTTCTGCAGGGAACAGCTACAAAACCTAACTAGTTGAACCTTGGATCATTTGTAAAAGATGTTCAATTCTATGCTTCATCACAGGTTGGCCTGACTTTGTTTTCTTGAACATCTTCTTCTTCAAAGATTTTCTTCTGGCTTCAGCCCTCTGCCTTTCTTTCTTCTTTGCCTGGATAGAGGCTTCCCTCTCTAGTCTGGCTTTCTCTGCCTCTTGACGCTTCTCTTCATACAAATCTCTGAGACTCTTAGCACTGTTCTTTTTCCTTTTCTTAGTATTGTGGTCCAAGTCAGTAGCTTCCTCAGTCTCATTTCTTTCCTGCATTAACAGTTGGAACTATAATATGAACCTAGGTGGCAAATGGCTACCTACAAAACATGACCAAATCTAACTTTCAGTATGACTTATTATGATAGCCATTCAGGTATGATATGCGCAAAGCGATCATGTATGAGAAGCAACAACTGGCCAGTTTCAGGCTTAACCATCTTTGGATTAGACATTACCGTAACATCAATCAAGAAGAAAAAGCAGGCAATGTAGCTAAGCAAAACCAAGTAGTAATGGAATTCAAACCTCCAAATGCCTAGCAGTCATCTGCTGTTCGTGCTGCCCTAATGATCTCTTAAACTTACGAACATATTTAGCATTCTTATAGAACTCCCTTTGCTTCTCTGGAAAACATAAGCAACACAAGCTTATCACTATAGAGGAAATCCTACCAAATGAAACTTACATTGAAACACAATAAGGGAAACAAAATCCAAAAGGCAATCCATACCCTAACCACATCCCACATCAAATTTCACCATTGACGAGAAAGATTAGGATTACATAGCGATTGTGTAAGTTAATAATCTAGGTGATGGCCAGTCTTAGAGAGCGTGGCCAGTAATAAAGGACATCCACAGCATCGTCAAAACATATTGGCTCTGTTCATATTCACTAAGGTACAGATTAAGTATTTCCGTGAGATTTTAATTAGATCAGGGTTTTACCTAAAAATGGGTATCTAGTTTGCAGTTTTGACATGTGCATACAAGGCTAAAACCATTCGCTGTTGATACCAATATGCAACAACAACAGCTTATGTCAGCTTATATCGCCTTTTGTAACATCTATTAACCAAATTTTACTAGGTTTTGATAACTCTCCAACCATGACCCATCACACACCGCCCAACCAGTCAAATAAGAACGACGATCTGAACAAGATTCGAGTTCAGATTAGCAGATACAAGTCGGTAATCATGAGAATGATTGCGCTATCAGAAGGCATGACTCTGGTGTATTTTGATCCAGGCATTGAACTTGAACAATAAGAAAGGCACCGTAATTGGCTAATACGTTAAAATGAAATAAGCCTGCCTACTTCACTAAGATCCAATGCAGTATATCTAAGAGCAATAAATCAACTCATGCTATTAGGAGGCGCAAGTTAAGGCGGCGTGACCATTGATAAGTCCTAGACAATCCAGTCCTTCAACGATGAGAAGTGACGAGGTGCTATCTGAGTGTACGTTCCTATTCAACTACGTAACAGCCAGTAACAATAATCCATGTAGCCTGCGAATCAAAATTAGAGCCAATTTTACTCTCTCTCTCTCTTCTTTTTTTTTTTTAAAAAAATTTTTTTTTAAAAAGGAGGAGCTAGAGAATTACACGACTTGGAATTGAGCAAATCCCTAAGCAAAAAAGGAAAATAGGTGAAAGCAGACGAACATACTGATGAGAGCGGGATTATAGTGGTTAGTCCTGGCGAATGCTTGGAGAGACAGCCCTCTCCCGCCCAATCTCTGCATATTCCTCTCCTTCGAAGATTGGCCTTTCAATCTTTGTTGGTCGCTCTTATTACCCCCAACCCCAACTCCATCGTCGCTTGCGCCTCCAGCTCCAGTATTTTTCTTCATCCTGCACTCCAGCTGCAGCAGTAAAATAGGGGTTTCTGCAAATTAGAGTACCTAATATCAAGTCGGCGGTGGGAGAGGGTGCGGGCTTCAGATTTCGACCTGTCGCTGATTTTTAAACTTTTTTTTTTTTTTTTTTAATTTCTTTGATGTAGCAGTAAGTCTAGAACCCAAGCCCACTACCCTTTTGCTTTTTTGGTTCGGCTTCTGTTTTTTGTTTTGTGAAGAAACCCACTACTTTTTTTGTCCCCCCATTCTGAAGAGACCCACTACCCTAACTCTTGCGGCCCAAATACGTCACCCAACCTGGTTTTCTCTGAACCATGGGATGATAGGAATAATTAAATAAAGGTGGGTTTCTGTATGCAATTTCTTCTTCTTCTTCTTTTTTTTAATCTCATATATATCAAATTATAAAAAATATTACAATAATTATTTCAAATAATACACTATCCAAACATACTTGCACCATTTCTACGCATACATGGTGTAAGTATGTTTTTTTTAATTTCATAAATTTTTTGAACGGGCGGGCTGCACGCATGCCTTTATTTTATATTATAAGTTTAATTTTGGTTTACAATGAATGTATGGTTCACCCTTCAACTCTAAATTGGGACATTTTATTTCCTAAACTATACTTAAAGCGAGAATTGAAAATGGAATTAACGCTTGGTATATTTTCGTTTGACATAACGTCGTCTTTCTTTAATTTATTCACTTAAATTGCCTTTGATTATAGGTGCACAAATCAAGATTATTAACTAGCTAGATGATTAAATCACAAAAATCAAATAATTATATGTTATAATCGAATCTTTCCTTGAGCCGGGGAATGGGGATTCAAATTGCATGGAACTTGTTAATTAACCGCTCAGCCGGCCACTCTTGGTGCCAAATTCCCTTCAAATCCTCTGTTTGCCAAAAACACACTAGTATACCTTGAACTGGCGATTGATGATGTCTCAAGGCATCTTCGATCGGTTATTAATTACCTGACAGAAAAGATAGACTGAGGTTTTGCGTGATCAAGTTTCCATTCTTAATTTGTGGGATATAAGGTAAAAGAGAGAGTACTGCGAGTAACGTACCATCTTTTTCATGCGACTTTGGCCGCAAACCAATCATCGCGTTTGTTTGTTGTCCCAAATTTACGCACCTGTGAAAGAGTTGAAGTTTGGACACAACTTATTATTAGCTTTCCCAAACTCACAAGCTTCTGATAGAGTTCGGTGGGGGATGAGGTTTGGATATTTTCGGCATAAAATATCCTTGACACGGTGGAGTTTGGCGTGAGTAACCTACTAATTTCTTACCGTTATCACGCCCCTCAAAAGACGGAAAAGGAATGTTCGTGATGAGTGAATTTATTAATTTAATTAAAAAAGAATGCATCTACACGTACGATGATTAATAGGAGCGGCCACTGGGATGATTTTGTGTACTTAATTAAGCACATACCATAATCGCGTGTGTGTGCTTGTGTGTGTGTGTGTGTCTATATATATATATATATATATATATATATATATATATATATATATATATATATATATGCTCCATTTTTGGAAAGTTGCTGATTTGGTTATTTTAATTTTCTGCCGAATGAACTATCTATTGACGTATTTAATATTTGTTTTTTTTTATTCTTTTTCTATTTTTTTGGTGACGTGTAATTCCTTTCCTTATTTATAAGGACTTTTAACCAATTTATTAGTACGTTTGTATTTATTGTGTCTTATTAAATCTTTTTTTTTCTTTTTAAGTGTAAGTGGGAGAGCTTAAATGCGGGATCTCTCATTTACACTCTTTTCCCCTAAACCATCTCTTCCCCTTATCAAACCTTTTTATTAATCAACTTATAGTTTTTTTTTATTTATCTCCAATCACATTTTTTATTTTTTATTGGGCTTGATTATATACTTTTTAATTTTTTTTGGCAAGTAGGAGGTCTTAAACGGAGGACCTACTATTATAATTCCTTCCTCCTTACCACCCAACTCAACCCTCCCTTATAATTAATTAATTATAAATTTGTAAAATTCTAATTAATTTCCATCCGTTCTCCAACATAAAAAAAAAAAAGAAAAGATATGTCTAATTAGAAAATTTGAAATCAGTTACCCATTTTTGAGAATCATGATCACATGCTACTTGTATGGATATCTTTTTTTGTTCTTTTTCCTTCAAGTGATTTTTCCTATTAGTTTATTTTCTTTACATTTTTTTAAAAAATTAATCCAATATTGATATACTCTGTAATATATTTACTTTTCTCATACGATACTTAATCACCATCGAGATAAGATTTGGCGAGAACTAATCAGTTATTTGTATTATGTAAAAGTAATTATTTTTATATCATTTAGTTTCATTGTTTGTCTTATATTTAGTATTTTAAATAAGTAGTTGCATAGAAAATGGTGACGGGAAGGAAATCTGATGCATAATCAGCCTCCACATATGTGATGATATATCTAGCTCGCAGTTACAGGAAGTCCATAGCTAGAGAAGTTGGACCCATCCTGGAATAGTAATATGCTAATTATTGCCAGAAGAACGCCCGTCCCCGATGCACGTAGCTGGTTAGAGCTTTGGACGCCTTTCTTCAAACTGCTAGGCCCTCATGATTGATCATCATCGATCTTCTTCTTCTATGCATGAGTGTGTGGTTTCTTTTACTAATTAGTTAATCATTCATTTACTCCTTCGTAATGAAAAAGAAAAATGGAGAGAAAGAGAGCACGCTCCGAGCATCACTTGATTTGTCTTGAAACTCAGGTATCGCTGAAGGTGTAGTTTTACGCGATGGGTTGATCTGTAGATGGATGATCAATAACGGGTTTTGCACAAGCAGTGTCGTAATCCGCGGGTGGCGTCTCCAGTACTGCTCCAACTTCCATGACTGTCACCGCTATTTCCTTCACATAAGCTTCCGGAAGAACCAAGCCGTTGTCCCTCTCTCGGTATATTGCATACAATATCATTTGCGCGATTCCAAATGCAAAGCCTAAGATGTTGGGAGTCTGTTGTTCGCCAATTTCAACAGAAGAAACCGTGACTTCACTTGAAATTAAAAGAGGAGAGCATAAAATATGTATGTAGAGTATCACGTTTCAGGAATCTCAATGACTATTAATTCGGTTCATCAGATAATAGATCAACTTACAGCGATGTAATAATCCTTGATCAGAAAGCCGTAGAAGAACCACATCACAGCGCAGAGCGTGAGGAAGCAAGACAAGGAAAAGGGCATGAATTCGACGCTCCTCGTTCTTATAACTTTCATCTGCAGTTACCATGTGTTAATTGGTAGTAGTATATATGAAATTAGCAGTGCAACTCCTGTATATCCTAATATTTGAAAAACATAGTAGAAGATGCAGCAGTGGTGGTAGTATTGGGCTAGCATATATTAGCTAGTGACAGGTACCATGATGCTAAGAGGAGCAGCAAAAACGCAGACTGAGAAGACGGAGCAGATCCATCCCACAAGCGCAACTCGGCGATGGCCTTGGGAGAGAAGGAACGTGGAAGCCACGATTAGAGCATAAGCCCCTACGTTGAATATCACCAGCAGCTTCGCGGTGCGCATCTGCATAACGTAAATTCGATACTATGCCTGAGCAAATTAATGGGGAGGAAATCTCTAGCTAAGATGGATGATGCGGATATGAGCATCTATAATTGACATTTCATACAGAGAAGGAAAGCGAGAGCTGGAGAGCACAACCTTGGCATCTTTGGTTGCATATATCATGAAGAGTACGAGGTAGATGGTCTCTATGGCGCAGCCACCACTGTTAATGGTCGCCAGAATGATCCCATTCTTTTTGAGATAAGCGTAGTATAGATACAGCATCGCGCTGAACAGTGCTACCGAGTAGGGTACCGCCTGGAATCCTTGAGTTGATTTCTTCTTATAAATCCTGTAAAACGTAGGCCTGAAACCCAAAATCTTGGATTGATTACTAGAAGTATATATGTATATATATATATATTTAAAAAAAATAAAAGAAAAAGGACCAAAACAAAAGATTTAAAACCACAATCTGGTAAGTCATGTAAATTAAGCTAGCAACAGGGTGCACAAGAATTATCACTTACAACGGTGCCAAGTAAACCAAGAACGACACTACGTTGCCTGATACACACA
This sequence comes from Coffea arabica, assembly GCF_036785885.1. Lineage (NCBI taxonomy): Eukaryota > Viridiplantae > Streptophyta > Magnoliopsida > Gentianales > Rubiaceae > Coffea > Coffea arabica. The sequence continues at coordinate 56,950,533 of NC_092311.1, read as the reverse complement.
ATAACAAAAAGAGAGAAAAGTGTGGTTCAGAATTCCCATAGCAAATAGATAGAGAGCGTAGATCGATATGAGCAGCAGCGGAAATTGGAGGTTAATTGGGAGAGATACGTACCAAGAATGCCGAAGGCAGCAGCCAGCTGACAAGTAGAGAAGGTAGCCATTCTTGGCCAGTGACAGTTGCAGGGGCCGGCACCTGCGCGTGGAGGTGAAGAGAGGAAGGAAGGGCCTTAGTTAATTTTTGATTTTTGGAAGGGACTTCTTTGATCACTTAGGCAGGCTACGTTTATATACTAGTGCAGGAATCAGAGGGTTACCAGGATTCAGTCAGTAATAACTTATAAGGGCGGCTTGTTCCGCACATCTTGTCCTGGGAGCTGATTAGCAGGGGTGTTTCGCGAATTGAGCCGATCGCGAGCGGCTCGAATACGAGCTCGACTCGAGCTCGTCAATATCGAATTCGAGTCGAGCTCGAGCCAATTAAGTCGATTTCGAACTCGAGCTCAAAAATATTAAACTCGTTGGCTCGCGAGTTCAATTATATATTTATTTTTTATTTAATAGTAAAATTACATATATATCTCTAATATTTTATTATTTGTTTAAAAAATTATTATTTTATTCATTTTTAAAAATAAATAATTATTTTTTATTTTTTAAAAATAAAATAATAATTATTTTTTTTATTTTTTAAGTTCGAGCTCGACTCGAATTTGACTCGAGCTCGAGCTCGAGCTTGATATTTTGAGCTCGTCGAGCTCGAGCTTCACAAAATTAACTCGAGCTCGACTCGTTTAGCCAAAACTCGACTCGAGTTCGGCTCGTTTGCACCCCTACTGATTAGGCATCGGGTGCCAAAACCAAAAAAAAAAAAAGAAAAGAAAAGTGAGCGTTGAGGTGTGAGTTGCGTCAGTGAGTCGATTGGTTAGTTGAAAAAACCCAAATTCCCAACTCAGTCATCATCAAGCCAGAAGGCAACTGTGTTGGATTTTTACCTCAAATAGTAAGTTAGTCTGGGGAGAATTCCCAGCATCGTTAGTTCTACATGCCATCTTAGTCTCAGTCTTTTGTGTTGTGTGAGGGATGTACGTGGATACAAGAAATACTAGTGATTATTAAGCCAACGTAGTATGGTACTTTTTTTTTTCCCCCGAAAACGATAAGAGTTATATAACTTATTCTATCCTAATCTACAGGAAAAAGGGAGTCTAAAGAGACTTGTGTATCGGGGATTAGTAGGCATGCAGATCTGACTAGATCAAGAAGGTGTTATGACACCTCTCTTAAATTTTTTTTTTATAAGATTTGAACACCCAACCTACAGTTCAAGGAGAGACTTAAGTCCCTCCCTGCTCGCTACTAACGTAGCATGGTACTAGCTACTGGCTAGTAATTATATGTCCTCCATTTTTTGCTAAAATGCATGAATGTTTCAGAGTCCTGTCGTGTGTAACATGTACCTAGCTAGCAGTAGCGGCCCGATCCTCTTCAACATAACCATTAATTTCTTGAAGCCCGTCCCTTAATGTTATTTTTGGGAGAATGCACATTGCATCATGTGAGACAGCACTGACACTGCACCGCAGGGGATCATCGTCACTCATCAGTTACGTACTTAACGTTTCGTTAAACGGATCACCGCTCCGCTCTGCCCTGATGACAGCTGACTGCGCGGCTCCCTATTAGGATATATATATCACCCTGTTGATCAATTGTTGCAGATTTTCTCTTTATCTTCAAATGTTTCGGCATTAAAGTGAAGTAGTCTGATTTATTTTCTTCAGGCAGTCGGAAATGAGTAATGATGAACCTAATGATGCGATGCGACGACGGCAAACACAGCATGTGTACCCTTTGAATAGTAGATCAGATAAAATATGATTTGTTCTCTAAACATCTGTTTAGGCGACCTAACTAGTAGATCATTCAACACTGAAACAGCTAGAGTTAATCTTGATCTCTACCACCACTGGACACTGGACAGGAGCGCCGCTTGAAAATTTTCCATTTACTACAACTTGCGAGCATTTATGTTTGCAAACATGCACTGGAAGAAAAGGGAATGTTTGCAAAAGCATCAAAGAATATCGCCAAATTCAAGAGTACGTTTGACCCTAAAAAGATAATTCCCATGCTGGCTAAGATACAAAAAAAAAGGAGATTCATCCCTGCAGAATTAGGAATTAATCGTACTTGACCATAATATGTATGCATGTACACTGAGAAATTTCTAATTTTGTGATGAATTTTAAAAAAATTCTACAAAAAGAGTGGTTTTGGCAAGGGATTCCGTTCGGGGGTCTTCGCATTTCACGAATGCGATGTTAGAATAGAGCTCGCATTCGCGGAATGCGAGCTCGACTTATTGAGCTCGCATTCCGCAAATGCGAGCTCAGTGATCCAGTAGATGAAAAACAAGGGGCATTATATTTCTTTGGTTATGAAGCATTAGAGTCTTATCATATATGCAAATGTTGATATGCTGTTTGCGAATATGGACGTCCAACTACTTCTGTTCAAACGTGCAGCATGTATTTCAGACATTTCAGAACAACATTAGGGGGTCAATATAGTGTTTAACTTTTGTTCATATTTATGTATTTGGGAGTACAATTATTGAATTGTATTTAGTTTTTGTAGCAGGGTACGAAGTTCAAAAACTTACGTCTACATGAATAAAGTTTTGACTCAGATCTCACATTTCTCTGTGTGTGTTCTGTAGTGTAGCATAGCCCTCTATATTTACATGGTAAAGTTATTTGTTTTCATCATATTTGCTTATGCAGTTTGTCATCTATAAGGAAATAAGGGAAAGGTTTAGCAACCATCTTTGGCTTGATGTTTTGTCCAAATGTGATTTGCTGGAAGAACCTCCTGTTGTCTACGTTACAGAAGATGTTAATTGTGATGACTATAAGCTGGCTAAATATCGGAAAATGGGACCTGATGGAGCCTTGCGCGTGTCAATGAAGAGTGAAATGGGACTTGATGAGGTAATCTTCTGGTCTTCTTTTATATGCAGCTCTATGTTAACTGAGAAGTTAGAGAACTCTTGAAACCATATGGGTCGCATGAGCTCACTGACCTCGCATTCCCAAAATGCGAGCTCACTGAGCTCGCATTAGCGGAATGCGAGCTCACCGAAATGCGAACACCCTATTTGTAGAACACTATCCAAGAAATGCCCTCGTTGTAGAATTCCTTTTTTTTTCATCATAAACTAATAATTCACCCCATGTACACTACTGCAGAGAATGCTTGCTTGAAACTTGAACTAATTCGATGACAGCTGCAAATAATGATTGACATGTGTGATGTCATGAATTGAGTGATGGTAGCAATTGAGGATAAAAGAAAAAAAGAGTATCAAAGTTTTGTGACTTGTTTAATTAATAGTGCTGAGCAGCCTGATATGGAATATAATAGCAGGTTGGCCTTTGGCTCTTTTCCTTCCGCCGGCGTTATAAGAAGGTGATCACTTTTTTGCTGTCTTTGTGTGGCTTTTGTTAAATCAGTTAAGGTGGTGACCTGTTTTTGCACCCTTCCATTTCGTTGCATGTCTGTTGGACCAGTTCTCTTTTTTGAAAGTGAAACCGCTTGAGGTCGAGGCCAAATGAAATTAAATCATGGATGATCTGAAACCCTATTTACGCATGCAAATCATGGGGTTCCAAGCTGCTTTTGCTCGCTTCAAAGCGCGACGAAATCTCCCACGTAGATTTAACTCTTTTGTGGGCTCTCTGAACATCCCTCCTCGTATTACATAAAATCGATGATATTTTCCCAAGAAATTTAAATACTCCCTCCGTCCCACTTTGATAGTCCTGTTTTCCTTTTTTATCTGTCCCAAATTGCAGTCCACTTTCCAATTGAAAAATGTAGTTATATTTTCATTTTCCTAAAATACCCTTATTCAATACAAGTAGTTGTTGCTATAAACCTACCCCATTTAATGAGAGTTGATTCTTTTTTTACCATCAATTCAAGTTCCCATAAAGTTGTACTCTATTTAATGTGAGGGTATTTTAGGAAAATAGCAATCTAAATTTACTTTTCCAACAAAGTTAACTATTTTTTCTTAAATTATGTTAAAAAAGAAACAAGACTATCAAAGTGGGACGGAGGGAGTACTACTCTACAACGCATTGTTCTTCTGCAACCACTTATAATGATTAATAAGACATTACTCATTACGCACTACAACGAATCGTAGTACTCCCTCTGTCGCATTTTGATAGTGCTAGTTTTTTTTTTCACACAGTTTAAGAAAAAGTATATAACTTTATTCATATATCGAATTATGTTTTGGAAAATCTAAATGCATTAAATGGGATAGATTATATTCACTACTAATAATCTATATTAAATAAGGTAGTTTATAGTAATAATAACTTACATTAAATAAGGATATTTTAAAGACAACTACATTCTTTTATTTGAAAAGGGACTATAATTTGGGACACAGAAAAAAAGAAATGTTGTGAATATAAATGCTTTGTAGTTTGCACACACCCAAAAGCATGCCATTAGACAGGGAGGAGTTAATGTTGTGAATATGAATGCGTTCTAGTTTGCACACACCCAAAAACATACACTTGAAAAGTTTATGCCATATCATATTTTATTTTTTAATTTGGCGTATCGTAAAATATTTACTTCTAAGTTAAATGCTTTTCACCCATTAGAATTGAATATGGCAAACACGATTCAAAGTCGTGATCGCAATTGTGGTCGTAGCCCGAACCGTTCCACATCGATTTTCACATATCCATCGCGATCTAGGTGATACGCAAATTTTGAAATATTTAATTTTTAAAAAATTGTGAATAATACAAAAAATATGATAAACAAAAAAAAAATTAGCGAAAATAATAAAAAATCGAATTGACTCGGAACGATTCGACCGTTTCTATCCGTCTTGGAGATGTCTCGGCCGAATTCTCGATGACTGGGTCGAGTTCTTAACGATGAATGATCTTGGAGTCATTTCATTCCGATATAGTATTGAAGAATTTTGTTCCGGTGACAACTCTGTCGAGTCTTTGAACCATGGAATGCAAAAGTGAGAAGGATTTTCCTAGGAGACTGAAAGAGCAGAGACTCTCCTGCATTTATTACTTTGTGATTGTTGATCAGTTTATTGAGCTTTATGATAGCATTACAAGGTGGAATGAACTTGTTACAGCCTCATCACTAAAGTTTCCAAAATACTCCTATTTAAATGGGTTAATTAGGAGGCACATTTGCGTTATGTGGTGATGCCATCGCGGAAATCCTTAATTGGAACCACAACATAAGTTAACCGATCAAATTAGTGAGGAATAAAAATTAGAAGCTAAATCAGCACTAGTAAAAAAAAAAAAAAAATTTAGGGATGAAATTCATCATTTTCCCCTTTTTTTTTTCCCCTTTATAGGAAAATGGAAAATCTCATACATTGTTACGCATTTTTAGGAATTAGCATTGTAGCAACTCCATTTGTTAGACTTGCGCGCGTGTAACTTGTTCCGGTGTTGATTAGAAATTAAATTATATTACGTTGGTACATTACATAATACATACAGGCAAGTTCCTAACTTGAAGCCTTCTGATTATACACATTTTCCCCTTGTCTTCTTTGGATTTTGGGGACTGCGTGTGGTTCTCGCCGCTACAGTCAATCGTTTGATTGGCCCAATTCACCAATAGCATGCAGACAACCGAGTTTTTATTGCATCATAAATGCTATTGAATTCAATTGCTGTTTTATATATATATTTTTAAGTACCTTTATACACGTCATACATGCTAATTACGTCACAAACAAATGTTATACATTACCATTCCAAAAATATTTTCTAAGTAACCTTGCACTCAAAGTCTAAACACTCTCGTTGTTATTTCGGGTGAGTGGAAAACGATTATTCCGTACAGGTGTGGGTTCCATTTTCGACTTGGAGTCACGAAATTGGATTCCTGGCTTCCAGATCCCGTATCCCAGCAAATTTTTTACGAGCATTATTGGGAAAACCGTGTCACAAATGCAATAGGCAAACTTTTCCCAAACTGTTTTGAGTTTTTTTCTGCACGAAAGAAATACTACTACTGATCGCTGTGATTGAATCACTTAGAATTCTACTCTCTCTTTTTTTTTTTTTCTATTTTTTTGCTTATTATTTGACAAGAAATAATAATATTTTATTCTTATTAGATTAATAAAAAAAATTCAAATTTATTTACTTAACATTCACTAAAAGTTGAGTTTAAATGTATACTTATTTTAAAATAGGTATAAGTAGATGAATCGAATCAACCCAATGCGCACCAAATAAATGGATTTAATTGGATATTCATTCAGTTCCATTCAAAATTAATGGACAAGTTTGAACAGATTATCAATATACAAGTTTAGACGGATCAATATAATTGAATTATGATTGATACCTTTGATCTAATAATGACAGTACAATTAATCAAGATAGTGCCAGGAGTTCGAGAAGCTTTTAGAACTGACTTTTGACCGCAAGAGCAGGAAGCCCATATCCGCTGTTGGTGGAAAATTTTTTTACGTCTTCGAGACTTCGACATGCTGTGCTTTGGCATCAGATTTATCCATATACACACAGGGAACAACTACATATATTTGCCAATTCACAAGCTCCGCTGGTGAAAAATCCACGTTTCAACTAAGAAGCCTAAACTATATGTGGAGTACAACATTTGGCTTTACCAACTACTACCAACATTAACTTCAAAGGCTATCAAGTTGCCTTTAGACTGAAAGTGAAGCAGGATATATTAGTTCGTTTACAACTAGAACACCTGCTTCTAAGGTAGCAGCAGTTCAGTGATCCATCTCATCAAACATCCTTTGGAGCAATGGCTACTTTCAGTCCAAAACTTCGAAGTGTTGTCCTACCTAAAATCACACAGGTGAACAGAGGCGCCTCAGCGAGCCATCTTGGCAAAACGTCCCCTAATTCTTGTCCGACTTTCTGCACGAACTTTCCGCGTTTCATACCTGATGTGCTTGTCAAACCTGTTGTTGTTTTAAAGATCTCTCAGTCAAAAAACTTATAAATCAACAGAGTATGCATGTGATGCATCTAACCAGTACCAGATGCTTGATCTCGACAATCACAATTAAGGGCTCAACTTACACGCAACTACCCATATATAAGTAGGTCAGCCATGGCTAAAATTGTATTGGAGATAGATATTTCATTTTTGGTTACATGATCAGTTAAAGATACACTGAATCAATTTGCACAGCTGCTTTGTCCCCTATGTAGATTGCAAATCAACAAACAACTTGCTTCAAAAAGAGTTCTTTGACGCAATTAATAAATAAATACTATGTGAATCATACTTTCAGCAGCATGTCAAGGCTGTAACGATGTGATGCATCAAAGCAAAAGTTTTCCACTTTGAGATATTTTAAGCTTTTCAAACATCGTGAAACAGGGATTCTCGCATGTTAATAAGAGGATTTGCAAGTAAAAGTGGCACAATTTTCCCTTACTGGCAACATGTAAACACAACAATAATGTCCTGAGTCCTAACATCACCTTATGATGGATTAGGAGGTACCTTCTATTTTTCTTTTTCTCCCTATACCGTGAAATTGCTGAGCCTCTCTCCTGGCTGTTTAACTCACGAATAGCAGGTCTAGGGAGGGTTTGGAGGGTTTCAGCTGCCGGAGGATGCATTTGCTCTTCGTGACTGCCTCTTAGGGGCCCTGGGCTGTCACCAACACCTGAATCTTTGCCAGGAACTATATGGTTCAGCTCAATGTTTTCCCCTAATAAGGTAGAAATGTCTTGAACTTCATCCTCAACTTTATCACTGCCCCACTGAAATGCGCTGGCCTGCAGGTAACCAACACGATCACTTGCTTTTCTTTCGTTCCATTTCCTTTTTTTTTTTTTTTTTTCGTTTTGGGTTAGTTTCGTTTCCTCTTATTTTCCGAGAGTAATGTTTTCTACCTTCCCTTTGCTTAAAATAACACAAGGAAAAAGTAACAAAGCACATTATAGGTTAGGGAAGATCTTTCTATTATGAACAGTACCATCTAGAACAAATTAAATACAGTTTCAACTACCTGAAGTACGCCAAGATCCAAATTTGTTGGACAATGGAAAACGTTAAACAGTTCAGCTTATACTGCCGAAGTGAAGATGGCAGCTCTAAATTCTAGAAGCATTTTTTTCGAATTTGTTAGTGTTATTACTATTTGAAGGTTTGAAGTTAAGATCGCCTAACATCTCCTAGTACGGAGATCCTGTTTTTAACTGGCTATGCAGATGTACCGATTTGAAATAACCAAACGTGTCTGAATCTAGCCTTGATCAAATAAATCAGCCCATGAATAACTAGATATAAAAGAAGCATCACCTCATATGAAGAACCTAACACTAGCTCAGAATTGTGATCGAGGCTTTCATCTTTCTGCCCAAACTGGAGGTTCTGCTCGGGTACCGGGAGTTGAAATCCTACAAGGGGTTCAACATCCGCTTGGCCGCAATTGATGTTAGGTTCTAACTTTGACATTTGGCGTAGCTGGGAAAGCATTTCCTCTCTGTGTTGTCCACATGTAGCATTTCGATTCTAATTCAAGACACAAGTGCCCAAAGTTTGTTAAAATTCCACGGAAAACATTTCTCATTTTCCAGTCTTGTACAAGAGAATGAATAGATAGTTATTAATGTGCCTTAACATTAATTTGTGAAGTATGAATAGACCCAATGCTTGGGAAATAAAAACAAAAGCTTAAAAATGGACATGGAAAGCCCAACATATCTGCAGAACATATGACAGTGTGGAAAGACCAACAGAATAGCAGCATGAGAGAACACATGACATCATAGGCCCAAAAAGATTCCCACCACCCAAAAAAAAAGGGGGGGGGGGGGAACATACCTTAGGCAGGGGAGGAACCCCCATAGCCTGTAAACTACGTCCAAAAGAAGAATCACTGGACATAATCAAATCATCAAGACTGACGATCGAAGGCGTCTCCCAAACCAACAGATCCGACAGCTCATAAACACTTTCAGCATCATCAACATCATGACGACTGGAATTGGTATTACTAGCTTCTTTGAGAGCAGCAGAAGCAGGAGCATCAGAAACCAAAAGGGCTTTCTTCCCAAGCTCTTCAAACCCAAGGATCCCCAATAGTTCAGTCACAGAGGGGCAGCCACAGAATCCCTCGAGAGGCCTGCGATCATGTACAGCTGAGAAAGAAGAATTGGTATGGGTGTCCCAATCGCAGTTCTGGCAGAGTACAGAGGAGTGAGTAGAGCAGAAAATGGTGGCGGGAGTGGAATCACAGGCGTCGCAGAGCAGGCAGCGAGTGTGCTTAGTGAAGAGCGGGTTAGTGGAATGGACTTGACGGTCGCATGCCAAACAGAGCTTAGCAGAGTCGGCTCTGCAGTAGACAAGAGCCGCGGCATCTCCGCAGAAGTCACACACCCGCCGTCCAACCACCCCACCATCTGATTCCAGCTCCTCCGGCTTTTGACTCTTCATCAAAACCATCTCGTGCGGCTTTTTCTCTTTTCTTCTTCTTCTTTTTTGGTGTTTTTATCTAAGCCAGTAATTCAATTCTTGTAGCATATCGGGACTAATAAATTAGCTTGTTGAAGAAGTTTCAAGATAGACTAGGTGAGCATTCTAAGTAAGTAGAGCTAGAGGGAAGGAAGAGACAGCCACTCCTGATTCCTAGAATGACTCCGAACCTTATCACTTTGGTTCGGCTTTTGTAGTCCTTAGTTGTAGTTGCAGCTGTAGCTGTAGTCGTATGATGTGCACGTGAAGCGTGAAGACCACCAATCAGCAAGGATCCAAGACTTTGGGGGAGGCTGCGTCGAATTTTGAGGTACTTTTTCCAGATTTAAGATTTGGCCGCTGGACTAGAGTCCGGCGCATATATATATATAAATTTTTTTTTCTCTTCCTTCTAACAAATCGAAATTAATCCAAGAACAGTTAGATTAGAAACATTCGGAGGTATATATTTTTTTTCTCTTGATAATTTCCTTTCTACGTCTACTCTTACTTTACATTAGACATACTAGAGGGAAGGGGATAAATCTAATTGAGTTAAAAGGAAATTCAGAGATGATTGAACTCTGACGGACTAGACGAGTGTGCTGATAAAATTTTTTAAAAAATTCTAAAAAGAACATAAGTTAAGAAATTTAATCCGTTGGGAATGAATTGAGTCTCTCCCTGCTGGAAATTTGTTTGGCTGTTAACACGCACTTTGTTTGGACAGAGAGGAATTTAAAAAGAAATGACAAGTAAGATTTTATTTTATTTTATTTTTTGCTTTTTTCTAGAAAAAGAGGAGAATAATAAATGCTGATATTGTGTTAGTAAGACTCCAAAGGGGGAAAAGGATAAGCTGCCCTATTTTGGAGCTGAAAATGACAACTACATTTAGGATTTAGGATTTTTTTTTCTCCTTGAAAGAGTTGAGTTTAGTCAATTGCCATTTTCTCTTTGTTTCCTCTTCCCTGAACTCTAGTTTCCCTAATTTCATTTTGCACTTACCTTCTTTCCAAAAAAATACTTACATTCCTCCTTCCTTCTGTTTTTTTTTTTTTTTTTTTTGGTTTTGCTTATTTCTATTTTCTAGTCCAAGATTTAATCTAGTTCCATTCCACTTTGGTGCTGTCAGATGTTTTATATTTCAAACCTCCATATTTCTACCGAAAAACAGAAAACAAAAAGAACAGACCAGCGACGATGGGTGAAGAGGAACTGAGGGCTAAATTGCAACGGATCTTCTGTCCCACACGCTGTGCCACTTTTTATTATATTGCTATTTTTCCTACATAAACATCATATTTTAATTTTTTTTTGTTTCCTCATGATCCAATAACTATTAATTCAGTATCAAAATGCATAAAAAATGAGATTTTTTATAAATTTTCTGTTGTATTTTTTAATTTTCTATTACATATTACTTTTTTAAAACTATTGTATTTAATTTTTTACTAAACTAATAGTTATTAAATCTTAAGAAAATAAAAAAAAAAAAAAGTGGCACGGTGCCTCAACTAAATTGAAAGGCCGTTGCTTCTTTTTCAAGAAAAGAAAAGCCCGAAAAATAAAAAAAAAAAAAAAAAAAAGAGAAAAAAGCGCATCACGGAACGGATTGGGCGGGCCTCACTGCCGGGATCTCGACAGAGCATAACGTCTTATGTGCCACGTGTCCAGGCTTCCAGAGTAGTAGCAGTAGTACTATCAAAGGTTGCGTCAGCGCTGACGACGACATCCAAATACCCTACTAATTAAAATATATTTTAGGTATCATATTTTTGTTAATATAAAATTAATTAGAGAAAGTAAATAATTATTAATAAATGATAAACAAAATTAAATAAAAAAGTATATAAATATAAGATAAGGTAATAATTATTAGTGTGTGTGTATATATAATATGTCAGGGGAATGTTAAATGTGTGTTCTATGATCTATCATCCGGCAGAAAAACCCTAAAAAGAAAAGCATTGGTCAATGTTTGACAACTAACCAATATATATTTCAAACCATAAACGTGTACCAATATGGCAGGTGGCGTCCATCATAGCCGGTCGCATTTCCATCCGCAGAATCAGAAGTATATACGCGGCGCAATTCTGCCTGCAAAATCAGCAGCCCTCGCCATTAGCAGTTGGTTTTTCTAGGGAAGAATTTTGGATTTGATTTGATGTTGAGAAACTCACGACCTAATGTTAGTTTTTATTAATCCGAAGTACAATGAGATTCCAGATCACTGTATTTCTCTTGATCAAAGAATATTATTCTTATATCCCTCTTTCTATTTGTATTTCTCTTGATCAAAGAATTAGGTAACCAAAAAAAAAAAGGGCAAATCTGTAGGAGTTGAGCATTCATTGCAATGCAGGTAGCTGATATTGAGATCCAAGGCAGGCTGATGGGCACGGGAAGAACACCGTCTACAGTCAGTGTTAAGTGCAGGGGCTGAGATTGATCTAGGGGCACAAGGACATTGTTGGCTAAAGGTCCACCCCTGAATAAATCAACAAGGACCAGCCCCCGTGTCCCTGGCCATTGAACATTTGAATTCAATGCAAAAAAGGCAACATGCTCCTTAGTTTGAAACCCTCTCTCTTCACGAAAAGACTCCAAATTTCTCAACTGTGGCTGCCGCCTTTGACAGCCTCGTCAATTATACAACTGTTATCGTTATAATGAAAAACAACAATTGTAAAACTAAGATGGCTGGGAGAGAATTTGTCACAGCGGATCAGTAGCCATGAAAAAGGAACTAAATCCGTCATCGAACTCTTCTAAGTTAAAAGGGTTCGAACCCCCACTTGGTTTGAAGAAAAAAATTCGAAGGACATGGCTGCTCCTTTCTTGTGTACCGCCTCCTCATCTAACATGGGCTCGAACAGATTTTCTATGTTTTTATTTTCCCTTCATTCTTGCTAACACATTCTTAGTTCTTGTTTGTACCGTAAGAAAGATGAGGCGTCATCCCCGTAAGAAGAGACCTGAATGCACTCCGCACCGTCTCAATCAATTGCATTTAAGAATTTCATCATTTGAACTTTGTGGGATGAAATTTGAGAATTTGAGAGTTAACAAGTCGACTCAAACATATGGGAGAATGAAACTTGCAATTCTCCCTCCAATTATTCCAAATCCGTTCAGCGACAAGAGTGGCCAAAGCACCAAATCGTTTACTAGACCTTGGTATCAATGTCAATTGGATTCCAACAGTCAATTGTGCAAATGCATATGAAATCTAAAAGCCCTCTAAGAATTGTGACTCAAGGTAGCCTCGCTCTTTCTCTAGACATCAACTAGATACCAAATACCAAGCTTCTGAAGTTACAATAAATTGGCTGGAACATTTTTCATGTCATATATATCCCCTACAAAATTAATTAGCACCTCCCTTAAAACTATCCAAAAGAAGCAAAGATAATATCAACAAAACTGCGACAAAAATCAACATCATGTATTACAGCTAATATCTTCCTAGACACAGTAACAAGAAACCATCACAGTCCAGGGAAGCATACAACTAATTAGCATCATCAACAAAACAGTGACAAGAATCGGTAAAATGAATTAAAGAGAATATCTCCTACAAACATTGATCAAGAAAGAAGATCATAAATCAGGGAAGCATACAATTGATACACTACAGCTTTTGGGGGCAATTTGAGCATGGTTATTGATTTTGAGAAAAGAAAAGGAGAACAACGTTACTGATGATTCTCGCCCGTTGTTATCATGCGGGTATTATATGAATTACAATGCCTGCACTTGTGGCCAAATATGTGAAACAATGCTTTACCAGTATTGTTGCAATCATTACAGAGGATTGAGACCTGCAAAGTCAATGCATATCTGTGAATGACATCTGGGAAAAAACCATGTCATAGCATGCACCTGCATACCCAAACTGCTATTTGTAAAGGAGGTACTCCCTTAAATAAAAATTTCATAAGTTCCAGACCCACCATGACAGTAAACTTTCCAACAAGCCCAACTAAAACATAACAGAAATTCAAAATGAACAATCAGTTTCTCATGGTCAAAAATTCACGAACATCTTATAAGGTAAACCTCAAATACATGCCTTGCAAGGTGAGGCAATCTGATAAAAACATGGACAAGAAGTTTATACAAAAATAGGAAATAGGAAAACTGTGACTTACTTCATAACGGTATTCCTCAGGCATTGCTGTAGCTTCAATCTGTCCCAGAAAGAATGATCACCAATATAAGGCCAGGAAGATACTAAGTTATAATACTCTACATGCAAAAATTGAGAAAACTAGACCCCATACACATGGGTCAGTCACATGGTTAGTCTATGGATACAAAGTGATTTCAGTGACCAGAAGTAGAATAAATGAAATTCACCCACATTGTAGAGTTACCGGTCAATCTAATAGACAACACTACATATTTTCAGTGCCATTCCAGCTTCCGACTCTCGACATATTAAAGAATGGACTGCTGTATTAAGCAGAAAGAAACATGAGGCCAAGCCCAATGCAAGTTAATGGTCAATCTAATATTCACTTGGCCATGATCCAAGTCAATGATTTATGTAATACTCACACAAGACATACTCCATGGATAAAGTCAACCATCCCTAGAACTAATGGGGCTCAGTATATCACTGGACCAATACAATTCACGTCCAAATGAAAAGTTGTGTAACAAATCATAAACTGGTGGTTAATCCAATGGTAATCTTCCAACTTTAGCAAATAGTAATTGAGGAATTGAGCTTATAAGATGAAATCAAGTCTGAACACAACCTAACATATATAATAACCAGCAACAGGACAAAGATTTTTTGAAATGCATTGTCTTGACACAATGCTAAGGACACAATGCTATTATGAAATGCCTGTCTAATTTGTACTGGCCATGTTTCAGATAAACTTCCTGTCTTGAATAATTTTTTCACACATATCACTAACTTAATTAGTCAAGAACATTTTCCAAGTAAATAATCCAAGAAAAGCCTCGAAAAAATTATAGTGAGCACAAACACCATAGCTGAGCGATTATACAACCATGTGCAAGGGACAATGAGAAAATACTATCATACTTCCAGATCTAATCTTTCCCAGGTTCTGGACATGTTGAATACTGACTTCGAGCAGATTGGACACCTATACCTACAAGATAAATGCAATGCAAAGGTGACATTATTAGACGGTGAAGCACAATCTGGAGAACAAAAATGGAGAAGACAACAATAAGCACAATCAATCACTGGCTTATTGATTCAAAACAGAAGAAAATAAGAAATAGAAAGAAAAGCTGAACTTTACTGGCTTTGGCTGATCATCTCAGAATAGCAATCCATATGCATTGTATGCCCACATTTCATAATTGTTGTGCCTTTTATGGAATCAAATAGAAACTAGCAACAATACATAAACATTAGATTAAACAAGTACCAATATAAGAACTTTAAGGAGAAATGGTCTTGATTCCAACCTCATAGCAGATGGGACAGTGATTCTTCATTGAGTTCTCCACACATGAGTGATTATCACGCAACTCAATAGAATAGCAAGATCCTGTGCTTTCAAACATCAAGAAAATGACAAGAGTATCCCCAGAAAAAAAAGGAAAGAAAAAATCTGCTAAATGGATGATAAACCTTTGTGCTGCTGCCTTCTATAAGCAAAAACCTTTCAAGTTCATAGAATGACCAGGATATAGGGTATACATTTATGAAAGGAAGCTCCAAAAAATTTTCAGAAAAAAAAAATACAAAAGGTGCTCTTTGACAATTGCAATAGCAAGTATTATGAAATACAAAGTGTATCAGTCCCCCATCAGCCACCGTTTTGCTCTCATTTCCCAACACAAGCACGCTTTAGTTTCCTAAATACAGTAATCCAAACAATGAAGAATTCAAGAACTTCACAAACAATATGTCAACAGTTAATTGCTATCCTATGGCTAGTCTTTCTCTTTTCCAACACCACTAAAACATTCCATCAGAGTTATGCTTAACATTCTAGAGATGAAATAGCAAATCCATCCAACAATTTCATTATTTTTTGATATCCCTGTTGTATAACATATTTACATGTTGCATTGTAATACTATCAGAATAGCAGAACCAGAAAGCATTCTCCTTGATTTTCAGCAGCAATCTTTTTTTTTTAAATCAAGTAAAGAGGCGGCACTAAAACATTCTTATCTTTGTCATCTACATCAACATAATACAATATACTCTGTTATTTGAAATAAATAATCTAAGATTACTCTCTTTGTATTTTTTCCCCCGTGGAAATGTTCCATGATGTTTTCCTGAGTCAGGTAGGGCAAAAACTTGTTAACTTGACATTTTCCAAAAGGGTCTGGTTAAGAACAGATGCTTAGGAATCAGGGAAAGAGAACTGGCATGGATAAGTCACACGTTATTTTTCCACACCTTAGAAAGGAAATGATATCTTGTGGGGAGACCGTTACAAGGATATAATAGAACCATAAGTAGCATGTTCGAAAACACAACTTCGTGTAAAATGTGCTACAAATGAAATGAGAGTGCATGCCTACATACCGCACTTAGGGCAGTGGAAGTAGTTCTCCCGTCCACCAACTCTGCATGGCCATGATTAGCATAAAACGTTACAAGTACATTACAAGTAAGAGTTTCTTCTTTTTTTTTTTTTTTTTCTTTTCTCAGAACTGGGTAACAAGGAATGTTCTACTTCAGTTGTAACAAATAGTCAGATTCTCCAACTCAGTTACCTACAAATCCCACAATCATGACAGTGAAACTGCTTCTTTGTGGTCTGCAACCAAAAGTAAGAGACAAATGATACCATTTGACAACTCATATCACGTAGGAAGCCAGTATGCATATTGTATAGATGCTCCTTTTAGAAGACAAGGTTGAAATAGCATTACATCATCGTCATAGAATCTGCAAATGTGGCAGAAATACTCTCCAAATTTAACACCACAGTTTGAACAAAGCCCAGAGACCTAGGTAACAGGAGATAACACAGAGATATGATTAGTCAAATTCAAGCAAAATGGTAAACACTTATGACGAGTTCAAGGAATTATAATCTCAAACCTCTTGCTCGATATTGCATACTGCACAGATGACCTGCAAGGAGCAATAATTTGAAACAAGAATTAAACACCCAAAGATGGGAAAACAAGTTAGACGGAAACAGCTAGCAGAAGGAGAGAGGAAGTAAGTACTTGCTTCACATCTTGCCGAACAAGCTCGTGGCGTTCTTGGGGATTGCTCAGAACGCTCTGTCGAAAGTTAATGAAATCAAGAATCAAGAAAAAACCCAAAGTCTCACGGAATCCAGTAAAATAACAAGCTACTACAAGTATTAATCTGTTTCACACGGTATCAGATTACATTACCATGGCCTCGTTGTGACAGTGACGGCAAGTAAAAACCTGATTACAGCATGGCGTTCGAAGTTTACACCGTCTACGATAATGCTCGCATCTACCCACAAACGCAACCAACATCATCTCGAGCAGAATCAAAATTTATCGTTAAGGATGGCGAGAAGAACAAAAAGAAAAATGAAAAAACAAAAGAAACGCACCCGTAAAGCGTCTTTCCATAATCTTCTCTGTTGGGCTGATCTGTACTCTCGCCGTCACCGGCAGCTTCTTGGTTTTCTTGAGGTTGGTCGACAAGGCTGGGAATAGGAATATTGTCCTCTTCACCATTCATAGTGGTAAATTTGATTTGGGAAATCTTAATTGTTGATGAATGAGGGGTTCGAGTAGGGTAATTGTTATGGCGTAACTCAATTTTAGCCAGTAACCGAAAAATCGTGGATTGATGACGATACCACGTCACCTTTGCTAAGTTTTTGCACGGGATAATTTCAGAAACCTCCCCGAGATTTCTGATAATTTCACTATGAGGTTTTAAAAATTAGACGTACCTCCTTTAATTTAGTAGTTTTAGTAATAAAACATTAAAATAATATTGACTTGGTCAAATTTTTAAATGAATATCCAAAAATACTCTTGTGTAATGAGTTTTAATTTATTTTTCTATAAAATTATAAAATTACCTAATATAATTATAAGGAGAAGGTATCGAATTTTTCGTGTCTATACCTATTATTTGATAAATAACTATAATAGTAATTTTATCAGTATAATAGGATACTTTTGATGATATTTTATTATAAATTTAGATTTATAAAATAGAAAATAAAATGTTAAAATAATTGATTCAAAAATTATGAATTTTTTGAGTAGTGGGATTATCATAATTTAGTAATGATTTTGAACAATTATTTTTTGATTTATTGTTAATTTTAATACCAAAAAATAGAAAACAAAGATTAGCAAAAAACATCGAATTATGTATAAAGTTAACTCATCAAAAAAATTATTAGTTCGATATTTGATTTTAATAAAAACTAGAGATAATAATAGCAATTTTACAATTTTATTGGCAAAAAATTAAAATAAAAAAGAATAAGAAGCAAAAATAATGACAAAAATAATTTTAAAGTCATTTTAAGTATAAACAAGGGCAGCATTAAAATATTTAAAATAAGGGAATTTCATTAAAATATTTAAGGGCAGCATTGTTATTTTAAATGGCAAATGAAGTATGTGTAATTTTTTTAATTTTAGAAGAATTCAGTGAAATTATTAGAAATTTTAGGGGAGGTTTCTAAAATTATCCCTTTTTGCACTAATAATTAAGAGATCCTTTCCAGTTCCCACGCCCACGAGACGGCGCCTTGGCGTGAGCTTGGACGGTGTTGATCGATGGATATATATATATATATATATATATATATATATATATATATATATATATAATATTACTGAATTAATGGCCAAGTACCAAATCATTCAGTACCTCGAATTTTTTTTGTTAAATAAAAATTTAGGTGAATTCAACTCTAATCACCGTTCCGAACCATCCTTTTTAGAATCACAGGTCACTTGCAAAAATTTTTATAAAATCATCCCCCTACGTAGCTTTTATCCTCCTCAATATAAAATTTCAAACACACAACCCTCAAATTTCACTTTCATGCTTCTCAATATAAAATTTAAACTGGGTTAATGATCATTCATTACTGTTCAAACTTTATTTACTTAACAAATCAATTAAAACGAGCTTTCGTCTAACCAAACTCTTTTTTTTATTGAAGTACTATCAATTATGCCGAGGGCTCTTGCAAGTTTCAGCCCAAAAAATGAGTGATTCCTTCACGCTGCATCTTAAGTAGAGGTGTCAAAATGGGTGACTTGGACGGGTTTGGGTTGGGTAAAATGGGTAATGGGTATAAGTGAGTCAACTCATTTATACCCATTTAATTAGATGAGTATAAATGGGTAAGTCAAAAAATGAATTGGATAACCCAATTACCCATTTATAACCCATTTATTTTAAATTTTTGTAAACTCATTTAAATTCATTTTTGCAAACTAAGTTATCAATTTATACCACTATTTGTACCCATCATTAGTTTTAAATATTTACTTATAATGTTTAATAAACTTAATTACCAATTTTTTTTTCATTTATACTCTATTTCACAAAATTACTTATTATTTAATAATTGAATAATAAGAATATAAAAATTTGAACTAAGTACTATAAAAACTTAATCCAAAAATTTTGAACCCCTAACATTTTTGTCATATATAAATTTAAAATTTCATTTTATAAAGATAAGAAAATAGGCTAAAATTTATCATAAATTGGTAATGCTAAAAAATAAGCAAGTTAACAAACTAAGAGAAAATAAAATAATAAGATAAAACTAACAAATAATAATAATAATAATAATAATAATAATAATAATAATAATGAAACAAAAGTAATTAACATCATGACAAAATGAAAAATTTTTTAAAAAAAAAGGTGGGGGAAAAGAAGAGACTTGGGGGGAGAGAATTCTAAATGGATTCATTGGATTTGATGGGTTACCCAATAATACCCATTTAATAAATTTAAATTTAAGATACCCATACCCATCTATTCATGGGCGGATATGGATAAATTTAGTTAAATGGGTTAATTTGCCACCTCTAATCTTAAGCCAAGTCAATAAGTCATGCGAGTGAAAAATTTCGCACCTCTAGCCTCTAGGGCGTACCTGGCACCTGCATCTGCAAGCAGGGTAGGGCATATAACATATTATAAAGAGTTGGTGTTTGCACAGAATATTATTTAAAATAATTACATAGATTATTATTTGAAATATTATTTAAAATAATTATTATAAGTTAGGTTTGTTTGGCTAAAGTATTATTTGAAATAATTATTATAGCATTTTTTGTGATGTGATATATGCGAAATAAAAAGGTGATAGAAAATATAAAAAAATGAGTTGAAAAATATGCTTATAATGCAAGCAAAATATTATTTGGAATAATTTCACTGTCCAAACACTGTTACTTTTTTTTTATGTGATTTATATATATATATATATATATATATATATATATATATATATATATATATATATATGAAATAAAAAATGATTAAAAATATTTAAAAAGTGAGTTGAGACATATTTTATAATGCAAGCAAAATGATAATTAATCTCAATTAATTATCAATAGTGTGAAATGATAAAAATGTTTTTATACCAGCAGTGTTACTCCTATCATGAATGATAATGAGTCTCAATGTAAATTTAAATTCTAATTATTTTTTTATTTTTACAAATGTAACATGCATATGCTCCTTATTATTGTATACTTAATCTTTTAAAAAATTTAGGACTGTGTTCCCATTTTACGCCGTAGTCCAAGAAAGCATTACATACATATTAGCGACCTATACAGAATAGGAATGGTACTATATTACCTAGTCGTCCATTTCTTACCAGGAGTTGCATATACACACGTATCACCCAACATTTTCCCATCATATACCAGGTGATGCGTAGCGGTCATTTCCCATTCTGAAGAATGAACACAACGACAAAAACACTTGCAAAGCTTAAAAGGGTTGATTTCCAATTCATGTATGCCAATAATAAGTTTTCGTCTGTTGTACTCCTGTTTCTGAAAAGAAATCCTATGGAGATTTTACGTTGCGCTACAGAAGGTAGGAAGGTGAAAATGTACAGGGAATTCCTCTCAGCATTCGGCCTCGAAGCAGACTGTTTGACTTTAAAGGATGGCGCACAAGCATCTTTGTGTCTCACTTGGGTTCTTTTCTGCATAGAGGAGAAACAAAAGCCAGGAAGCAGAATGTTAGATAAAAACCAACAGCTCTCCTAAAAAGCCAAATAGGAAAAAAAAAAAACACCAGAAATAAAAACTTAATAAGACAACCTTGACTTTGACAAACAAGAAAATGCACAACGTATGGCAACGATATAAAGGTGGGACAGTCATATTACAATTATGTATCATTCCTGGTTAATTTCTTCGGTTGCCGTAAAAATTTCATTTTGTAATCTGCAAACATCCCTCCACAGCCCAGGCACGCTAGAACCACACCAGGAAGCTGATAGAAGGAAAAGAATAGGCCAATTTCTTGAAAATTTAGCATCAAACAATCACAAGATAACAGGCTGTTGCTTTAGAACACCATAAACTCATCCAAATGTTAAATTTTTAAAAGAATCATAGACAAAATGAATGCTTGCCACGGATGTGTTGGATTCTGGGGGTTGCATAAGCCAAAATACCTGTCTTCTTTCCACTATTAGGGGGTTGCACCACGACATGCATTGTAATAACTCCACCAGAGACATCACCAATGGGTATTCTTGACTCAGCAAGTGTCCTTCCATCGTCCAAAATCTTTCCAGCATGTATTAGTTTGATATCACCAGCTGACTTGGGTGCGATAGATTTATCTAAAAGTGGTGGATACGAATAGAACATAATTAAGTGCTCTAAAAGAATGCAAAAGAAGATCAATGCGGAGCAAGTTCCAAATGCATAGAAGGAACCAAGGCAAATTGCATGATCGATAGCAAGTATTTACCAAATAAGATCACAAAAACCAATCTAAATAGAAAAGACCGTATAACGAGATGCATGGGTGCATGATTTGACTTTATTATAAGATTTTCACGACAATAAATATGATCTTTCAGCAAATCTAAATCAAGCAACTCTAGCCAATCCGATTGATAAGGAAATAATGTTTCGTAAAATTTAGTGATTTAAAGAGCCTCGGCATTAACAAGTCTGTAATGATGAGATAGGAACTACAGTAATCTCTCCAGGTACCAAATCTCTCAGACTCTCACATGCAGACTGGGAAAAAGAGATCGAATTTGATACTCTGAGATTAGATATAAACTACAAGTCTATATGTCCAACTATCATAATTTCTCATGCCAGTTTCTTCCTTGTTTCATATCCACCCCTTCAATATTTAACAACGAAAATACCAAAACAATAAGAATATATAACAATCACGTGTGGTCAGATGATAATCTTGTACAAGCCTTCATCTGTAAATTAATTACGTTAAGTTAATGACAATCACAGGGCACGACTTCCTCCCGGTTAAGAACTTGAGAGAAGTACAAGCAACTTAACTTTTAGCTCAAGAACAACTTATCTTTTACAATTTGCAGACAAGTTCATAAGAGATCACCCAATTACTACCAAAGAAAGAAAGAAAAAAATAAAAATAAAAAGTAAAATAAACTAGAAAAGGAATATCAGAAGTACATCTTTAGACCACCGGAACCTGAACATGACCATAACTAGCGTTATCAGCACCATCGCAAGTCAAGAATTCAAAGAACACATACAACTTGAGAACAAGATTGAAACTCGAAACATTGAATGAATACTCGATTGATGATAACGATCTACAATATAGGTAATGGCTTCCCAAAAAAAAAAAAAAAACACACACACACACACACAGAGATGGGTAATAACCTTGAGGCCACTGATGAACAAGCCTTTGTTTGAGCACAGAAATAGCTGTTGATGATATATAGGTTCCATGTCCTATATCTGTCCCGTCATAGATTCTGAACTTAAGTTCAACTTGCTCCTCCCCTTCAGCCATTACAACCCTTCACCTCTGCCCAAAGCCCAGTGCAAACAATTCCAATTTTTTTAACCTCCAGGATAAGTTGGCTCTACAAATTTACCTGCCAACACAAACATAAGTGAACCTCAAAGAAAAATCAACAGGCATAATAGCCGAAGAAATTGATGAGAACAGTGGCGAAATACCAGCCAAAAAGCCACACAGAGAAACTAGTCCGACTGGTTTACTGTTATAGAAAATGAGACAGACATTCAAGTTGTTTTTTCACAGATTTGTACTTTGAAAAATGAATCCAATAATCTATCACCAAACAGTAGAGGGCAAAAAATGTTATCCAACAGCTTTCGCAGAAGGTTCTGCAACGGGATGATGCACCCAACAGTACGGAATTAATTAAGTATTGCATACAAAGCCCCTGTTCAACAAATTGCATACAAAACCCTAGCTTTCCGAATTGTGCTAACATATTACTACATCCAACAATACTTAGGCAAATTTTCAAATACAAAAAAGAAATCAGAAAAATACTTTTAATAATAAGAAAAAGGAAAAGAATACCGAAACCTAGAATGTTCATTCCAGTATGCTAAGAATCAGGTATCCAAAACATGTTTAATTGCAATAAAAGTATTAACAAAGTTCTACAGCTTTCTATTTCATTCCATCCGATTTTCGAATCAACATGAGACGCGTATAGGAATAAATAGCGAATTAGAAAACGAATAAACAAATGAAGGCCAGGAGTACCGGATGAAACGAGTCAAGACGCCATCAACTAAAGAGGAATCGGCATCGGTCGGCGACCTGGCGAAAGTCGGAGACTGTGTCGGTGCTTTGGACTCGACATCAGATAAAAGAGGGAAAAAGGAGACATACGGACCAGAAAAGGTCACTGTTATTTCCTTAAATGATACTACTGCCACTACTAATCTTCTTTTGACGCTTAGCTCGTCTTCTTCTCTGCTCAGTGCTCGCTCATTTTTTTTTAGCGGTTCTTTTCTTTTCCTTGCCTTTTTAGTGCGTGTAATTTAATTTGCACCGTCTTTTCTCTCTCTCTCTCTTTTATTTTATTGTTCTTTTCTCTCTTCATTTCTTCCGCCGCCATAGTTGGGTGCACTCGCACTCCGGGATGGTCCATATTTGAATCCGACCGGGCGAAATCCTCGGGCTTTGCAAATTGCAGGCCTGCGAGTGCACGTATCTGGTACGCAAATCATGATGTATACGCTTATGTACGATGATCCTGTAATTAGGGGTGATAAATTGAATATTTGAATAATTAATAGTTTCTAGTAATTTGATTTATGGATTTAGGTTAATCCAATCCACTTAAATCAAATTACTAACTAGCCATTTAGTTTAGTTGGGGAGGATTGAACATCCACTATGGGCTTAGAAAGGATTGATTCCTCTGCATGACATTTGGTTCGATACTGCAACAATAATAATGAATCTATGAGTTTGGAAGACTCAAAATTCTTCGATACTCGGAATTTGGTACAATCAAATCCATTGAAGAATTTGGAACAAAAAAATTAGTATTAAATGTTTCGGGAAAGTTAGTTATTGGAGTAGTGCATCTTAGAAATTAGAATTTAATGTTAATAATTAATGATGATTGTAAAATTGGAATCAGCTTTGACAACTACTATAATTGGGTCACCCAGTTGGCTGGGTGTGATTGGTCATTGACGAACTTATAGGATTTCCGTTGGGGTCGGTCAATGGCCACCGTACAACTTGCCACGCATGAAACAAAATGTCTCACTCTTTAGTTCCAAAGAGCTTCATTGTTGGCACTATTTTCTTTTTCTTTTTCTTTTTTTTTTGGGATAAAAGTACTTTATAATTCATTCTCATCAATTTGCATTAATGGCAGAAGATACGTCAAATTGAATATTAAGGACAAATCTAAACAGTAAAAAATAACACTATGAGACTCCAAAACGTCTTCTGATCATCTGCAGTCCTATTATGTGCAATTATGCATGTCGCCAAATTTGATGTGAAACAAATTTGGCCCAAAGAAAAAGCTAAATCTGATATAACAGATTTGAGAATTTCTAGATCTAACAAAACAAGTATGAGAAATCTCAGATCTAATAAGTAAAATCCCAAAAATAAGAAAGAAAATCTCCCAATAAAATTCTAAGAGAGAGAGGGAGCAAAACTCTCGCCATTAGAAAATTCTAGAAGAGAGAATTCTCCCACTAGAAAAGACTGGAGAGACTATTATTTGAATAAAATAGGAAGAAAGAAGGGAAATTTGTCAAATTGGTCCATAACATTTACCAAAAATATTTTTTTAGTCCCTAACATATAAAATCAGTCAAAATTGTCCTTCACATTTAAATTGTGATTCAATTTGGTCCTAATGCTCGTTTTTGCTCCTTTCTCCGGCTAAAAATAGCACGCCCTTCTCACATGGTTATATTTTCAAGGGCAAAATTGGAAAACACAAATCCCAGATCCACTGGGGACGATCCCTGACCTCACTATCTTTATCTTGCTTCGACCCTCTAAGGACAAGTTTACCACAACGGTGACTGAGTTCACCTGAACAGAAGCATATTTGGAGGTGATCAAAGGCCGGAGAGCCGAGAGTAGACACGCAGTGTAGAGATTCACCCGGGATTCCTCCTGGGTCCGGGTTAGTTTCGGGAGGGAAAGCAGAGCCTCCTCTTGCTCGAACACTTGAGAGTTTCGGAGCTTGGTCATGGACTTGTCTTCTTCGAGGGAGCTAGAGTGACACAAGGACTCAATATCTGAGGAGGACGAAGAAGAGCAGCAACAATAAGGGCAGGTGGTTAAACGGTAGAGGAGTGGTGGGCCTGTTGATGACAGTGGCGACCGTTATGGATTCATTGGAGCTGGCGGAAACTTGACTAGGCATCCGAGTCAGCTCGGTTTCTTGGGAAGAGAACTTTGATAATTGATGATTAGGCTTCTGTTGGGAACGGGAAGCGAGCAATAAGGTACAAATGAGGTTATGAGCGGAGCAGAAATCGAAGGGTTTGGGAGGAGGGATAAAGAGAATAAAATGGCACCAGTTGAGAACAGCGGACATGAGGGCGAGGTTAGGGATGAGGGTGGAGAAATCGAGAACAGAGCTGTCGGGGAGGGTGGGCCTGAAGTTGAGGGACTTGCAGGCATCGATGCAGTTACGCTCGAAGGAGTGGCCGGAGGAGACAATAACGGGGTCAACCATGAGGGAGCCGGGATGGGGCAGACGAATTCCGGAAGAGGTTGGATTTTTTGCTTTGGGGATTTCTCAAAATGGATTTTCCACTTGGGTAGCTGCTTCTGCTTGGCGCCACTGCCCATCTCCCTTTTCCATTGCTATTTTGATCCTGAAAAGGTTTTCATATGTGAGGGATATTACGGATTGATTGGGAGATTTCAAATCGGGTAGGTATTGCCGATGATGATAATGATGATAGCAGTAATCTTATTAACTTTGAAAGAGGAATTGTATTGCTGATTACAATTGGGGATATGATGATGATAAGATTCTGCTGCTAGCTGATGAATCTCTCTCTCTCTCTCTCTTTGTCTCTCTCGGTGCACAAATTACTACACAATGTAACAGACTAGCCAATTGAGTAAAGCTTTTGTTTTCTACTTTTGCCCTTGAAAATATGACCACGTGAGAGTGCGTGCTATTTTTAACCGGAGAAATGAGCAAAAACGAGCATTAGGACCAAATTGGATCACAATTTAAATGTGAAGGACAATTTTGGCTATTTTTATATGTTAGGGACTAAAAAAGTGTTTTTGGTACATGTTAGTAGGGCTGCAAACGAATCGAGTCGCTCACGAGCGGCTCGAGTCAAGCTCGAGTCGAGCTCGAGTTCAGAATATTAAGCTCGTTAGCTCGCGAGTTAGCTCGCGAGCTTGATTATATATATATATATATATATATATATATATTTTATTTTTATTTAATAATAAAATTACGTATATTATATATATTTTTTATTTTATTTTCATAGTGAAATTACGTATATATCCTTAATATTTTATTATTTATTCAGAAAAAATATTATTTTATTTATTTTTTTTAAAAATAAAATAATTTTTTTTTATTTTTTTCGAGCTCGAGCTCGGCTCGACTTGATTCAAGTCGAGCTCGAGCTCGAAAATTGCCAGCTCGTCGAGCTCGAGTTTGGTAAAATTTAGTCGAGACTCGGCTCGATTAGCTCAAAACTCGACTCGGCTCGACTCGACTCGTTTGCAGCCCTACATGCTAGGGACCAATTTGGCAAATTTATCAAGAAAGAAATTAAAAGATCATTAATTAGAAGTAAAGAGAGGCAACGATTTTCGCTTTTTTCCTGGTCATCTTGTTTCAAAAATAAAAAATGATTCTAATTACTTATACCGAAGCCCAAAAGCAACCGGTTGTGCGCATTCAAGAAAGTTGCCGAGTTTTCATCCGCCAGAGATTCTCGGTGCGGAATGCATATGGATCGTTCCTCTCTGCCGTCCATATCCAAGAATCTTGAATCGGGACGTCTAGAAGGCTGTTGCTCGCTTTTATCTAATGCAAGAATCTGCTCGTTCGGCTTCTTCCCTTCTGATGGTTTTACGGCTTGCTCAATAGCTACTTGTCAAGTTGGAGGCATCTTGGAAACAGTTTGACAGCCCACATGACAAAGGCCTATTCCACTCTTGATCTTTTTGTATCATAATTCAAGAGTGTTACACTCTTTTAAGTTAGTGCAAGTCTTGCACTATTTGCTATAATAGGAGTATATTTTTTTCACCAAATTAGTTTAACTTGTACACCATTTTGGTGTAAATAGTGTAAAAGTTACACCAACCTAGTGGAAAGATACATCAAATAGTAAGCAAATTACATCAAATATTGATTTACACTAACTCAGTTGAAAGATACATCAAATAGTGCAAAACTTGCACACAAAAAAAAAAGGGTGCGACATGTGAGTGTTCGTTACACATGAATGTTAGTTAATTTGGGAGTTTTTGGTGGGATCTTACACTCCTACTGTCCGATCCTGTAAAATTAAAATTAAAATCGGGTTTCGATTTTGCAAACTTGGCCACATGTGAGTGTTTGTTACACTCTGTAACAAATGAATGTGGCGGCACCAATTATTTTGTGTTTTCCTTTCTTTGATGAAAAGGACCCAAGATTGTTGCGACTTTCTGCTCAATCTTCCTTTCTTTCTTTCTTTCTTTCTTTCTTTTTTTTTTTTTGGCGGTTCCTAATACATAATCATCTGATGTTAGAGAAGCAAATAACAAACGTTGGCTTCAATGAACTTTTACTTAACAGAAACACAATACAATTCATTCATAATCAGAAAAAAAAAGTGAGGCTACTTAAAGGGTCTTCTCATACCGGCACCAGCGGCATATGATTAGCATCGAGAATCCACAGCCATTATGAGCCTAGCGACTTATTTCATTTGTGATGATGCATTTGTAGTTTGATGAAGCAACACCCCAACGATCTGTTCTTCAAATTTTCTAAACTAATATAATTAGGAATTGAAAACAAACATAATACACAAGAATAAAGTTAGCAAGCTATCATTGTCTACCGGAAAGTGGAAGAATCAATTGCAGCTGATGATATACACTAGAAAAGTGGATGATTTTGCTTTGGAACTTTATCAAATTGAGCAATGCCGCAGGAATATTGACAGCAGAAAGCATCAGCATTTAACTTCTGTCCCTGTGAATTTTCTCTTACATTGGGTCCCCTCCCTTTATCACCAGCAGTTGACATATTCCAAGCATTCCGCCAAAAGAATCCATTTAATTGATTAATTAACTTGTT